>NC_140522.1:897138-984638 GCF_964339955.1 Pipistrellus hanaki
CATCCATGATGAGAGAGAATCATGGACCGGCTGCCTCTTGCACACCTCCTACTGAGGACCAAGCCGGCAGCCCAGGCCTGTGCCCTTGACCGGAATAGAACCCGGGACCCTTCGGTCAGCAGGCCGGCGCTCTAACCACTCAGCCATTCCAACCAGGGCTATGTATGCGTAGATGATTCCAATGGAACCGCAACACTTACAGCTCTGATGCCCTGATGGCCGACTCCATCACCACCCTGGGACTCAAACCCACCGCACCTCGGCACCCCCCGGCAGGTCACTCCCGGCCCCCGGGTCTGGGGAGAAGAGGGAGCCAGGACATGCCCTCTGAGCCAGAGCCGAATGGCTGTGTCCGCAGGAATCACCGAGTCACTAGCAACCGAGCAGACACCCTCCCACGAGAGCCCCCGGACCCGCGATGGGCAAACCGCGGCTCTTGAGCCACCCCCCGGCTCTTGGGTCCCCTGAGCTATTGGCAAAGGCCAGCTTAGAAGTCCCCTCGCTCAGTTCATCACAAGGTACCTAAACTACAGAGTTCACGTCTAAAACACGCGGCTCTCCAAAGACATGTCCGTCGTGGTCCTGTTGACGTCTGGCTCTGTGGACGGATGAGCTTGCTGACCGCTGGCCAGACTGAGCCCAGAGCAAGGCCTTGTCCCCGGGAGGACACACACCCAGCAGGTCCCTCTTTCCGGGGGGGGGGGTTGGGGGGACAGGGAATGGGGGGAAGAGGTGACGATCAGAAGCAGAGGCAGCCCCTCCACCCCTCGGCCCCGCCCCGGGGAGAAGCCAGGGCTGAGGTCGCTAGAAATGACAGCTTCCTGCCGAAACTGGTGTGGCTCAGTGGATAGAGCGTCCGCCTGCGGACTGAAGGGTCCCGGGTTCGATTCCGATCCAAGGGCATGGACCTTGGTTGCAGGCACATCCCCAGTGGGGGGTGTGCAAGAGGCAGCTGGTTGATGTTTCTCTCTCATCGATGTTCCTAACTCTCTCTCCCTCTCTCTTCCTCTCCGTAAAAAAAATCAATAAAAAAATACATTAAAAGAAAGAAAGAAAGAAAGAAAGAAAGAAAGAAGAAAGAAAGAAAGAAAGAAAGAAAGAAAGAAAGAAAGAAAGAAAGAAAGAAAGGAAGAAAGAAAGAAAGAAAGAAAGAAAGAAAGAAAGAAAGAAAGAAAGAAAGAAATGACAGCTTCCTCGCATCTGCCAGAGACCAGGCTTGTTTGCCCGGATTCCCGCCCTTGGGCTCCCCTTGGGGCCCGGCTCTCCCTCCTCCCCTCCTCCGGCCCCATCCAGTCCAAAGCTGTGTTGATGTTGACACCCCAAACAGAGGGCCCTGAGCTCCAGCCGGATAAGGACTGGGTGCCCTTCCCGGAATCCACAGAAAGCACAGACTGGACAGACGCCATGGCCAGCCAGTCCCAGGGCATCCACCAGCTGCTCCAGGCGGAGAAGCGGGCCAAGGAGAAGCTGGAGGAGGCCAAGAAGCGTGAGTGCCCGGTGCCCGCCGCCCGGGAGGGCCTGGGACCCGTGGCTGCGCGGGGGCGGGCGCGGGGCGGGCGCGGGCCTGGGCGGCGGGCCCGGGGTCCCGGCCCTCCCCCGGTGACGCCGTGGCCCGGGGCGGCCGTGGGGACAGAGCTCTCTGACCCGCATCCTCCTGAGAGGCTGTGAAATACCCCAGGACGTGGAAGTTACGGGGAGCTGGGCTTCCCCAGACTCTGCAACTTCCTGAGGGCCCCACGCCCCTGCGTGTCGCAAGCTTGTGAAAGGCAAGAGAGAGAGAGAGAGAGAGAGAGAGAGAGAGGGAGAGAGAGAGAGGGAGAAGGTCACAGGAGGACAGTCAGACAGCCATCGCTTTATAAACCCAGAGCTTTCGCTGTGTTTTCTTCCTCCCCCATAACGAGATTCATTTGAGCCCTCACCGGTGCGGCTCCGTGGATAGAGCGCCGGCCTGCGGACTGAAGGGTCCCGGGTTCGATTCCCGTGAAGGGCATGGACCTTGGTGGCGGGCACATCCCCGGTGGGAGGTGTGCAGGAGGCAGCTGATGGATGTTTCTCTCTCATTGGTGTTTCTGACTCTCTCTCCCTCTCCCTTCTTCTCTGTAAAAAAGCAATATATATATATATTTTTTTTTTTAAAAAAAAGAAATTCATCTGACCTCGGACAGACAATAAGCCCAAATGGAGAATCGGAATGCAATCCTGTGAACAAGGGCAGGGAATGCCCTTTTGAAGGTCTAAGGTCACTTTCTCTTTCTTTTTGCTCACTTAGAGAGGGTAGGGGGGAGAGAGAGAGAGAGAGGGAGGGAGAGAGAGAGAGAGAGAGAGAGAGAGAGAGAGAGAAAGAGAGAGGGAGAGAGAGAGAGAGAGAGAGAAGGGAGAGGGAGAGGGAGAGAAAGAGGGAGAGAGAGAGAGAGAGAAAGAAAGGGAGAGAGAGAGAGAGAGAGAAACATCGATGTGAGAGATGTTTGCACCCGCCCCGGGCCCGGGCGTCGATCCTGCCATCCAGGCCCGTGCCCTTGACCGGAGTCTGAACCTGAGACCCTTCAGTCCCCGGACCAGCACTCTAACCACTGAGCCAGCCGGGCTACGCTTCCCTTTTCCTTCTCAGACCCAGCGGTTGGAGGGCCTGCCCAGTCCTTGCTGAGGCCGGCTCCTGAATATCTCTCTCTCTTTTTTTCCTTTGTCTTTTTTTTTTTTTTTTTTACTTTAAAAAAGTTCTTTCTTGTTGAAAGTATTACCTATGACCCCCCCCCCCCCGCCCTTTCTCCCTCACGGGCCCCTTCTAGCCCGCCCGCCCCCCGCCCCAGGCCCTGGGGGCGGAGGGGGGTGGAGGCTGGAATGTATAGTTAGAGAAGGAAGATGGAGACGGAGTGGGGGGGCGCGGATCAGACAGAGGGAGACCCACATGTTAACCATTTCAGAGGAACGCAGATTAACGAGGTGCGGCGTCGGTATACGACGCTGCAAACATGTTAACGGGTTTCGCCCCGGAGGCCGCCTCAGCCCTCCTCCCGGGGCCGGCGGGCGGCGGCGTGCGGTGTGGACGCCGGGCCCGGAGGAACACAGGGCCGGCCGGAGCGGACTCTGCCCACGCGGGACCGGACGGGCACCAGCCTCGGAGAGAGAGAATGGGGGGTGGGGGGCGGGGAGCAGGCAGGAGAGGACCGTTAGCAGGGCTGAAGGGCAGGGCGGTGAGGCCACAGAGCACAAGAAGCACTGGCTTTTTCTAAAATGATTCTTTATATGCATGTAAGGTTTTTTAAAATATATATATTATTGATTTTTTTTTTTTTTAAAGAGAGGAAGGGAGGGAGGGATAGAGAGCTAGAAACATCAATGAGGGAGAGTCATCGATCAACCGCCTCCTGCACGCCCCCCACTGGGGATGTGCCCGCAACCAAGGTCCATGCCCTTGACCGGAATCGAACCTGGGACCCTTCAGTCCGCAGGCCAACGCTCTATCCATTGAGTCAAACTGGTTTCGGCTAACTTAAGGGTTTTTAAATATATATATCATTGATTTCTTACAGAGAGGAGGGGAGAGGGAGCGAGAGAAACATCGATGAGACAGAAACACCCATCAGCTGCCTCCTGCACACCTCCTACTGGGGATGTGCCCGCAACCAAGGTCCATGCCCTTGACTGGAATCGAACCCGGGACTCTTCAGTCCACAGGCCGACGCTCTATCCACTGAGCCACACCGGTTTCAGCCGTAGACATTCATTGGCGTCTCGGAGCTTCCATCTTTTCTTTTTGTAAAACGAACGCACAGCCAAGGCGTGCCAAGGAACGGAAAACCTGTAGCTGGGATAGCAGATTGCAGACTGAATAGTTGGGTGTTTGTTTTTTTTTTAATTCTCACCCGAGGATATTTTTTCCATCGGTTTTTAGAGAGAGTGTTAGGGGGGGTGGAGGGGGGGGAGAGAGAGAGAGAGAGAGAGAGAGAGAGAGAGAGAGAGAGAGAGAGAGAGAAACATGGATGTGGGAGAGACACTTCGATTGGTTGCCCCCAGCATGGCTTGGAATCGAACCTGCCACCCAGGTGCCTGCCCTTGAAGGCTAACCACTGAGCCAACCCCACCAGGGCAATCGTTATTGTTTAACATTCGAACCGTTTGCTTGTACGTTACTATAAGGAATAAAAGTAATAGCAATGGAAGAATGGAGCAGAATATTCTAGTTTCAGTCTTTTTTTTTTTTTTTTTTTTTTTAACAACTGCTGCCAGTTCTGAGTCACCTTTTCCTGTAACCAGAGGACCCGGCCGGTTCCAGTAAGATGACTGGAAACCTCAGATACCTGCCCGGCCGGCGTGGCTCCGTGGCAGAGCGTCGACCTAGGAGCCAGGAGGTCACGGTCGGATTCCCGGTCAGGGCACAGGCCCGGGGTGCGGGCTCCGTCCCCAGGGCGGGGCGTGCAGGAGGCAGCCGATCCCTGATTCTCTCTCATCAGGGATGTTTTTCTCTCTCTCTCTCTCCCTTCCTCCTTGAAATCAATAAAAAAAAAATTTTTTTCTAAAAAAAGCAAACCTCAGGTATTCGCTCTGATTCCCTGATGGTGGATTGAATTATATGCCCAGCTGCCAGAGAGCCTTACCGTCTATTCGACTTTACTTTGTTTATTATGTTTATTATAAATCTTAAAATTTTATTTTTATTGATGTCAGGCAGGAAGGGAAAGGGGAGAGAGAGAGAGAGAGAGAGAGAGAGAGAGAGAGAGAGAGATCCGTGATGAGAGAGAGAATCCTGGATCAGCTGCCTCCTGCACGCCCCCTACTGGGGATGGAGCCCACACCCCGGGCCTGGGCCCTGACCGGGAATCGAACCCTGACCTCCTGGTTCACAGGTGGATGCTCAGCCCCTGAGCCCCGCCGGCCAGGATCTCCTCCTCCCAGAGGACCCGTTGGCTCTCACAGAAACGCAATCCGTTTTCACCGTCTCCGGAATGCCAACCGCGGCACACTTTTTTATTTTTATTTTTTCCCTTAAATCAGCTAATTGCCTATTTGTTCCCCAATAGGCAGGTTTTCTCAGTCACTTCCTCCGGCCCCTGGATCCAATCAGCCCCCCACCCCCTCCCCGGGCGGCGGGCTCTTGGCCTTGGGAAGACAAGGTTTAACAAACTCGTAAACCAGACGCGGCTCTGGGGGACGCGGCCTGTCTTCTGAGGTTTGTGAGCCCGTAAACACCGCTCCTTCCTTCGGCCGCAGACAGAGGGGCGGCTCCGGGCACGGCGGGCTCCTGTCCTCCGAGGGGGTCCCAGGAAACCCACCACCGCAGCCGCGCTCTCCGGCCAGTAAATGCCGCTGGGTTACACGCCGCCCGGAGCGACAGAAACCCCTCACGGTGTATGTTCTTAAATATGTATATATATTTAAATATATGCTATATGACATATATATATGTTATACTTTATATAGGTAGACACATGTTATACTTTACACAATAAAGAGTGTGTGTGTGTATATATATATATATTCTCGAAACCGGTGTGGCTCAGTGGATAGAGCATAGGCCTGCGGACTGAAAGGTCCCGGGTTCGATTCCGGTCAAGGGCATGGACCTTGGTTGCAGGCACATCCCTGGTGGGGGGCGTGCAGGAGGCAGCTGATCGATGTTTCTCTCTCATCGACGTTTCTGACTCTCTCTCCCTCTCCCTTCCTCTCTGTAGAAAATCAACAACAACAACTAATATATATATGGAAAGTACAGGCCTCACAGGTGTGGCTCAGTGGATAGAGTGTCAGCCTGAGGACTGAAGGGTCCCAGGTTCGATTCCCGCCAAGGGCATGGACCTCCATTGCGGGCACATCCCCGGTAGGGGGTGTGCAGGAGGCAGCTGGTCGATGTTTCTCTCTCATCGATGTTTCTAGCTCTCTCTCCCTCTCCCTGCTTCTCTGTAAAAATTGATTAAAAATATTTTTTTTACCAAAAAAGAAAGAAAGAGAAGCGGAGAAAGGAGAAGCCATGGGAAGGCGAGAGGAGCAGACGGGTGAGATAAAGCGGCTCCGGCTCCGAGGTCCGAGCTGCTTCCCGGCGAGGTGCTGCTCCCCAGCGCTGGCCGCTGTCCCCGCCCCCGGGTGGGTTTGCACCAGGAAGCCGGTGCCTGTTTGCCCAGGGAGTGAGGGCGGAAGCAGCAGATGGAAACCTCCCCAGGCCTGAGTGGTATTTAAAGCCACGATGGCCCGGCAGGCGGGGCTCAGGGGCTGAGCATCGACCTGTGAACCAGGAGGTCACAGGTTCGATTCCCGGTCAGGCCACAGGCCCGGGTTGCGGGCTCCATCCCCAGTGGGGGGCGTGCAGGAGGCAGCTGGTCCCTGATTCTCTCTCACCGTGGGTGTTCCCCTCTGTCCCTCTCCCTTCCTCTCTGACATCAATAAAAATAGATTGAAAGCCCTGGCCAGTTTGGCCCAGTGCATAGAGCATCGGCCTGCAGATTGGGAAGGTCCCAGGTTTGATTCTGGCCAAGGGCACAGGCCCGGGTTGCGGGCTCCATCCCCAGGGTGGGGCGTGCAGGAGGCAGCTGGTCCCTGATTCTCTTTCATCACGGATGCTTCTCTCTCTCCGTCTCCCTTCTTCTCTTTAAAAAAAAAAAGAGAGAGAGAGGGAGGGGGAGGCCGGGAGAGGTCAATGGGGGGGCGGGGGGGAAGACGTATGTTATACTTTACACAACAAAGAATTTAAATGTTAAGAAAAGAAGGAAAAGAACAATAAGAAATAAAATAAAAAGCTATGATGTATGAGAGAGCCCCCGTTTTTTAAACCAAACCTCAGAAGGTTGGGCCTGATGAAGCTGGAAGACCTGGTAGGGACTCGGCGGCCAGAGAGTGGCGCGTCACCCTGAACGTGTGCCCCCCGGTGGTCACAGATGGTACTGAGAAAGCAAAGAGCTGCTCCTGTGTGTCAGGCTCAGGCAGAAAGAGGTCTGACTGTTCTTAACACACACGGAGCGGCCAGATTACGATGACATATATCTTTTTAAAAATAAAATAACCCAGCACACCCCTCGGATGTCTAAAAATCAAGCTTGAAACTCCCCGTGTCTGACAGAGCCGTGTCCCGGCCTCTCTGCCTGTTGGTTCCAGGAAAAGCCAAGCGCATCCGGCAGGCGAAGGAGGAGGCCCTGGCGGAGGCGGACCAGTACCGGCTGCAGAGGGACAGGGAGTTCCGGGGGAAGGAGTCCAAGGTGAGCACCAGGCCTGGGTGGGCGGGACCCTTCCGTCCGCAGCCGACACTATCCACTGAGCCGCACTGGTGTGGGCGATAAAATACATTAAAAAAATAAAAACAAAAATGACAGCCCCTGTGGATAAACACGGGGTGAGGATGCTGAACCCACATTGGCTTTCCCCGGGGGCGGAGGTCAGCTCTGGAAGCAGCGGGGACCTGCCGGGGGGGACCCCACCCCCTGGTGACCCTGGGGCTCGCCCCCCTCCTCCGGGGACACCCTGGCGTGTGACCCGGGACGTGCACACATCACGGGGCGTCTCGGGGGAAACAGGGCCAGAGCGGACTCCCCCTGGGCCGCGTGTGGGCCATGACCCCGTCCCTTGTCCCTGCCCCGTGTCCCTGCCCCGTGTCCCCGTCCCATGACCCCGCCCCGTGTCCCTGTCCTGTGTCCCCGTCCCATGACCCTGCCCCGTGTCCCTGTCCTGTGTCCCCGGCCCATGACCCCGCCCCGTGTCCCTGTCCTGTGTCCCCGTCCCATGACCCCGCCCCGTGTCCCTGTCCTGTGTCCCCGGCCCATGACCCTGCCCCATGTCCCTGCCCCGTGTCCCCATCCCATGACCCTGCCCCGTGTCCCTGCCCCGTGTCCCTGTCCCGTGTTCCTGTCCCATGTCCCCGTCCCGTGTCCCCGTCCCGTGTCCCTGCCCTGTATCCCCGGCCCATGACCCTGCCCCGTGTCCCTGTCCCGTGACCCTGCCCCGTTTCCCTGCCCCGTGTCCCCGTCCCATGTCCCCGTCCCATGACCCTGCCCCGTGTCCCCGTCCCATGACCCCATCCCGTGACCCCGCCCCGTGTCCGCAGGCCCTGGGCTCGCAGAGCAGCCTGGCGGAGGAGGCGGAGGCGCAGGCGCGGGCCAGCATCGCGGAGCTGACCGGCAGCTACGGCCGCTGCGCCGAGGCCGTGCTGGCCCGGCTGCTGGGCACGGTGTGCGCGGTGGAGCCGCGGGTGCACCTCAACTTCAGAGCCAGCGACTGAGGCCGCACGCCGCCCCCGGCCACCGCCTGCTCAGGCTCCCGGGTTTGTGGGGTTAAAAATATATATTTTACTGATCTTTACCGAGAGAAAGAGAGAGAGAGAGGGAGAGGGGAGAGGGAGAGAGAGAGAGAGAGAGAGAGAGAGAGAGAGAGAGAGAGAGGGAGGGAGAGAGAGAGAAACATCCATGATGAGCGAGAGTCACGGCTCCATCCCCAGTGGAGCCCGATGGCCTGTCCCTCTCTCCCCCATGTCTCTCTCTGGTGTGTCTCCCCTCCCCGCTCCCCGTCTCCCATTAAAAACCAATGGGGGAATACCCTCTGCTGAGGATTAACAATAAGAAAAACGTAAAATGCACAATAAAGCTGGGACCTCTCTCGGGCTCTGCAGTTGTGTTGCTGTCTGTGGGTTCGTTCCACGCCCGTCCTCGGCGGAGCAGAGGGACCCGCCTCCGTCCAGGGGACCCCCCCCCCCCGAGCTGACCCCGAGGGCGATGTCCCAGCCAGGGACGGGAGCAGGAATCCCAGCCGGGAACTACTGGCCAGAGGCAGCCCGGCCCCATTCCAGCTTAGGGCCCCTCATTCTCCCCACCACCACCACGGGCACCGGTCATTCCGTCTCCCAACACGAGAGGGTGCTGCGCACTCGCTTAACCTGGAGCCCACTGGCCGGGCCCAGTGAGTGAAGAGAGAAAACAGCGAAGACCGGAACGGTCCACAGACCCTTAGGCAGAGGCCGTGGACGGAGCCACCGCTGCCGGTTAAGCTCCAGAGGGGATGGAGGGATGGGGGGAAGGGGGGTACACGCATCCTTGACTTGGGGTTGGGGAGGGAAATTGGGGGGGGAATTCCTGCGGTTCAAACACAAAACCATCCCATCAGACCCCGAAGGCGGCTGCTCAGAGAGGAAGCCAGACACCGGGGGGCGGGCCTGGTTTCAGACGGACCAGGGGCTCCTTGGCTACCTGATGGCCCAGGGAGCCCGTGTGTGTGTGTGTGTGTGCGCGCGCACGCATGTATGTGTGTCTCTCTGTGTGCATGTGTGTCTGTGTGTGTGCCTGTGTGTGCCTGTGTGTACCTGTGTGTGTCTCTGTGTACATGTGTGTGTATCTCTCTGTGTGTGTCTGTGTGTGTCTCTCTGTGTGTGCGTATGCGCGTCTCTGTGTATGTGTGTGCACATATGTGTCTGTGTGTCTGTGTGCGTGTGTGTACGTGTGTGTGCATGTGTGTGTCTCGTGTGTGTGTCTGTTTGTGTGTGTCTGTAGACCCTTCAGTCCACAGGCCAACAACACTCTATCCACTGAGCCAAACCGGTTTTGGCAATAAGATACATTTTAAAAAATATATATATATATATATATAAAAACCCAATAAAATATATTTTAAAATAATAATAATAAAATGAAACGCCCAGGCCTTCCCGCAGGGCGGGGACCCACGTGCTCTCTCCTCTCCCGCCTCCTGCCTGTGCCTCCTCCGGGTTCCGTTCCCACCGAGGAGCGCTGTCCCCAGATTTATTCCCAGCGACGGGTCCTCCTGGGGGGGCCGTTGAGACGCTCGATTGCCACTTCCCGCGCTGTTTATGGGCCCTGCGGAGCCGTAAGGCGCGGAGCCTCATACATATGCATTCTGGGGCGCGTGTGCTGACACAGGCCCGCCGGGCAGCGGGCTGGGCCGAGGGGGCGGGGAGGGAGAGAGAGGCAGAGGGGAGCGGGGGAGACCAGCCTAGAGGAGGAGGAGAAGAAGGAGGAGGAGGAAGAGGAGGAGGAGGAGGAGGAAGAGGAAGAGGAGGAGGAGGAGGAGGAGGAGAGAAGAGGAGGAGGAGGAGGAAGTGGAGGAGGAGGAGAGAAGAGGAGGAAGAGAGAGGAGAAGGAGGAGGAGGAGGAGGAGAAAAGAGGAGGAGGAGGAGGAAGAGGAGGAGGAGGAGAAGGAGGAGGAGGAGGAGGAGCAGGAGGAGGAGGAGGAAGAGGAGAAGGAGGAGAAGGAGGAAGAGGAGAAGGAGGAGAAGGAGGAAGAGGAGGAGGAGGAAGAGGAGGAGGAAGAGGAGGAGGAGAGAGGAGGAGGAGGAGAGAGGAGGAGAAGGAAGAGGAGAAGGAGGAAGAGGAGGAGGAGGAAGAGGAGGAGGAGGAGGAGGAGGAGAGAGGAGGAGGAGGAGAGAGGAGGAGAAGGAGGAGGAGAGAGGAGGAGAAGGAGGAGGAGAGAGGAGGAGGAGGAGGAGGAGGAGGAGGAGGAGGAGGAGGAGGGAGGGGGGACGGGAGGACCGGGGCCACAGGAGGGATCCCGGTGCAGGGGCTGCAGAAGGAGGTGACAGGCGGAAGGGATGGCCGTGTCTCATGAAATTTCATCTTGTCAGGAAGGGGCTCTGTTTGTCTAGCAGAGGGCGGAGGTCGCAGTGGGCATCTCTGTCCTCGAGAAATGGTTTAAACGGACCCGACTCTAATGTCATACTCCGCGGGGGTCCGGCTTTTCTTTTTAAATATAGTTTATTGCTTTTTTTACAGGGGGGGGAGGGAGGGGGATAGAGAGTTAGAAACATCGATGAGAGAGAATCATCGACCAGCTGCCTCCTGCACGCCCCCCACTGGGGATGTGCCCGCAACCCAGGTACATGCTCTTGACCGGGAATCGAACAGGCCGACGCTCTATCCACTGAGCCACACCGGTTTCGGCAATCTTTTATTGATCCAGAGAGGGAGAGAGAGAAACGTCCGGATCGGCTGCCTCCCGCACGCCCCCCACTGGGGATAGAGCCCCCAGCCCCGGCCTGGGACCCTGACTGGGAATCGAACCCTGACCTCCTGGCTCCTAGGTGGACGCTCACCACTGAGCCACACCAGCCGGGCGGGCGGGCGGTGGTCGAGTCTCCTTCCCGGTTGGGATGAAGCTCTGGCTTCTCCCGGGGCCGGGAGGAGCTCCCTCGAACCCCGCACTCCGGCTGGGCCCCGGGAGCCCACGCACAGCCCCGGCGCCGCCCGCACCCCCGGACGCCCCGTAAATTACCGTAAAGGCCTAACGGGTCTCCGAGGCCCGGCATCGATCCCGTGTCAGGGATGAAATATCGGCCGTCAGCCCCGCCGCCTCTCGCCGGAGACACAGGCCGGTGACGGAGCCCCTGCCCTGCGCCGGGGGCGACCCCGCGGCTCAGGGGCCGGTGGACGGACGTGGGCTCGGGCCCCGGGAGCTGGACGGGCCCCCCCACCCCCCCCCGCCGCCCGAGGGCCGTGCTCCTGCACGCGGGTCCCGCTGGCGAGGGCAGAGGGGGCGCCTCGGGGAGCCGGGCCTGCAAAGGCCGCTCCGGGTCAGGGAATCCGAGTCTTTGGCAGAGGGTCTCAGTTCTGGATGGAAAAGTCCAGGCCTGGCCAGTGCGGCTCAGCGGGTAGCGCGTCGGGCTGCGGCCGGAAGGGTCCCGGGTTGGTTTGGTTCTCGGCCAAAGGCACCAGCCTGGGTTGTGGGCCCGCCACCCGGGCGCATGCCGTGACCGGGAATCGAACCCTGACCTCCGGGTTCACAGGCCAAGGCTCAGCCCCTGTGGTGGTGCCCAGGCCGGTCTTCCCTGGAGTCAGAGGCCGGTGAGATAGTAACCGTGGGCGGGGGGCAGGGGGCGGACACATCAGAGACTCACACCCGGTGCACAGAGCTCGGTCTTGAACGTCTGTTTTCATTTATTTATTTATATTTATTTCTTAAATATATTTTATTGGTTTTTTTACAGAGAGGAAGGGAGACGGAGAGAGAGAGACAGAAACACGGATGAGAGAGAAACATCGACCAGCTGCCTCCTGCACGCCCCCCACTGGGGATGTGCCCACAACCCAGGTCCATGCCCTTGACCGGAATCGAACCCGGGACCTTTCAGTCCGCAGGCCGACGCTCTATCCACGGAGCCGCACGGGTTTCGGCGAGCGTCTGTGTCTGTTGATACGAGGAGGGGACACAGCGATGGCGGGGTGCCTCCGTCTGTGCGGCGGGGGCGCTGACAGAGGGAAGGCTCCCTCGGAGGGAGGCCGTGTGCTGGGCCGCGGGGCACGAGGCACGGGGGGGGGGCGGGCAGGCCTTGCGGTGATTCTCAGAATACAGTCCTGTGGAGGGGACGGCATCGCAGAGGAGGGACGTTTTGGCTAAAATAAATACGGCGTCCGCGCGAACGGCCACGCCCAGGCACAGCGGTACGGACGGGAACCGGGAGGAGGGCGGGGACACGCGGGGAGCGAGGGGGCACCCCTGAATCCACACGCATCGCACATGGGGGACCCCCTCCGCCGCCACCCCGCCCTCGGCACACACATCGGCATCACCCACCCCGTCCACGCCCCCCACGTCACCCACACCACCCAGGGTCCCCGGTCTCCCTCAGGCTCAGGACCAGGGGCGCCTTCCGTCCTCCTGCCCCTCCAACCAAGTCAAATGACTGGGCAGATCCGTGCGCAGCTCAGAGGCACGGATGTAGAGAAGGACGGCATCGGACGGGCGGCTGTGACGCCCAGAACGCCCGGTGGCCTTCTCGATCCTTCGGCCACGATCCCGCTGGAAATCGAACCCTGGTTTTCCACAGGGTGGTCTCTCCGGGAGGGACACGGACGTGACGGGAAGGCTCCTCACGTAGGAATGACCGTGGGGTCCCTGACCGTCCGACGCCCCCTCCCAGCCCCCCGCACCCCGCCATTCCCTCCCCGCGGACGGAGCCGCTCACAGCTCCGCCCAGGGCTGCAGGCGCCGTGCAGGGTGTGGCCGGGGCGTCGGAAATCGGGGTTTTTAGAGACCAGCCCCGCCGCCATCGAGTGAGCACGGCCCCCGGGTGACGGCCCACCCTCCCCGGGGCGGGGCCAGTCTGCGGGCGCCCGGGCCCTGTGGGCTGTCCGCTGGGCGCTGGGCCCGGGAGAGCAGGCGGCCGGCCGCAGCCACGGCCCCAGGCCCCGCGGGCCCCTCCCCGATCGGCCGCCTGCTCCGGGCGCCGCTCCCACGAAGGCCCGCCGATGGGGCCGCGGGGGAGGCGGGTGCACAGGGGCGCCTTTCACGGACACAGGGAACCCGTGACTGAGTGTGTGCGGGGCCACAGAGGAACACTCACAGGAAGCACAGGGCCGGCAGCTCCACCTGCTGAGGGGCAGGAGGAGGACCCCGGGGTCACAGAAAGGTCGTAGCAACGTCGCAGGGGGCACCAGTGTCCCCTGGGGGGACGGCCACTCTGGTCCCCGCTCCCACGGGTGCACGGGGGACAGACGTGCCCGCACAGCACCCACGGCACCGCCCACGTCCACATCCGCGTCCTCGCCCTCCTCACGCCCGGAGGCAGGCCTGGAGCTTCGCCACAGAGAGGTCCGCCTCCCAAACCCGTCCCCGCGCTCTCCTTCCTTCACGCACATGCTGTCCCCGCCTTGTCGCCCGCAGACCTCCCTCCCCTCCCACCACACACACACACACAGACACACACACACACCCCTACACACACCCCTCCTTCCCCTCCCACCACACACACACGCACACTCACACACCTCCCTCCCCTCCGACCACACACAGACAACACATACACACACACACACACACACACACACGGGCCGGCTGGGCGAGGCTGGGACCCGAACCCTCCTCGGGCCCAGGCTGTGGGGAGGACCAGGGGTGAGCCGGTCGGACATAAATACGAAGGCGCTGGAGGCACGGAGGTGCTCGGGCGGGGACGGATGGAAAGCCTGTGTGCGAACCCCAGGGCGCGGCCGGGGGTAAGGAGCCTCCGGGGGGTGAAGGGACCGGAGACGGCACTGCGGTTACTTAAGGGTATTTCCAAATGTACAACAGTGACAGAAACACAGAGCCGCCAGCGCCCTCCAGGGTTCCGCCAGCCACGCCAGCCACGCCTGACGGCTCCCCAGCGGCTCTCGGCCGCCGAAGGCGGACACAGACCCAGACGGGGCGGGAAGTGCGGCGTCTGCCCGTCTGTCCCCGGTCCGCCCGTCTCAGAGGTGCCTCTGACGCCCACGCCTGGAACACTCGGTGTCTCTCCAGCAGCCGATGTCGCCGTCTCTCTTACCCGCCGCACTGCAAAGCCCCAGCACCGAGGACGAAACACACAGTCCGGCTTCTAAAGGGGAACGGCCCGAGTCCACGTCGGCGTCCATGTCGGGCCCGTGGCTGAGGCCCGTGGCTGAGGCCCATGGCCCGGCGCCCGTGGCTGAGGCCCGTGGCTGAGGCCCGTGGCCCGGCACCCGCGAGGCGGTGTCTCCGTGAGGCCCGGGGGCCGCGGCGCTTGGCGCGGAGCGCTGGTCCCAACCCGCTCCTCAGGAGGCCACTCCTGAGGCCACGGCCTTCGGCCACAAGGACGGCCTGTCCGTGTCCTCTCCCATCGTGCACCGTGTTGTTCCGGGTCCTGGTTTGGCGAGAAGGCGGCAGGCGTGGGCCAGAGAAGCGGATCTGAGGACGGGGAAGGGTCCGCGCAGGAGCTCGGAGGAGCCGCCTCGCCCCCCGACGGCGCCGGAGGCCGGGCTGAGGGGCGGCCGGGCGCTCAGCTGCTCGAGGTGCGGGCGTGCATCCTCTTGGCCACGTCGTACACGTAGGTGATGTCCGGCCGCTTCTCGGGGTCGGGGTTGATGCACATGTTCACCAGCTGCCGGAGCTGCGGGGACAGAAGGCGGGCCCTGAGCGCCGGCCGCTCACCGGACGGGCGGGCGGGCCAGTGCGCTGGACGCCGCAGGAGGGAGGGAGACGCGTGTTCTGGCCGCACGCTCCTCTGACGGACACACGGGGCTCGTGGGGAGATTCCCCCACCCGCGGAGGCCCAGGGTGTCCTCCCGGTGAGCGTGCGTGCGAGGGGCCGCGAGGACGTCCCGCCGAGCGAGAGGTCGGACAGAGGGAGTCGAGGGGGACACAGAACTGACAACTACAACTGAACGAAGAAGAAAAACAAGCGAAAGCTCAGACACAGACCAGTGTGCTGGTTGGGGGCGGGGGGAGCAGTAGAGGGTAAAAGGGTCAGATCACTGGTGACAGGAGGAGGCCGGCGTGGTCATGGTCACGCAGTGCATGGCATTCACATTGGAAACTATGGCCTCACTAACCAGCGTCACCCCAACACACTTGGTTTTAAAAAGAGGCCGTGTCTACACCAGCAGCCGGAGCCTTCTGCCTTGTACATATGGCTTTAGGAATAATCTAGATTTTTCGAAAACCTGCATTAATTCTCTCTGGTCAGCGTGTCAGCGCTTGTGCAATCACCAAGTCACCATGCTCTCATCACCGTCACCACGTCTCCCTCCGAGGGGCGCTACGATGCCCACGGATGCCCCAGCGGAGCAGAGGGTAGCTAGCACCCCTACCTGTTCTCCGCGGTCACCGCCCCCCCATGGCCAGCAGTGACCTCAGGAGCAGGGCCAGCGGCCGATGGGGCGCCCAGGAGCAGGGGGCCGTCCCTCCGCCCGGGACCTGCCACGGGCGGGCGGCCCGCACTCCGGTGTCTGCCCTCGGCCCGACCTCACACTCGGGGCCAGAGCGGCCCGCAGGCAGGCGGCCCCCGCCACCGGCTCCATCGTTAAAATCCTGCCGAGGTCACCATGGCAACCGCCCGCCGCGCGTGTGAAATGCAAATGCGGCTGGAGCGCGGGCGGGCGGGCGGGCGGGAGCGGCGGTGAGATATTCATGCCGCCGGAGGAGAGCGGTGAGCGACACACAAAGGGCGCTGGCAGGGCCCGTCTGCGCCCGCCGGGCCCGCTGCCCTGCCCTGCGGAGCGGCCGCCGTCCCGTCCGCCGAGCGGCCGCCCCACGGCCACCGGGACAAGGCCCGGCCCCACGCGTGTTCACGCCAATGACCCGCACGCCAACGCCGTGGACACGGGCAGGCGGCCAGCGGGATCCATCGACGCCGGGAGAGGCCCCCGGGGGTTCGCTGTCTGAGCAGGAGGCTCAGTTTCCCCAACGACAGAAGCAGAACGGGTCCTGCGTGTGGACAGAACACACCTACACCACCCATCCACCATCGCAGGGAAACTGAGGCAGGAGCCTCCGGGCATGAGCGGGAGAAGGGCCGCCCGCCGCCTGCACTGCAGCCCCCAGCGTGGGGAGGGAGCGCCTCACAGGCGGGCGGGTGGGCGAACGGATGGATGGGCGGGCGGATGGACGGACAGGCGGACAGAGGGATGGACGGATGGGCGGACGGATGGACGGACAGGCGGACGGAGGGATGGACGGATGGGCGGATGGGCGGACGGACAGGCGGACGGAGGGATGGACGGATGGGCGGACGGATGGACGGACAGGTGGACGGAGGGATGGACGGATGGGCGGACGGATGGGCGGATGGATGGACGGACAGGCGGATAGAGGGATTGACGGATGGGCAGGCGGATGGAGGGAGGGGTGGACGAACGGGTGGGCAAACGGATGGACGGACAGGCGGACGGATGGATGGACAGGCGGACAAAGGGATGGACAGGCGGACGGATGGACGGACAGGCGGACGGAGGGATGGACGGGCGGGCAGGCGGACGGACGGATAGACAGGCGGATGGAGGGATGGACAGGCGGACGGATGGACGGACAGGCGGACGGAGGGATGGACGGATGGGCGGGTGGATGGAGGGATGGACAGGCGGACGGAGGGATGGACGGATGGGCGGGTGGATGGAGGGATGGACAGGCAGACGGATGGGAGGACGGACGAACGGGAGGACGGATGGGCGGATGGATGGACGGACAGGTGGACGGAGGGATGGACGGAGGGACGGACAGGCGGACGGAGGGATGGACGGATGGGCAGGTGGATGGAGGGAGGGGTGGACGGGCGGGCGGATGGACGGACGGAGGGATGGACGGATGGGAGGACGGACGAACGGGCGGACGGATGGGTGGATGGATGGACGGACAGGCGGATGGAGGGATGGACGGGCGGGCGGGCGAACGGATGGACGGACAGGCGGAGGGATGGACAGGCGGACGGAGGGATGGACAGGCGGACGGAGGGATGGACAGGCGGACGGAGGGACGGACGGATGGATGGACGGACGGAGGGATGGACGGATGGATGGACGGACGGACGCCGCGAGGGCGGGCACTCACCTCCTCCGAGTAGTGGTCGGAGGGCAGCGGCGGGTAGTCGCACTGCTCGATCTTCTTGCACAGGGAGTACAGGTTCATCTTGTCGCCGTAGAAGGGGCTCTGCAGGGCGGCCATCTGCGAAGGCCGGAAGCCAGGTGGTCAGTGCCTCCCGGGCCCCGCCTCCCCGGGGCCGGGCGCGGGACAGACCCTGCCGGCCCTTCCTGGGAGCCTCCAGAGACCTCACTGCGGTTTGTGGCTGTTAGTTTTCCGCGTTTAAAATCCGCCAAAAGGGAGAGACGGTTACCGTATGTGTATTTATGTACAACATGGCACTGAGAAAAAGGACATAAAGAAATCGAAATTCGTTGTAACTAGTTCCCATCAAAGCAACTAGTATTACCTCCTGACTAACCAGATGGCCTACACGAAGTGGCCAGATGATGATTACCTCTGAACGCATAATATGACTGCCCAGTATATGTACATGAATGCGTGCATGGGCGGGGTCCGGCCAGCCTGGCCAGGGGGAGGGGACGGGGGCCATGGCCGGCCTGCCTGCTGGTCGCACTCCTGGTCGAGGGGACCGTTTGCATAGGAGCCTTTTATTTCACAGGACGTACACCGAATGCCCAGAATATTATGCGTTCAGAGAGCATCATCCGGCCGCTCCGTGTACATCGGACACGGGGCGGCCGGGACAGAGCGGACACAGGCCGTGGCTGACGCTGACCTGGCCCAGCAGCGCCTCGGGGGGGGGGCTCGGCTCTCCATCACCGTCCGGGGGACCCCCCCCCCGAGTCCAGACCTGACCTCAGTCTGCAGCCACCTGGGCCTCCCTGCCCTTCGAAGCGTCTCAGCCGCCAGAGGCCACGCCTCGGCCACTGCACCACGGCCGCGGAGGCTTAACTCAGGGGAAAAGCCTCCAGGAATGAACACTCAGAAAGACGTCACTGAATTCAAACCAGTGTCACGGGCAGCGAGGACGCGGTTCGCAGGCTACAAACTCAGACTCGGGTTCGATGTTCGCGGCCCGTTCCGCCCGGGCGCAGCAGCGAGGAGGCGGGCGCCAGGCTGCCCAGCCAGTCACCCTTTCCGCCCGCGCTAATCCGGGCGCTAATCCGGGCGCTAATCCGGGCGCTAATCCGGGCGCTAATCCGGGCGCGGGGACACGGGGCGTGTGTGCGCGGGGACGTGTGCGCGCGGGGACGTGTGTGCGCGGGGACGTGTGTGCGCGGGGACGTGTGTGCGCGGGGACACGCGGACACGGGGCGTGTGTGCGCGGGGACGTGTGTGCGCGGGGACGTGTGTGCGCGGGGGCGTGTGTGCGCGGGGGCGTGTGTGCGCGGGGGCGCGTGTGCGCGGGGGCGCGTGTGCGCGGGGGCGCGTGTGCGCGGGGGCGCGTGTGCGCGGGGGCGCGTGTGCGCGGGGGCGCGTGTGCGCGGGGGCGCGAGTGCGCGGGGGGCGCGTGTGCGCGGGGGGCGCGTGTACGCGGGGGGCGCGTGTACGCGGGGACTGTGTACGCGGGGACGTGTGTGCGCGGGGACGTGTGTACGCGGGGACGTGTGTGCGCGGGGACATGTGTGCGCAGGGACACGTGTACACGCCAACAGGCGGGCGTGTGAGACACGTCCTCAGCAGCGTCGGAGGACGGCCACGCCGAACGCTCACCGTCTGCGCCGCCGGCGTTAACCCCTTCGGTGCCGCAGGCGGGAGGCCCGGCCAGCACCTCACATCAGACCCCTCCGTCCTGCACAGACACCGGAGCCGCCCCCAGGGAGAGGGGAGAGGGGAGAGGGGGGAGGGGAACCTCAATGTCCCGCCCCCAGCCACGGAGAACAAGGGGGGGACATTTCTGAAAGAGGGGCTCCAATCATCATCGCATGTTTCTGTGTTCGAACTGCAAGGAGGGCCTTAGCTGGTGCGGCTTAGTGGACAGAGCGTCAGCCTGCAGACTGAAGGGTCCCGGGTTCGATTCCCGGTCAGGGCACAGGCCTGGGCTGCGGGCTCGATCCCCAGTGGAGTGTGGCAGGAGGCAGCCGATCCCCGATTCTCTCTCCTCACTGATGTCTCTCTCCCCTCCCTTCCTCTCTGAGATGGATAAAAGAGATGCTAAAAATAAAGGCCAGGAGGCCGCCTGGTGAACAGGACACGGCAGACCGGGCTGCGCATGCACAGGGTCCTGTCCATCGTCCGTCCGTCCGTCGGTCCGTCCCCGGGCCCGGCCCCACGCCCGCGCCGGGGGCTCCTCGCAGGCCGCGGCGGGCCCTCGGGGGTTAACGCCGGCGCTCACGCGTCCGCTGCTCTGACAGATGAGAAATGCCAACCGCCCTGTTTTATTTTCCAGCCGGAGCTCCATTCATCTGGCTCATTAGAGCGCCCGCGGGCCTGACAGCTGCGCCCGCTCCTCCCGCGGCGGGTCCGGGCTAATGTGATCCCCGCCGCCGGCCGCGGGCTGATTGACGCGGCCCCTGACCCGCCGGCGCCCGATCAGTATGCCGGGGGCGTCGGGCCGGGCGCTCTCTTCCCGCTCGGAGCCGCCCCCTCCGCCCGGCGGACAATGCGGCGTGTAAGACGCCTGTTCCGTGCAAAGGTCCCTGTCGCCGCGGCGCTGGCTTTTAATCAGCGTCTGCTCGGTGCGTGGCAGTGAGGACGGAGCTGGAGGGGCGTGGGCGTTTATTTACCTGAGGTCTCGGGAACACTGACAGTCTGATGCTCCGAGTTTCAGGGGCTCCCGCGGGGGCATCCTGGGGGGCCCCGTGGGAAAGGCCCATGTCACCCCTTCCTAACGGGGAGCAGATGGACAGAACGTGCAGGGACTTTGGGAGAATTCCAGCTCCCCATGGCCGCTCGCAGGGACTGAGCACATGCACCAACGTGGAAGCTAAGGGCCGAGGGACACACCCCGCATTCCACCATCGCCCACGGCCGGGAGCCAGGGGAGGAGTGGCCACCAAAGTCAGTCTGTGGGGACGGGAGGCAGGCCAGCGGGAAACACCTGCCCGGGCGGAGCAGACCCACCTCGCACAGCAGGCAGCCCAGCGCCCAGCGCCCCGGGCCCAGCGGAGCCCCCGTGGGCACAGGGGGGCAGGCCCCGGGCGGGGAGGACCCACCTCGTACAGCAGGCAGCCCAGGGACCAGATGTCCGACTTGAAGTTGTAGCCGTTCTCGTGGATCCGCTCGGGAGACATGTAGTACGGGGTGCCCACTGCAAAACACCGGTCCTGTCAGCGGAACAACTGCCATGGGCGGTCTCCACGGCGACAGCTGCAGTGGCTGCCGGCTGCGAGGGCGGGGGCGGGGTCCCCCGGGGCCCGGAGCGCCCCCGTCTGGCTGGGAGGGGCTGCTCGGCCCGGCACCCCCTCCTTCTCTCCCCCCCGGGGGGGGCCTCACCCAGCGAGTGCGCGGCCGTGGTCTTGGAGCTGAAGAAGCGGCCGAGGCCCAGGTCCCCCAGCTTGACCACGCCCATGGCCGTGATGAACACGTTGGCCGGCTTGATGTCTGCGGACAGAGGCGGCGGGGGGTGAGGAGGGGGGGGTGAGGAGCGGGAGGTGACCCTGGTGCGGTTCAGAGTGCCCCCTAGCGGTCAGGCTGTCTGCACCCTGCGTGGACCGCTGGACTCTGAGGGTTTACACAGCCTCACGTTTCTGTGTCCTCGTCCTCGGAGACGAACGATAATCGAGGCAGCATGAGGCTCCCCGACCCCGGAGGTGTGCCCAGTCCCCCTCCGCCTCCCTGTGGCGCCCGTCCCCGTCCCCGGGAGCTGCGGCTGGCGGGTAAGTCCCGGGGTAGGGCAGCCCGGTGCAGGGGGGGGGGGGGCCGGCGGCGCCCACCTCGGTGCATGACGCGGCGGGAGTGCATGTGCTCCATGGCGCCGCACAGCTGCACGAAGTACTTCCACACGGTGCGCTCCGGGATCAGCCGCTTCTGCTTCTTAAAGTGCTGGGGGGGCGGGGGGGGGGGGGAGACGGGGAGAGAGAGGGGGAGAGAGAGTCCGGAGAGGCCGCGGCCGAGGAGAGCGCCCGGCGCCCCGCTCCTCCCCTCCCGCCCCGCCCCCGGGGTGCCAGCCCCCGCTCCCGGGGTGCCGGACCGGTGTGGGGCTCAGACCGCAGGGCCCGGGCCGAGGGGGACGGGGGCTCCTGCGTATCCGGTGCAGGTGTAACCCCAGACTCCGGACCCACTCCGGCTGACGCCAAGGCCAACGGCAGCCTCGAGGGCAGACCGCGGGCCCCTGGCCGTGCTCCGGACCCGCCCGGCCGTCCTTCTGCCCGGCCGCCGGACCGGGCGGGCGCGGTGAACCAGGGGGAGGACAGAGACAGATGGCCCTGCTGGGAGCGCTCACTGCTCTCAGGCCCAAGGTCAAGAGCGTGAGAGACGCCCGAGCAGAGACGTGTCTGCAGCGTGAGGGCCGCACGGGAAGGCCAGCAGGCTCACACGGGAGGGTGTTTGCGGCTCACCCTCCTCCCCCGGAGCTGCTGGCGCTTTGGCTAATCCCCAAAGTCCGTAACGGAGTCTCTGCCCTCACCCCGATTCCGGGGGTCAGGTCCCCTCCGTGATGTCATCTCACACGACAGAGGGGCAGCCGCCGAGGGGCTGGCCTGGCCGCCGGCCCCTGAGCTGGGCCCCATGGCCACCCCGAGGGGGGTGCTGACCCCGAGGGGTGAGGTGACGGCACGTGGCCCCGGCCCAGCGCACACACGGGAACCACACGCACACACGGGAACCACAGCGCACACACGGGAACCACATGCATACATGGGAACCACACGCACACGGTCCTAAAGGCACACGGCGGGGCCTGTGCCCACGTCCGCCTGCCCGTGACGGCCGGTGACAAAGGGCCAGGCGAGGGGACACGGGCCTCCTTTCCTCTGAGCCCCGTCGGGAGCCGCCCCGGCCCTGCCCCGGGTCCTCTGAGCCCCAATTAGAGGCACACGGAGCGCCGGCTGCTCACGCCGCCGCCCGGCCGCCGCTGCGCGTTAATTATTCATCGCGGAGCTTTGATGCGCGGCCGCCCGGCTCCGCTCGGATCAGACCGGGAGCGATATTTCCTCTCCCCCAATTAGGCCGCCGAGAACGGCCGTGCCGCCGACGCGGTGATTTACGCTCTGCAGCGGCGAGTCCCTCCGCCGGCGCCCGCGGCTCCATAAAGCACTGTCCCCGCCATCGGAGCAGCAGGGCGGGCGCGGGCTCAGGAGCACTGGGGGCTCAGGAGCACTGGGGGCTCAGGAGCACTGGGGGCTCAGGAGCACTGGGGGCTCAGGAGCACTGGGGGGGGGCGGGGGGCGCGGGCTCAGGAGCACTGGGGGCTCAGGAGCACTGGGGGGGGGCGGGGGCGTGGGCTCAGGAGCACTCGGGGGCATCTCAGGCCGAGAGGCAGCCCCCTCCCCCCTCCGCCAGCGCCCGTGGGGGCAGAGCGTGGATCAGCAGAACACGGCATGTCCCACGGCCACGTGGTCAGCCCAGGCCTCTGGACCAGTGCCCACGGGCATGAAACAGGCGCCTTGCACACACACCCGCCACCAGCCGGCCGGCCCGCGCGGCCTGCATCCCGCAGGCACCCGGTCAGTGAGGTGCCCGCCGTGCCATGTGCCCACCGGACAGCGAGCGGCGAGAGCACACACACCCGCCACCGGCCGGCCGGCTGGCCCGCGCGGCTGCATCCCGCAGGCCCCCGGTCAGTGAGGTGCCCGCCGTGCCCGTGTGCCCACCGGACAGCGAGCGGCGAGAGCACACACACCCGCCACCGGCCGGCCGGCCGGCCCGCGCGGCTGCATCCCGCAGGCCCCCGGTCAGTGAGGTGCCCGCCGTGCAGTGTGCCCACCGGACAGCGAGCGGCGAGGGCACACACACCCGCCACCGGCCGGCCGGCCGGCCCGCGCGGCTGCATCCCGCAGGCCCCCGGTCAGTGCGGTGCCCGCCGTGCCATGTGCCCACCGGACAGCGAGCGGCGAGGGCGGCCTGCATCCCGCAGGTCCCCGGTCAGTGAGGTGCCCGCCGGTCAGTGAGGTGCCCGCCGTGCCTGTGCCCACCGGACAGCTGAGTGGTGAGAGCACACACACCCGCCACCGGCCGGCCGGCCCGCGCGGCTGCATCCCGCAGGCCCCCGGTCAGTGAGGTGCCCGCCGTGCCTGTGCCCACCGGACAGCGAGCGGCGAGCGGCCTCACCTTTATCATCCTGGACAGGTCGCCGGCGTCCGCTAACTCCAGAACGATGTTCAGTTCGTTGTCCTCGATGAAGGACGCGTAGTATTTGATCACGTTCGGGTGGTTGAGTTGCTGCGGAGAGAAAACATCCGCTCCTTAAACACTCCCAGGAGTTCGGTAGCTTAAGAACTCGTTAGCTACTGCGTTTCATTTCTGAGTCACAGAGACGCCACGTGACAGCGTGCTTTTCTTTAATCTTGGGAATGTTAAAGGAAGTGTAGTAATTGAAAGCAAAACTGGGCATGCGTTAACTTTATCTTAATGTTCTTCATTAGAAATAACAGAGTACACTGGGCACTGAGTTTTAAATGGAAGTACATTCTGCCCAGTCATCTATCCCTGCTACAATGAATGGCCCGATGGCCTCATCGGCAGCTAAAAACTTTCCTTCGAGCCGAGACCTGCCGGTCAGGGAGCGCAATGGTGATCGCCCCCTCCCTTTTACCCCTGCTCTGAGGTCGGGGCTGCCCCTAGCGTAGCTACCTCCCGTGGTTAAAAGACAAAACAAACAGAAAATTAAAAACGCTAACACCTGACACCTGTCACCGTTTCCCGGTGTGAAGTGAGGGAAGCTGACCCTCCCCACGTCCCAGTGAAGTCATTTCCGATTCCCGAGGTGACCAGTCGCGGGCAGCCCCTACCTTGAGCAGGTCTATTTCTTTGATGCAGTCGGCACGGGCTTTGGCGTCCATGAGGTCGAATATCTAAGAGCAGAGCCGGAGTTGGGTAAGTCAGCCCCCTGTCCGAGCTGCCCACCACGCCCGCTCATCAGGACTGTCTGTGGGGACGGTGCACCCCCCGAGCGTGTCCCCCAGCGCCTGTGGCTGTGGAACCTGCAGGGATGTCAGCCCTGGGGCCGCTGAGTCCCCGCCCCCGGCTGCCGGCACCGAGCACGCACGTTCCTGAGACTCGGAACACAGGCCTCGGCTCGCAGCCTCGACGGTGCTGACCAGGGACACGGCCGGCCGGCCCCCACCGCGTTCAGGCCGCGGGACAGGCGCGCTGCTGTCCGTGGTGGAGAGGGACTCCCACAGCCCGTCTGCCCGCTGGTAACGGGGAGGCCCCCGCGGGAGGGACCGGGCAGGGGGCCGGTCCACCCCCCTGAGGGCGATCTGTACCCGGACGGGGCGGGAGCGCCTACCTGCACCTTCTTCAGGGCCACGGGCACGCCGTCCAGCAGGCAGGACGCCCGGTACACCTCGCTGAACTGCCCGCGGCCGATCTTCTTCTCGATCCGGAAGTTGGCCAGCGTGTTGTAGCCCATGTCCGGCCGCAAGGCCTTCTGGAAGCAGAGGACGGAGAGGCCTCAGCCGCAAGGCACAGCCACGGGTGGGCCGCCCCCGCCGGGTGTGCGCGGAGACCCCGTCACCGCACAGCACGGCTCCTGCTCCGCCCGCAGCCGGGAGGGGCCGCACAGACTGGCACTACGTCGTCCCAGTGGCCTGCCACGTCGGTGTCACAGCCCTCCACCAGGGGTCACCCCCTCTGAGCAAGGCCCACACGGTGGCCAGCCTGCAGACCCTCGAGAGAATCCACAGAGTTTCCGCCTCCCGATGAGCAGGCAGGCCTGGGCACAGAACGAGGCTGAGCACACACACGTCATGGGGGCTGGACCCGCACCGTGTCCCGGGACGGCGCGGGCGGTGAGCCAGCTCACAGGTGCCGCCGCTCAGAGACTCCGTGGCTGTCCCAGCTTTTCCAGTTTCCTGACTTTAAACAAAGTGTTATCTCAGGAGCGGCTGTCAGTGCCCGTGTCTCCTAAGGAATGGGTACGCCTGAGGGTCTGCAGCAGCGAGACCAGGCCCCGCGGCCCCGGGTGCGAGCCGGGCCGGCAGCAGGTGCGCGTCGGCGAGCGGGAGCCCGCCCCGCGGCGGGTGACTGGCAGGCGTTCATGACGGCCGAGGCCTGTGACAGCCGCCGCGGACGGCCGCTAATGTGCTCTGGCATGCGGGCCTGTAATCACGCATTTACATATGCAATGACCTACATCTGCATGTCAGGTCGCAGGCTGCCGGGCTGATTAAGCCGGGCCCCCCCCCTCCCCCCCGCACGGGCGGCGAGGCCGGAGGGGCGCCTGGCAGCTGAGGGACGGGCTGCCACCCGGGATTAGGCTGAGGGCCGGGGCATCGGACACCGTTACAGGCCATCTGCCGGGCAGGCCGCGGGGAGCCCCTCCGAGGCCAGGGGCTGGGGACCGCCGTCCATCGCGTCCTCACAGGCAGGCGGGCGGGCAGAGACCGCGTCTCCAGCCCATCGCCCGCACTGGGAGTGACAGGCCGGTCGGGAGGCTCCGCTGGTGAGCCCAGCCGTCCCAGCCCCGGCGCGGGCGGCGGCCACTGCAGGCAGCGCAGTCAGTCCTGACAGAGGCGGTGTCGCCGGGGGCCGGGCGGGAAGTTATCTTTGGAAAAGCGCGGTCTCTCTGAACGGCGTCCGTCCCCCTCGGTGTGTTTAGCCCCGGAACAGTGCTGGCCGCCGGCCCCCGGGAATTAATCTGCTCGCCCTGGAGGCGGGGCCGCGCTGAGCAGTGTAATGCGGGCCGCGCCGCTGATGGCTCCCGGGGGAAATCGGAGCCACGCGTGGACTCCCCGCTCCCCGGGGAGCATCGGTCCCGGAGCCCCGGGGACCGTCATCCGGGATCGAAGGCACAGCAGCATCGCTAAAGGGCATCACGGCCACCGCCAGCGTCTGACTGAGCCTCACGTTCCCGTTCACGCAAGCTGACAAACTGCTTCCGTCTGATAACGTTAACGTGGCTGCGTTTTAACGGGATTTGAAAGCAACAACACGCCTTTCCATTTGACGTCCATAAAACTCATTCTGGGCCTTGAAGGAGACATCACTCACCCCAAGTGACACCAGTCAGAATGGAGCGCACTGTCCACACACCCCCCATGTACACACATGCACACGCCAACGCCACGTGTGCCAACCAACTCTCACTAATTGTGCTTCTTCCCGTTTGAGAAATTATCTCCCTACAATCTCCGGGAATATTTCAAAAGTGCCCTGTTCCTACAGACCACGTGTCCGAGTGACACCGGGACCGACATGAGAACCACGTACTCGACATGAGAACATACACGGTGTGACCACACCCGGCCTCTGCTGTGAGCCTCGGCTGCCTCCGACCCGAGGAGCTGTCCCGCCGTCTGAAGCACAGAGGTGTGAGCGCCGGGCCGCCTTACCTGAGGCTGGAACTGGGGGGCCGGGGGCCCCTGCAGGCCTTGCGGCTTCTCATCCATCGTCCGGAGGAAGAGGACCGTCAGCGCTCTGCAAGCAAAGACCACGTGTCAGTGCCACGTCGCCCAAGGCATAGACATGCTGGACGTGCGCAGCCCCCTGTCCCCCAGTCCCCCTAGCACAACCACCCGGCGACACCCGCTCCCACAGCCTCCTGTACGGCCACGGCCACGGCCACGGCCACGGCCACGCGCTGCCAAACAACGCTGGGCCCCAGGAACCTAACTCCAGGCGGAAAGGCTGCTCAAGAACCTCTTCCTTCTGACATGCTGTCCACCCGCGGCTGACTCCCCAGGGCTCAGGGGCCGGGTAAGACCTTCCGGAATGAAGTTCGGTCCTCCGTGTGCACATCATCAATAGCCATCCCCCGTGACAGCCGGGGACCGCCTCGCTCTGAACGAACAGCGCCACGCCCACACCTGTGCTCCTCCCTCAGCCCCATGGTTCGAACCTCATCGTCTCCAAAGCTGGGTGCACCCTCAAACCCAGAGCCAGAGGCTTTTCTTGGCCCAGGCTCCCCCCCTCCCCACCGCCCCCGGCAGGACGGCTGCGGGGGCCGGTCCGCACAGGAAGCCAAACGCCATGGCTCCCGGGCCCGTTATCACAGCCTTTGCCGGACAAGGGCTCCCGATTCCGGGCTTGGAGCCAGAGCTTCTGTCGGCAGCCCACCTGACTGGTCAGCGCTCCACGGGAGCTGACCCTGAGGTGACCCTCAGTGCTCTGGCTCAGGACCAAGTCCAAGCTCCTGGGCCTGGAGTTCACACCCCACAAACGCCCCGTTTCTCCCTGGAGGAGGGCCGCCGGGAGAAAGGGAGGGACGGCGGCTGGGCTGGCACGGGAGCGCTCATCGGCACGTGAGGCCCGAGGCTCAGACAGCTAGGCCCGTGGCACAGACAGCCAGGAGCGGCCACAGACAGCCAGGAGCGGCCACAGACAGCCGGGAGCGGCCACAGACAACCAGGAGAGGCCACAGACAGCCAGGAGCGGCCACAGACAGCCAGGAGAGGCCACAGACAGCCGGGAGCGGCCACAGACAGCCAGGAGAGGCCACAGACAGCCGGGAGCGGCCACAAACAGCCAGGAGCGGCCACAAACAGCCAGGAGCGGCCACCGACGGCCAGGAGCGGCTCAGACGGCCAGGAGCGGCCACAGACGGCCAGGCCCGCGGCTCAGACAGCCAGGAGCAGCCACAGACAGCCAGGCCCGAGGCTCAGACAGACAGCAGCAGCGGCTCGGGTTTCAGGCCGGTCTGCAGTGGCTGCCCGTCCGGAGCCGCGTTTCACAGGCCACGGGGCAGCCCCAGGGGGTGACTCACAGCCTCATGTCCGCCTCTTTCTGCCAAGCCGGCCCGTTTCTGAGCTTTGGACACCCCACTTCCCTGGCCCAGTGCTTCCTGGGCCAGCACAGATCCCCTGTCCCGGGCAGCCCTGCAGCCACTGCCGCCCCCTCCGGTGCCCTCCTGTGTCCCGTAGCAGCCGGCACCACGCGTGTGCGGGGCCCCAGGCCCTGAGGACAAAGGCTGCAGAGAGGCCCGACCGCCCAGCCTTGGCCTCCGCCTCAGCCTTCCCAGCCCCATGGGGAACCCGGTGATCAGCTGGGTCTCATTTCCCGGGAGCTTTAAAGTCACAGGCGGGCCGGGCAGCGAGAACACCGACCAGAACGCTCACCTCAAGTCTTCAATCAGGACCATAACCTTAGGCAGTAATGAGAGAGCAGGCATATTCTCAAACACACCCCCCCACACACACACACACTCTCTCCCCACACCCACACCCACACGACTAAAGAGACTACCTATTTAATATATGATTGACCTCCAACAAGAGAAAAACCCAGGCTGGGATGGGAGGCCAGCAGGGAGCGCGCCCCAGAACCCCTCCTCTGACAGCTGACCGCCAGACCACGCCCGCCGCCCGCTCTAACCCCTGGGACCGGCGTCCGGCCAGCCCGTTCAGTACGGCCAGCTGCTCAGGGCCAGTGCGGGCCACACCCCAGCCTTCCCCACGGCCGTCTGCTCAGGGCTTCCCTCTCCATTCCCACCGAACAGGAAAGCCGGCAGAGCACCGACCCGCACCGAGTGTGCGAACGTCACACACAGAACGGCGTTTTAAAGTCACACTTTCACCGTGTGTGTGTGTGTGTGTGTGTGTGTGTGTGTGTTAGAACAAAACCCAGCGTCCTGACACCCGCTTCTCATCAGTGAAGGAGGTTTAACGAGGCCCCTGACCCTCCGGTGCCATCGGAGAGGGGCGGCTGGTCAGCTCTGTGCTGCTGAGAGTGAATGTTCTGGAAGTTCAGCCGTGGGTTAGCCCCCCTCTGCGGGCAACTTCCCAGCAGCCATCTCTTCTGCGGGAAGGCGGGGCGTCTGGACCCAGCCCCCCAGGTGAGAACTCCGTTTGCTTCGTGGGGATCTCATCCATGTCCCGGAGGAGGCTCTCACACAAACCATTCAGGGCCGGGGTCAGTGCGGCTCTTTGGCCCCTGGAGGGTTTAGCACCGCCCAGCTCAGGAGTCCCCTAACTAAGTTAACAACAATGTATCTACCAAGACAGTTTAAGGGTAAAAAAGTTGGCTCTCCAAAGAAATTTCCGTGGTTGTGCTGTTGATACCTGGCTCTGCTGACTCAGGAGTTTGCCGACCACTGCCTTAGGGGGAAGCAGGGGAACAGGGCAGAGGCCCTTAGCCCGCTTTTGCCCAGAATCCCCCTCCTAACGCCGGCACCTCGCACAGCATCAGGCTCCGACCGCACGGCCCCCAGGCAGGCCCGGTGGGTCCCGGGAGCCCACCCGCCGTTTCCTGCGGGAGGAGCCAGCGGAGCCGCTGCACATCCAGTTCGCTGGCCGCCGGCTCCCGAGTGCTCCGGCGGGAGTGGTGCTCCCCCAGCTGCCATGGCGACGACCCGGCGATAAGGCAGGACCAGCCCTCCGGGGCCCGGGGCCGGGTACGGGGACCCACCGCCAGGAGCACCGCTGGCCGCCCAGAGCAGAGCTGTGGCTGCGGGGAGCTGTGTCCTCACTCAGAGATCCGGTCCGTCCGTTTATCTCATCCCCGCAGCCCGGACCCCCGCTCAGTTCACCGGACACCTGTCCCCGGGCCCACAGGCCTCACCCCAGGACCGCGTCCGCCCAGGGGCGGGGCTGTTTCCGAGGCGCTCACACCCTCTCCCCCGCACGCCCACACGGAAACCCTGCGAGTGGCAAGCCGCTACTTATTCACACTTTTATTTTTAGTGACTGACTCCTCGACCGTTACCCTGGCTAGAACCTGCAGGTGAGCTCGGTCAGAGGAAAATAACGGTCCCATCTGGCCTCGCTGGGCTGCAGCTCGGTGAGCAGGCCGCACGCCTAAAGGGTGATGATGATCAGGAGGTACTTCGGGGTCAGGATTGCGGGGAGCGCGGGGGTTATGCCAAAGGGGCAGAGTGTGCAGTAACAGGACAAACGAGTCCTGGCCCTGAGCCCGGCCCGCTCCCGCCTGGCCAGCGGGCAGCTGCCTCCCCCGCCACGGGCAGACGGGAGCCCTCATCCCCGCCCTCCGGAGCCTCAGGGGCGTCCTGAGCCACCGCTTCAGTGAATGAGCCGTGAGCAGCGTCCCAGGCTTTAAGTGTCAGTTAAAGCTGCAAACGGCACCCGTAGTGTTAAACTGCAGGCCCGAGGGGGGCGGGGGGGGTTCCCGTGGCCGTGGCTTCCAGGATTTCCCAGCTCCCTGTTTCTGTGGGCCCTTCCAGCAGAATGCCAGCGACCGGCTCCACACGCATCTTCCCATCTGGCCGGGATCTTCTCAGAACATTCCAGGGGGGGAGGGGGTATGGGAGTCATTCCAGATCACAGACGAGCGGGCTTCAGAGGCAGTTCTGTCACAAGCAGGATTGCACAAGAAGGTTCTCGAGCTGGGGTTTCAGAAGTCCGGGATCAGTGTGAGTCCAGCCTATTGTGTGTGCGCACATGCACACACATGCACACACGTGCCGAGCCCTGTGTGGCTGCACCTCTTCCAGGAAGCGGGCGGTTCCTGGAACGGGCGGATGGTTCTAGGAAAGGCAGAGCCTGCGTGTGCGCAGCGGCCGCCCGGGGAGCCGCAGGCGGCGCTGGGGTCGGGGCTGAGGCGGCTCAGAGCGGCCACATCCTGCGGAGGCCAGACACCTCGCCCACTCCGGCCGCCTGCAGGAGCCTCCATGCCTCCCGGACCCCTCTGCGCCCTCCAGGCCTCGCGCTCGCCGCTCGGACCCCGTCCCAGACCAGCTCAGCCCTGAGGCTCAGACTGGGGCCGGCGTGGGAAGACACAGAGGTGAGCCTGGACTTCACCCAGGACCCGGGGACCTTCTATTCCCAGTGCCTCTTCTTCCTCGTCCTGTGTGAGGTGGGCCTCGGAGCAGTCAATGAGAGGCGAGCAGTGAGCCCGGCATGGGGAGCGGCCGGCATGCAAAGGCGTGTCTGGTCACCGTACCAGTGGAGAAGGCGGTCATGGAAAAGGAGCCTGTTACTCATCCTGATGTTCCTGAACGCCGCCACCGACAGAGGCGGGAGGAGAGCTGTGGGCAGGCCCGGGGTGGGACTGCACGGCCGGGGGCACGGGGAGTGGGGAGCCTGGGCGCCCGGCGGAGAGGCACTGCAGGGACCCACAGAGGGAGCAGCACCCCCTGCGGGACACCCCGGGCTGGGAGGGAGCCCAGCTGTGGCCGCTCGGCGTTACTTAGCAAACAGCTGTGCTCCTCCTCCAGCTGGCTGTGACGGAGTGACAGCCGCGATTTGAAGAGTTAGTGCCAGCCATTGAGCTGAGGCTCCTGAGCCGAGGCCTGGCTGCCGCGGCCGGCAGAGGCGGCTCAGCCTGAACCACACGAGGCTGCGGGCTCTCCTGGCCAGACATCACAGCAGCAGGACGGACTCTACAGCCAATCAATCAATCAATCAATCAATCAATCGCTTCTCAATGAGATACTACCATCTTCCTTTAAAAGGCCGAGCGGCACCCCCCGGTGTGGCCCGGGCAGCGCGGGCAGCACGTCTGTGCGCCTTACGGTGAAGGCGGTCCCACCGCAGACCGGCCGCTCCCGGCCCGCACATGAGACCCCGGGTGCGTGCTTCCCACACGCCCGCCTGTCACACCGGATCGGACCGCACTCAGGTGCTCAGAGCCGGCCCACAGCGTCCACTCCTGGGCCATGGCAGTCGAGGTTTGGGTCTGGGGCCCCAAAATGGCTGCCCCTTCCCTGTGGGGACTGTGTCCCGGCTGGCGGCTCCCGGATCACAGAACGCACAGCTCAGACTCCCCGCCAACCATCCAACAGCAGGTCCTGCTCCAAAGAGGGGAGGAGCCAGGGGCAGGGGGAGAACTGCTAACGAGACACAACTCCTCCTCATCAGAGGGTGCAGACTCTAAGTCCGCGGTCGGCAAACTGCGGCTCGCGAGCCACATGCAGCTCTTTGGCCCCTGGAGGGCGGCTCTTCCACAAAACACCACGGCCTGGGCGAGTCTATGTGGAAGACGTGGCGTTAGAAGAAGTTTATGTTTAAAAAACGTGGCTCTGCAGAGACCTGTCCATCGTTGTGCTGTTGATGTTTGGCTCTGTGGACGAATGAGTTTGCCGACCACTGATCTAGGTCATCGAGTGACAAAGTGAAGCTAAAACAACGTGCCATCATCGATCAAAATACTCACTGAATGTGTAAGCTTTATCAAAACGCTGTCTTAGGGCTACACGGAAAATATTAATGTTAGGTACGTGTAAACGCCAGTTCTCACCGAATATTCCACCTGCCCACGTACGACCCTGAACGCTGACACTGGCCACCACACCATTTAACACCAAAGACTATAAGGAACACAAGAGAAGTGGACTTGTGCGTTGCTATTAGAGACTGAGAGTAAAACATGAATTCGTTCCCACAAATTAACCCATCAGTGAGCACTCTTCCTGTACCATGACTGTCTTTCCATGTACCTCTGTGTGTTGAATAACAAGCCATGCCTTCGGAATAGGGACCTGCCCCTGCTCTCCCCCTCACCTCCACCCCCACCCCCGCCTGGGTGACAGCATGCAAACAAGCCTCGTTATTTGACTGCGGGCGCGCAGGCAGACAGGACAGACAATGGAAGCTTTGCAGTGCCTCACTGATAGAAGTTTAACCACTTTTCACAAGCATATCTATTTGATTTTCCTAATCATAACGTAATATCATTACAACCACGACAAAAACTAGAGCAATTTTTCAAGTAAATATGAGAACGAGGAATTATTTTAACCATGGGGGGGGGGGGTAAATAATCACGTGCATGCGAGAAAGGAATGTTAATGTTGCCATTTGGCACTCGGCATTTAAGGATATTCTGCAACTCCTGTTTCCTGCCATCCAAAATCTCACCCCCACCCCACCCCATCCCAGCCTCTACGGTCCTCTCCTCCCCGGCAGCTAAGGGTAACTGCTCCCAAACCCACACACAGCATTCACACCGGGAACCCACGCCATCGTGGACACGGCGATCACAGAGCCCGGAGCGGGCAGGAGCTGGGCAGCGCTGAGGGTCCTCAGAAGAGACCGGGGGAGGGGACAGGCATGGGGGGGGGGGCCTTTACAGAGACGGCCTCCTGCTCCTCAGAGCGGAGGAGACCGGGCCCGGCGACGCAGGGACGCCAAGGGCCGAGGTCACGGCGCAGAGGCGGCCTGGGGGCCGCTGAGCTCCGGGCGGCGGTCAGGGGGCAGGAGGGCGGTGCGCCCGGCGTGCAGGGCGGAGGGACACACACACACACGCACACACACCCCGCACAGCAGTCTTTGCGGGTGGAATGGGTGCGGGAGGGTCTTCTGTAAAAGCACAAAGCCATCTGCCCCCGCCCCGCTCCGGCCAGAGGCCCTGAGCGCAGAGGCGGCCCCGGGGGAGGCGCCCAGGACCTGGTCTGACTTTTGGGGAAACTTCGGAGCAAAATCCCGACAGTCCCCGCGGCCAGGCCCGGCTCGCCCAACAGCCCGCTCCCCCGGCCCTGAGGCCCGGTCAAGGCGGGGAGCGGGGCGGACGCGGACGGACCGGGGAGAGACCGGCGGGGCCGCCGCGCCCGCCCCTCCACGTGCGCCCGTCCCGGCGCTGCACTTCCTCCGCCGGCGCTCCGGCCCCGCCCACCCCGCCCGACCGGAAGTCCCGCCCCGAGCGGAACCACGCTGTCCTCGCCGCTCATTGGCTGCGGGGGCCGTCAGTGCGCCGGGGGCGGGGCCTCGCGCGGCGGGGCGGAATGTCAGGCCCGCGCCTCCGGGGCTCCCCGAATCCCGGTTTCTCCGCCGCCGGCGGGCCCTCCCCCCGCCGTCCCCCCGCGGGATCCGCCCGGAAGCGGAGTTTCCCGGCCCCCTCCCGCGGCCGGGCCCCCAGCGGCCAGGCCGGACCCGCGGAGGAGGCTGCGGGGCGGCTTCCTCCCCCGGGAAAGGGAAAGACTCAACTTCTAAGCAAACCGTCTCCCGTGCACGGGCCTTCGGGAAAAAATCACCACCACGAGCGAACTGGAAAGGAAATTTTAATGTTGCCATTTCGCACTCAGCACTTAAGGACATTTTGCAACTCCCATTTCCTGCTGTCCCAAATATCACACTCACACACACACAGGCACACACAAATACACACACTCATACACACATATACATACACACACAAACATACACACACAGAGACACACAGAGACACACAGACATAGGGACACACAAATACACACACATACACACAAATACACACACACACAAACATATACACAGACACACACATGCACACACCAATACACATATACATACACACACAAACATACACACACAGAGACACACAGACATAGGGACACACAAATACACACAAATACACACACACACAAACATATACACAGACACACAGACACACACATGCACACACCAATACACACATATACATACACACACAAACATACACGTGCAAACATATACATGCACACATAGACACACACATAGAGACACACACACACACACACACACACACACCGGCCTCGGTGGTCCTCTCCTGCCCCAGCAGCTAAGGGTAAGCGCCTCTAAATAACCCTAACCCTAACCCTAACCCAAGCCTGCAGCTAAGGGTAACCGCCTCTCAAACCCACACACACTGATTCCAATGGAGACTCCGGCCCGAACACAGAGCCCCATCCTGCCCCGCCGGTTAGGGGCGCACCGGCGCCAGTGCTTGTGGGGTCGCCCCAGTGGGTGTAACAGTGATGGGGTGCACAGGCCCTGAGGACCAGGGCGCCTGGTTTCTCCGATCGCATCCTTAGGATCGATCACCCGATCACCGTCTCAAAAGGAGCAAGAAGCCCTGGCCGGTGTGGCTCAGTGGACAGAGCGTCGGCCTGCGGACTGAAGGGTCCCAGGTTCCATTCCGGTCAAGGGCATGGACCTTGGCTGCGGGCACATCCCCAGTGGGGTGGGGTGGGGGGTAGGGGGGGTCCAGGAGGCAGCTGATCTGTGTTTCTGACTCTCCCTCTCCCTTCCTCTCTGTAAAAAAAAAAAAAAAAAAAAAAAATCAATGAAATATATATATATATATTTTTTTTTTTTTCCAAAGAAACAAGAAAGTCCCTTCATTCCTGCAACGCTGTTGGGCGGGGGCATGTCTTCCTGTGGGATAATAACTAAGTCCTCACTATTCACCCCCGTCAAGGTCTAATCCCCCCCCCCCCCCCCCCCCGCCTCCCATGGCGGGTCCATTGGTTGGCTCCGTCCCGGCCGAGGCCTGCGGTGCACGGGGCGACCTCCCGGAGCATCATCCTCTGTGACCCCGTCCCGGACAACGTACCCCGCCCCCCACTTTCCTCCTGGTCCCTTCGGGCTCCTCTTCGTCCCTCCGGCTCTGGCCTCCAAGTTCAATGTCTTTCTTAACCACCGTCCCCCTCCACCCCCACCCCACCCCGTGCCCGCCGGGGCCTGGCCATCCCTCCCTCCCTCCCTCCCTCCCTCCCTCCCTCCCTCCCTCCCTCCCTCCCTCCGCCGTCCTTCCCCGTAACGGCGCCCCCGCGGAAGCTCACCGTCCAACCGGCCGGAGGTCCGGTGCTCCCCGCGCCCCCCGAGCCCCCGGGGACCCCCATCCGCCCCCCCTCCCCGCCCTGGAACTCCGCTCGGCCGGTCCCGCGGCCGCCGCAACCTGACAGCGGGGCCCCGCCAATCAGCGGCGGATAAATACCCGGCGCGGCCAATCAGCGCGCGCCGGGCGGCGGGGGGCAGGACTTCGCGCAAGTTCCTCGGATCCTGAAACCCAAGACCTGTTGCCGCCGCCGTGATCGCGGCCTCGGCCGTCGGAGCCGGTGCCGGGCGCCGAGCCTCGGCCGCTGCCCACGACCGGGGCCCCGCCCCTGGCTTCGGCGCCGCGCGCCCCGCCTCGCCCCACCTCCCGGCGGACCGGCCGGCCGCGGGGCCCGGAGGCCGCCCCAACGGCCCCGACTCGCCCTTCCCGCCCGCGACCCCGCAGCGACTCACCAGGAAGTTGGGAGGCGTCCGGCCTCCTGCCCGCGAGGGGCCCGGGCGGGCGGCCCGGCCAGGCGGCGCCGCGGGAAGGCCCGCTGGGCCGGGGATGGAGCGGGGCTGTGACTGCGCCGCCCGGAGCCGAACGCCACCTCGCGCCGCGCCGCGCCGCCCCCGCCGGACGCTGCAGGCGCGGCCTCCCCGCCTCGCACGGCCCCGCGCGTCCCGAGAGCGAGCCTAGCGGCGGCCCATCCTCCCGCGGCTCCCGCTCCTCCTCCTCCCGCGGCCGCCGCTGTCAGGAGTGTAAACATCCCGGCATCCCCGAGGAGAGGGCGGGGCGCCGAGGCCACGCCCCTGCGTCCCTGGCCACGCCCCACCGCTGGCTGTGCCCTCGCACTTTGGGCCACGCCCCCTGCGTCCCTGGCACGCCCCCACAGCTGGCTGCACCCTCGAGCATATGGCCACGCCCCTGCGAGTATGGCCACGCCCCGATTTCCTAGCCACGCCCCCACCCTGACTGCCCTCGCGCGTATGGCCATGCCTGTGCCGCTGGCCACGCCCCGCGCGTATGACCACGCCCCTGAACAGCTAGCCACGCCCACTCCTCCCCGGAGCCCAGTGCAGCGCGCATCCAGCTGTAGCCTCCCAGGTGGTCCCCGCGGGCCTCCTCGGGGCGCCCCTGCGCGGCGGAGGGACCCCCACAGCCTCGCTCCGGGGCCGAGGCCGCCCTGGGGGACCCCCCTCCCGGCACATCGCTGCTGCTGCCCGGCCTGTTTCTGCGGGGCGTGCCGTTCTGCCCCCCTTCCCCACCCCTCACCCCCCCCTGGCTAGCGGGGCAACTTCCCTCCCAGCTACACAACTTTGAGTTTTGGTTTTTTTGTTGTTGTTGTTCACTTATTTTTAAATGCGCCCCACTAGCAAGGGGCGCATTTAGTGATCCGAGTGGGTGACGTCCTCTTCCTTCTGTTTCAACCACCTGAGTCCCGGCCCGGACCGCAGTGGCTCCTGGGACGTGTCGGGAGAGTGGACAACCTGGTTTGCACCCGCGACCTCCATTAAAGAGGTTGTGCATATATTATAACATAATTATAATATAATTATACAGCCCAGGAGCCTAGCCGAGGTGCCCCGTTCGTAATGCCCATGCCAGTCCCTTCCCACCTCTGCACCTGGGCACGCATTGGCGGAGGTGGCCGCTGGGGGGCGGTGTGGAGGGCCCCGCACCTGGATTTCCAATCTCAGCCCAGCAATCAGGAATACAGTGACCTGGGGGAGGCCAGGTGTGTGCCCTCTGGCCGGGATGAGCCAGCCCAGGGTGACAGGAGAGCAGGTGGTCAGGGACGGAAGGAGATAAGAAGTCCTCATTCCACCGTTATCGCCTGCCTCCTCCCTCCGGGTCTTTTCACTGGTGTGACCGCCCTCACCCACGGGATTCCGGATTCCGGGCATAAGCTGATGACAGCTCACATACTTCAAATGCCAAGGCCACGCCCCGGAATTAAGATTTAGCAAGCTCGTTTTCAGGAAGAAAAGAGAATTCAAGGTCTCCCCAGGAGGTGTGGCTCCGGCAGTGTCTGTCCACGTGGAGGAACTGGAGAGCATGACGCTGAGCCAGTGGTATTTTGTGGAAGAGCCACCCTCCAGGGGCCAGAGAGCCGCCTGTGGCTCAAGAGCAGCAGTTTGCCAGCCACGGTGCTAAGCGGAATAAGCCAGTCGGAGAAAGAAACATCACATGATCGCACTCATAGGTGGGATATAATGATCGACGTAATCTGATGAACAAGAATAGATCCAGCCGAGACTGGTTTGGCTCAGTGGATGGAGCGTCGGCTTGGGGACTGAAGGGTCCTGGGTTCGATTCCGGTCAAGGGCATGTACCTTGGTTGCGGGCATATCCCCAGTGGGGGGGGTGCAGGAGGCAGCTGATCGATGATTCTCTCTCATCAATGTTTCTAACTCTCTATCTCTCTCCATTCCTCTCTGTACAAAATCAATAAAATATATTTAAAAAAAAAAAAAAAAAGAATAGATCCAGAGACAAATGGTAGGGCTGGGGGGCAGGAGAGATTTAGAGAGCAACCAAAGGACTTGTCTGCATGCACACTAGCATAATCAATGGACACAGACCCTGTGGGGCGGGGCTTGTCTGGTGTGGGAATGGCTGGGGAGGGAGGTAAAACGTTTAGACAAAAATAAAATTAATTTAGCCGAAACTGGATAGAGCGTCTGCCTGCGGACTGAAAGGTCCCAGGTTTGATTCCGGTCAAGGGCATGTATCTTGGTTGCAGGCACATCCCCAGTAGGGGGTGTGCAGGAGGCAGGTGATGGATGTTTCTCTCTCATCGATGTTTCTAGCTCTCTGTCCCTCTCCCTTCCTCTCTATAAAAAAATCAATAAAATATTTTTTTAAAAAATTAATATTAAAAAAAAGGCTCCATCAATGTTCTAGACACGGTTCTAAAGAACAAGGGTACCACTGATACAAAGTTCCCGCTCTCCTGGGGTTCACATTGTAGTAAAAAAAAAAAAAGGCAATCATGGGAATAATAATTAGCCTGCAGCCCGGCTGTTGTGTCTCAGTGGTTGAGCATTGATCTAGGAACCAGGAGGTCACGGTTCGATTCCCAGGGCACAGGCCCTGGTTGAAGGCTCCGTCCCCAGTGTGGGGCGTGCAGGAGGCAGCTGATCCATGATTCTCTCTCATCAGGGATGTATCTCTCTCTCTCTCCCTCTCTCTCTCTCTCTCTCTCTCTCTCTCTCTCTCTCTCTCTTCCTCTCTGGAATCAATACAAATATATCTTTAAAAAAAAAAAATTTTTTTTAAATTGGAGGTTAGTGTTGATTTCTCCAAACAATTTTTTTGGAATCCATGGGCTCACTCAGCCCCGGCTCGGTATGACCTCGACTCCTCTGTGAGGAGAGAGAAGCCGCTGGGAGCATTTTTTCTCGGTGAAGGGTGGTGAGGTAATATTCAAAACCCCCCCCCTGTGCACACGGGCCCCGCCGCCCGGGAGGGTGAGAGCAGACTCCAGCTCGGGGCTGGCGCTGGCACCACGGGCCTCTGAGAAGCTACTGGGCGCTGCTGGCAGCGGCCGGCGGGTTTGGCAGGGAGCGGCGACGACGAGGCTTAGTCAAGCTGTCGAAATGTCTGCGGGCCTCCGGCCAGGAGGAGGAAGTCCGAAGCAGACGGCCAGCGGCCGGGGAGGTCACCGCTGCCCGGCCCCGGCTGTGGTCCCCGAGTGGCGGCCTCAGAAAATAAACCTTTTTCTCTCCCGTCGAGAGAACCCTCGAGAAAGGCATTAGGCAGCCAGAGCGCCAGCATCCAGACCCCAGAAAGACAGCGAAGCCATGTCCCCACGATCTGGCTGGGGTCTGAGCATCGTCTGGTTATGGGTAAAAATAGTAGCCACCCTCCCGGCCGGTGTGGCTCAGTGGTGAGCGTCAACCTATGAACCAGGAGGTCACATGCCCGGGTTGTGGGGTAGATGATCCCCCGTGGGGGGCGTGCAGGAGGCAGCCGGTCCATGATTCTCTCTCATCATGGATGTTTTTCTTTCTTTCCTTTTTTTTAAAAAAAATATATTTTATTGATTTCTTACAGAGAGGAAGAGAGAGGGATAGAGAGCTAGAAACGTTGATGAGAGAGAATCATCCATCAGCTGCCTCCTGCACACCCCCGACTGGGGATGTGCCTGCAACCAAGGTCCATGCCCTTGACCAGAATCGACCCTGGGACCCTTCAGTCCGCAGGCCAACGCTCCATCCACTGAGCCACACCGGTTTCGGCTCTTTCTTTCATTTCTTTTCTTTTCTTCTTTCTTTTTAATCCTCACCCAAGAATATTTTTCCATTGATTTTTAGAGAGAGTGGAAGAGAGAGAGAGAGACAGGGAGAAATATCAATGTGAGAGAAACACATCATCGATCAGCTGCCTCCTGCACCCCCCCCACTGGGGATGTGCCCGCAACCAAGGTCCATGCCCTTGACCGGAATCGAACCCGGGACCCTCCAGTCCGCAGGCCGACGCTCTATCCACTGAGCCACACCGCTCGGGGCTCTCTGTGTATTTTTTAAAAGGAAGCCCCACCAGCAGAGTAGGTTTATATCCCGACTGTCTCGGGTCCACAGAACTCCAGGGGGCTCATGCTTTCTGTCTCTCGGCGGGAAAGCCGGGGCGAGGGGCAGTGAGTCCAACCCACGGAGGAAACGTACCCAGTAACCATCTCCCTCCTTCCTCCCCCGCACCCCACCCCCGACGCCGAGCCAAACCGGGGGGTCATTCCCCGGACACGCTGTGCTGAGCGACCCGCCCCCCCCGCTCCCCATGCCAGAGGTCACCAAACCCCGATTCCCCGGGGGCTCGCCTGGAGCCCTGTGTGCACCCCTCCCCGGAAGAGGGGGTGCCCTCCGCACCCTGTGATCTCCCACAGCCGGACCGGACCCCCTGGCAGGGCCTCCCGCCCCCCCCTGGCCCCCCGATACCTCGAAGGGCTCCTCAGGTCAGTCTCGGGATGCGGGAAGGCCATTCCTGCGGGGCGGCCGGCCCAGGCGGTGTCCGTGTGCTAAGGAGGGAGGAAGAGGACCGATCAGGAGGGTGTCCCTGTGCGTTTGGTCCCCCGCAGGCCAGCGGCACCGTCGGCTTTCAGCCTGTCTGGCGGGTCCCGCCACGTACCCGGGGCGCCCGCTGGAGCTGGCCCGTCCGTCCCCCACCGGGTCCCAGGGGTGTCTGTGTCCTCCTGGGAGCGGCTCCGGGAGCAGAAGGGACGAGGGAGGGCTCCATCCGAAGCCCAGGGCGGGGGGCGGGGCCTCTATGACCCTGGCCCAGCTTACGGGTCCAGCGGGGGCCACGTCTCCCGGTTGACCGTGCCCAGCGGGGGGCTCCCTGCCCCGGGGCGTCTGTGGGGGTGTCCTGAGGTCCCCAGAGCCCTCGTCGTGGGCTCCAGGGTCCTGTGAACCAGTCCCCCCACCCCCTCTCACCCCCAGAGGCACAGTCTGTGCTCAGTGGGGGCCCCAGAGGCGGGTCCGGGGAGTGATGGGCAGACGGTACCTAGGCCTTGTCATCGGACCTGTTCGGTGACATGCTTGGGCCCTGACTCGCCCAGAGGACCTTGAGTCCTGTTTTTCACGCCCTCCCAAGGAGAGTCTTATTTTTAGACTCAGAGGGAGTTAAGCTCAGGGAGTCCCTCTCACCGGAAGGAATGCCAGCGACTGGAGTTGTTATCATCCCACCTCCCGGGGCTGTAAGATGGGGTGGTGGGCCCCCGTCCTTCCGTTTAATTTTTAAAAAAATTTTTAAAATAAGTCTTTTTTAAAATATATTTTATTGTGTTTTGTTTTTTTTTTTACAGAGAGGAAGAGAGAGGGATAGAGAACCAGAAACATCGATGAGAGAGAAGCATGGATCAGCTGCCTCCTGCACACCCCCCACTGGGGATGTGCCCGCCACCAAGGTCCATGCCCTCGACCGGAATCGAACCTGGGACCCTTGAGTCCGCAGGCCGATGCTCTATCCACTGAGCCAAACCGGTTTCGGCAAATTTTTAAAATATATTTTTATTGATTTTCAGAGAGGAAGGCAGAGATAGATAGATAGATAGATAGATACAATAGATAGATATTCATAGATAAATAGATAGATAGATAGAGAGAAACATCCATGATGAGAGAGAACCATGGATCGGCTGCCTCCTGCACGCCCCCCACTGGGGATGGAGCCCACACCCCGGGCCTGTGCCCTGACCGGGCATCGAACCGTGACCTCCTGGTTCCTGGGTCGACGCTCTGCCCCTGAGCCAGGCCGGCCTTCCTCCGCCATAAAAACCTGAAATCACCTTCACCACGTTTTACGAGAACGGGACGCCTCACCCGGCGGGCAGCTAATTAGCAGAAACCTCCCTGCCCCGGGCTGGCTGCGATTATTAGAAAAAGGCTTAGAATCCATAACGAACATATGACATCACCGCCGTGTGAAACGCGAGACGCTCCCTGGTCCTCGGCCAGCAGACTCCGTCCTGGCTGTGTTCCCGTCATTTTTTTCCCTCCTTCTTCTCTTTCTGATTTCTGTCTTAAAGGAGTTAAACGCGTCCTCGAGTCAGTGCTCCACATTTCACCGGGTTTATAATCTCCCGTAAACCCCGCGGCTACCGGCGTCCCCGGCTCAGCCAATGAGCCCGTCTACCCGGCGGCTCGAACCCGAGCCAAGGAGGCCCCCCCCCCTTTCATCCCTCCTTTCTTTTTCTTTCTCTTTAAAAAATATATGTTATTGATTTTTTACGGAGAGGAAGGGAGAGGGACAGAGAGTTAGAAACATCGATGGGAGAAAAACATCCATCAGCCGCCTCCTGCACGCCCCCCACCGGGGATGTGCCCGCCACCAAGGTGCGTGCCCTTGACCGGAATCGAACCCGGGACCCCGCAGTCCGAAGGCCGACGATGCTCCATCCACTGAGCCAAACCAGTCAGGGCTATTATTATTATTATTTTTAAAATATATTTTATTGATTTTTTTTTTTTTTTACAGAGAGGAAAGGAGAGGGATAGAGAGTTAGAAACATCTATCAGCCGCCTCCTGCATGCCCCCCACTGGGGATGTGCTCGCAACCAAGGTCCATGCCCTTGACCGGAATCGAACCTGGGACCCTTCAGTCCGCAGGCCGACGCTCTATCCACTGAGCCACACGGGTCTCGGCTCATCCCTCCTCTCTTACCATGCACCCCCAGTGCAGCCCACAGAACCCCCTCCGGCCCATCCCATGCTTTGCTTTGGCCCCCGGGAAGGAATCTGACATTGACATTGAGGAGTGTGCGCCCGGAACCTGGGCCTGCGGCGGCGGCTCTGGGGCGGTGCCAGCGGGTAAAGCCCCTGGCATGTGAGGCTCAGCCCGCTGAGCCGCCTGCACGCCAGTCGGTGAACATTCCTTCGCGCGGGGCTGCTGAGAGCGGGCCCTGATTTATGGGCCGAGAGCTCTGAGCTGTCTTAGTGGCATCGCTCCTCGGCGTGGCGTTGGGAGCCTGGCATTCTTCTGCTCCGCCGCCAGCCCTGGATGTGGAGACAGCCGGCGGGGACAGAGCGAGAAAGCCAGTATTTAAAATAATAATAATAATAATAATAATAATAATAATATATTTTATTGATTTTCACAGAGAGGAAGGGAGAGGGATAGAGAGCTAGAAGCATCGATGAGAGAGAATCATCGACCAGCTGCCTCCTACTGGGGATGTGCCCGCAACCAAGGTCCATGCCCTTGACCGGAATCGAACCCGGGACCCTTCAGTCCGCAGGCCCGACGCTCTATCCACTGAGCCAGTATTAACGGTCCACAGAAGATAATGTATGAGATATTGAATGATCAAGCTGATGCTCAGGGTGCACATGAATGGGGAAAGTCTTCTTATTTACACATTTCTGTTTCCAAGAAAAAGCATTCATAGCCCTCGCCGGTGTGGCTCAGTGGGTAGAGCGCCGGCCTGCGGACTGAAGGGTCCCGGGTTCCATTCCGGTCAAGGGCATGGACCTTCGTTGTGGGTGCATCCCCAGTGGGGGGCGTGCAGGAGGCAGCTGATGGATGTTTCTCTCTTGTTGATGTTTCTAGCTCTCTGTCCCTCTCCCTTCCTCTCTGTAAAAAAATCAATAAAATATATTTTTAAAAAGAAAAAAGAAAAGAGCAGTCGCCACTCCGACCCTCCCTGTTCCCGCAGTCGGCATGTGTCAAGGCCTTCGTGTCTGGAGAGAACACCGGCTCCCGCCGGTCTCCGGAGCCACCGGTTAATTAAAATCTACAAGTCAAATGCGGTTACAGCTGCTCCACGCGCCCGCTGCCGTGTCAATTACCCGGACGCGAGCGTTGGGTGAAAGCCACGCTCCCTCCTGACAGTTCCTCCGCGGCTTTAATTATTTATGTTGCTGGGGGAACGTTCGAGAGCTGGGAGGGAGGGTGGACCACGCAGCCAACTTGGGAAAAACGAGAGAGAGAGAGAGAGAGAGAGAGAGAGAGAGAGAGAGAGAGAGAGAGAGAGAGAGAGAACTGAGCAAGCCGATGGCTGAACCATGCTCACCTGCCTTCTCCTGTATTTATTTATTTATAATGTTCCTGGACACTATCTCCATGGACATTATCTCTACGTCGAATCTCGCTCTCCACCGAGGACCGGAAGCATCCCACTGAAAACCTACGCAAATTCGAACCTCAGAGGGAAGGCAGGGGAGGGCGGGGGTCAGGGGGAGAGATCAACCAAAGGACTTGTGTGCGTGCCTATGGGCCTGGCCAGTGGACGTGGACAACAGGGGGTGGGGGCACATGTGGGGAGGGGTTTGGGATGGGAGTGGGGGGATGAGGACAATTATGTGATACCATGATCAATAATAATAATAATAATAATAATAATAATAATAAAAGAATAACAGTTAAGTCCAATAGAAAAGTCAGAATTTAAAAATTATGTCTAGCCGAAACCGGTTTGGCTCAGTGGATAGAGCGTCGGTCTGCCGACTGAAAGGTCCCAGATTCGATTCCGGTCAAGGGCATGGACCTTGGTGGCGGGCACATCCCCAGTAGAGGGTGTGCAGGAGGCAGCTGGTCGATGGTTCTCTCTCATCGATGTTTCTAGCTCTCCATCCCTCTCCCTTCCTCTCTGTAAGAAAATCAATAATATATATATAAAATTTAATGTGCTGATTGAGTTATCAAGGTGAAATATACTCATTATTAAAAATAAAAGAAAATAAAATAAATAGAAATTATGTCTAAATCTATAGACACGCCCTCACCACCGTCTATGAGAACGGACAGGAGGAAGAAGGCTCCAAATAAAAGCTCCGAGGTAATAACCACGGAAAACGAAATAAAACACTTCAAGGAAAAGAAGAAAACAGAAACCTACGCAGAATTAAAACCCGGGAACCACCGAGGGAAGGAGCGGAACGAGGTGGTTAAGCAGGAAGAGGACAGACAGATAAGACACACGGATAAGATGGACGGATAAGACGGACGGATAAGCCGGGCGGGGCTGGAATTTGGCCGGAAGCATCCGGGATGACACAGACAGAGATGCTGTGATAAAACGGGGTTCTCCGCGGGCCAGACAGAAGGCAGGGGATTCCCAGGAGCCCACAGGCGGTTCCAGCCTCCGGCCCCAGGTGCAGGAGAGAGAGAGAGAGAAAGAGAGAGAGAGAGAGAGAGAGAGAGAGAGAGAGAGAGAGAGAGAGAGGAGGTTTCTGAAACTTGTACCTAGAAACAGCATCACCCAAGAATTATATTTTTAATTTCTTTTTATTTTTAATTTTTTTTAGATATATTTTTATTGATTTTTTTACAGAGAGAGGGATAGAGAGTTAGAAACATCGATGAGAGAGAATCGTCGATCCGCTGCCTCCCGCACAGCCCCCTACTGGGGATGTGCCCGCAACCAAGGCACATGCCCTTGACCCAGAATCGAACCTGGGACCTTTCAGTCCGCAGACCGACGTTCTATCCACTGAGCCACACCTGTCTTGGCTATTTTTAAATTTTTTTTTTTTTTGCTTGAAAAGAAGAAGCCAAATGGCAGCACCGAAAGGACGGAGGCAGAAAGGCACCTATGGGCTCAGGGAGCTGAAATATGCACGCGGGTCTCCGGCCTGAGTCACGGCTGGACACGGCGGGGCGGGTGATGTCACCGGGATCCGTTTCTCCCCGGCCGCCGTCTCCCCCGGGGTAGGCAGGCAGCCCGCGGCCGCCCCAGCGCGTGGGTGTCTCCAGCTCAAATCCCCTGGAAGGAAGAGGGAACCTCTATTCCTCAATCGTGTGAGCACAAGCCGAAACCGGTGTGGCTCAGTGGATAGAGCGCCTGCCTGCGGACTGAAGGGTCCCGGGTTCCATTCCGGCCGGTCAAAGGGCATGGACCTTGGTGGCGGGCACATCCCCAGTAGGAGGTGTGCAGCAGGCTCTCTCTCATCGATGTTTCTAACTCTCTATCCCTCTCTCTTCCTCTCTGTGAAAACTCAATAAAATACATTTAAAAAATAAAAATAAAAAGCGTGGCTCTCCAAAGAAATGTCGGTCGCTGTGCTGTTGGTATTTGGCTCTGTGGACCAATGAGGTTGCCCACCACGGGGGTAGACCCATTTATTACCTTTCCTGACCTGTCAAGCCCGTCGATATCTCCCAGGATGCCCCGGGCCGGACACCAGCGGGGCTGATCGCCGTAAACGTTCGAAGGGCCCCGGGAGAGCAGCCGGCCAGACCGCCTTCGACCGGAAGCCGAGATTAATGGGCTCCGGCCACGCTGCCCAGATACGACTTAAACGGGATTGATCTGTTCCCAGAACCCAGGGCGTTTCTTTAAAACACGGCCTTCAGGTCTGCTGGATTAAAAAAAAAATCCTGATTTCTCTCTCTCTCTTTTCTTTAAAATATATTTTATTGATTTTTTACAGAGAGGAAGGGAGAGAGATAGAGAGTGAGAAACATCGATGAGAGAGAGTCATCGACCAGCTGCCTCTTGCACACCCCGCACCGGGGATGTGCTTGCAACCAAGGTACATGCCCTTGACCAGAATCGAACCCCGGACCTTTCAGTCCCCAGGCCGACGCTCTATCCATTGAGCCAAACTGGTTTCGGCCTGATTTCTCTTTTTTAAAAATATATATATGTTTATTGATTTCCAAGAGGAAGGGAAAGAGAGAGTCAGAAACATCCATAATGACAGAGAATCATGGATCGGCTACCTCCTGCACGCCCCCCACTGGGGATGTGCCCCCAACCAAGGTCCATGTCCTTGACCGGAACCGAACTTGGGACACTTCAGTCCGAAGGCTGATTCTCTCTCCACTGAGCCAAACCGGATAGGGCTTTTAAAAATAATTTTTATTGATTTCAGAGAGGAAGGAAGAGGGGGAGAGAGTTAGAAACATCAATAATGGGAGAGAATCATGGATCGGCTGCCTCCTGCACGCCCCCCACTGGGGAGGATCGAGCCTGCAACCCGGGCAGACACATGCCCTTGGCCGGAATCGAACCTGGGACCCTCTCGTCCGCAGAAGGACGCTCTCTCCGCTGAGCCGCCCTGGCCAGGGACCTTCATTCCTATTGTTTGATTTCGGATTCGTGTGACAGCACCCTCCGCTCGCTCCATCCTGGGCCTGATTCGGCCACTGGATCCTCCCGGCGTCTGGACCCGGGGCCGCCCTGGGCATCCTGTCTTTCCCTTTCCGGACGAGGGCCGCGGCCGGGCGGCCCCAGAGCCATCGGGGCCGGCAGAAGCCACTCCTGCCATCAATCCTGCGGGCTCCCCCGATGGCACCCGGCTTGACAGCCGGTGGTACCCGCCGGCCGCGTGTTCGCACAGACGGCTCGGATTTATGGCGCCCGCCGAGATAACGGGGAGGCGGCCAGGAGTGAGTGATGAGCGGGGAGGGAGGAGCAGGAACGCCGAGCTCCCTCCCGGCACCGGCCGGTGTCTGTCTGCCGCCGCCCGCCGGCCAGGCTGCCCCGAAGAGGGGGCAGAGCGGGGCACCGTCTGTTTGCCTTCGCCGCCCCCAGGCGTGAAGGATGGCGTGGTGCTTGGTCCCCCTTTGCTTTATGGCCAGAGGTCGGCCCGAGAGGAGGAAGTTCAAGGCTATTCTCTCGGAGCCCAGGGAGGCACCGGGGGCCCTCGCCAGCCCAGCCAGGTAGCCTTATGTCACCGGCCGTAAATCCCGGGCCGCACGCCCGGAATGGGCATCTCGGAGCCCGGCGCCCGGCGCCGTGAATCATCCGGGGAGGACTGCACTCCGGCTGCAGCCCATCTCCACCGGGAAGGAACGCATTCGCGCCCGGGCCCCGTCCGTCCTCGTCCGTCTGTCTTCATCCAACGCCATCTGTATTTTATTGATTTTTCTACACAGAGGAAGGGAGAGGGAGAGAGAGCTAGAAACGTCGATGAGAGAGAAACATCGACCAGCTGCCTCCTGCACGCCCCCCACCGGGGATGTGCCCGCAACCACAAGGTCCATGCCCTTGACCGGAATCGAACCCGGAACCTCAGACCGACGCTCTATCCACTGAGCCACACCGGTTTCGGCTATTTTTTTTTTTATATATGTATATATTTTACTGATTTTTTTTTTTTGCCGACGACGGCCCTGACACCTACCGTCAGCCAGATGGTCGCTTTCCCCAGCAGCTGACGACCCCGAGAGAGCATCATCAGAGCAAGCCGCTGGGGTGCTGGCCCTGCCATCCCTCCTCCAGCAGGACCCGGACCCCGGTGTTTTAGCCGAAACCGGTGTGGCTCAGTGGGTAGAGCGCCAGCCTGCCAGACTGAAAGGTCCCAGGTTCGATTCCTGTCAAGGGCATGGACCTTGATGGCGAGCACATCCCCAGTGGGGGGCATGCAAGAGGCAGCTGGTCGATGTTTCTCTCTCATGGATGTTTCTAGCTCTCTATCCCTCTCTCTTCCTCTCTGTAAAAAAAAATAATAATAATAAAATATATATATTTTTTAAAGATGAGGCTCTCCAAAGAAATGTCCACTGTGGTGCTGTGGATAGTTGGCTCTGTGGACGCATGAGTTTGCCGACCACCAGGCTAGCCTGAGATAATCCATATTCTCCCTTATCGTGTTTGCAGCATGGAAATCATTTTCACTATGACCCTGTTTCCCCGAAAATAAGACAGTGTCTTATATCAATGTTTTCCTCCCAAAGTTGCGCTAGGTCTTATTTTCAGGGGATGTCTTATTTTCGGGGAAAGACAGAAGGAGACCCTCTTAGCTGTCGCAGCCAAGGAGGAGGGGGAAAAAAGGAATAAAAAGCCGTCGATGTCCGGATTCCGGGAGACGGAGGGCAGGGCTGCCAAAATAACCCGAATAAATCTCTGCGAGGCCCGTAAATCACCCGGCGGCCGCGGAGCCGCCTCAATTATCCCCGGAGCGGCCGCGCCGAGGCCCGGAGGCCAGGCTTCGCGGCGAGAGGCCTTGAAGTTAAATATACTTTTCAGCCCCCTTCCCGCCGGCGGCGTGCGGGCTCCGGGCAGGCCTGTCTGGGAAGGTGAGATTTTCCGTGCTCACCCCCGGCCCGCGGGGGGAAAGGAGGAGAGCCGAGGAAAATGCAAAACCAAGGCTGTGATTTATGGGGTAAAACGCATTTTTTAAAAAGTATATTTTATTGATTTTTTTTTTTTTTTTTTACAGAGAGGAAGAGAGAGGGATAGAGAGATGGAAACATCCATGATGAGAGAGAATCATCCGTCAGCTGCCTTCTGCATACCCCGACTGGGGATGTGCCCGCAACCAGGGTCCATGCCCTTGACCAGAATCGAACCCGGGACCTTTCAGTCCGCAGGCCGACGCTCTATCCATTGAGCCACACCGGTTTCGGCCAGTCTGTGCTTCCTGAGGTCCCCTGGTCACGCCGGGGAGAGGGACGGGGTGAACATGGGACTTCATTCTGCCTGCACCCGAAATACAACTCCTGTTTCTCATTACGGCCTCGTAGGTGGAAACATTTTTTTTTACACACAGGCTTAAAACTTTTATTTCATTTTTTTACAGAGGGCACGGACCGGTGCGAGACAGAATATAGGGCTTGGTTAAGACCCAGAAAAGCCTTTTTCTTTTTTTCTTTTTTTCTTTTTTTTTTATATTCTACTGATTTGATAGAGAGGAAGGAAAAGGGATAGAGATTTAGACACATCGATGAGAGAGAGACATCCATCAGCTGCCTCTTGCACGCCCCCCAAACTGGGGTTGTGCCCGCAACCAAGGCACATGCCCTTGACCGGGATCGAACCCGGGACCCTTCATTCTGCAGGCCGGTGCTCTATCCACTGAGCCACACCGGTGAGGGCCAGAAAAGCCTTCTTATTTATTTATTTATTTATTTATTTATTTATTTATTTAAATATATTGTATTGATTTTTTTTCAGAGAGGAGAGAGGGATAGAGAGCTAGAAACACCGATGAGAGATAAACATCAACCAGCTGCCTCCTGCACACCCCCTACCGGGGATGTGCCCGCAACCAAGGTACATGCCCTTGACCGGAATCGAACCTGGGACCTTGCTGAAACCAGTGTGGCTCAGTGAACAGAGCCTCGGCCTGCGGACTGAAGGGTCCCGGGTTCGATTCCTGTCAAGGGCATGCACCTGGGCAGCGGGCACATCCCCGGTAGGAGGTGTGCATGCAGGAGGCAGCTGATGGATGTCTCTCTCTCTCATGGATGTTTCTAGCTCTCATCTGTCTCCCTTCCTCTCTGTAAAAAAAAATCAATAAAATACATTTTTAAAAAAATAAAATAAAAAGCTAGTCCAGCCCTTTCCTGTGGAGCCGGACGCGCCTCTCCCCGGACTGAACCGTTTTCAGGGAGGCTGGAGGGATGCGGGGCCGGAGGTTTCGGATGGACCGAGGCGTCGCACACGGGCCGGCCAGTCTGTCAGCACCGAGCGGCCTGCGGAGCTCAGAGCCCGGCCTCCAGTGGGAACGCCGGCCTTTGAAACGGGAGGGTGTCTGCGCTGAGCGGAGGAGGCAGGGGGGAGCTGAAGGGGGTGACCTATTTTTAGCTCCTCTGCCCAGTCCCTCCTCCCTCCCCCTCCTCGCCCTCCCTCTCCCTCCCTCTCCTCCCGCCGCCTCTGTGCTTCTGACCTGCCAGAGGCATCCTGGCTCCGGGCCCCTCCCAGGCATGGCCCCGATCGCAGCCCCTGCCCTGCTGTCCGGCCTCAGAGCGGCTCCTGGAGGACACACAGGTGCCCGGCCCGGCTCAGGGGGAGCGTCCACCTAGGAGCCAGGAGGTCAGGGTTCGATTCCCGGTCAGGGCACAGGCCCGGGGTGTGGGCTGCATCCCCAGGGTGGGGCGTGCAGGAGGCAGCGACCCATGATTCTCTCTCATCACGGATGTTTCTCTCTTTCTTTCCCTCTCCCTTCCTCTCTGATATCAATAAAAATATACATATATGAGAGAGGGAGAGAGAGAGAGAGAGAGACAGAGAGAGAGAGAGGAGAGAGAGAGAGGGAGAGAGAGGGGGAGAGAGGGGGAGAGAGAGAGAGAGAGAGAGAGAGAGAGAGAGAGAGAGAGAGAGAGAAAGGGAGAGAGAGAAGAGACAGAGAGAGAGAGAGAGAAGAGACAGAGAGAGAAGAGAGAGAGAGAGAGAGAGAGAGAGAGAGAGAGAGAGAGAGAAAGAGAGAGAGAGAGAGAGAAAGAGAGAGAGAGAGAGAGAAGAGAGAGAGAGAGAGAGGAGAGATCACTTAAACCAAACAACCACAGGCCCAGCTGACGCCCGGTAGTGACTGAATGGCTTGCAGTTTGGCGGCTGCTGCCATGGAGACCAGTGGGCCCAGGAAGGCCCCCTGCCCGCACCGAAACTCAGATGGTCTCAATTCTCCGCCTCTCAGCACCTGGCTGCGCCCGCAGGCCGACGCTCTATCTCCTGAGCCACACCGGTTTCGGCTACTTTTATTTTTTTTAAAATAGATTTTTACTGATTTCAGAGAGGAAGGGAGAGGCAGAGAGAGAAACATCCATGATGAGAGAGAACCATGGACCGGCTGCCTCCTGCACGCCCCCCACTGGGGATGGAGCCCATAACCCGGGCCTGTGCCCTGATGGGAATCGAACCCTGACCTCCTGGTTCCCAGGTGGATGCTCCACCCCTGAGCCCTGCCCGCGGGCCGGACTCTGCCATCTTATAAACGGCCATGCGTTAGCCACTCCGCGTACTTTGGATTTATCTTTTTAAAGAAAGGCATGTCTTTTCTTCTTTTTCTTTTAAAAAATATTTGTATTGATTTCAGAAAGGAAGGGAGAGGGAGAAAGAGAGAGATGGAGACATCCATGATGAGAGAGAATCATGGATCAAATGCCTCCTGCACGCCCCCTACTGGGGATGGAGCGCATAAACCCGGGCCTGTGCCCTGACCGGGAATCGAACCGTGACCTCCTGGTTCCTCGGTTGATGCTCAGCCCCTGAGCCACACCAACCGGCCCCAATCGGACTTTCTCATCTCATTCTCCGGGTGCTCACCAGCACCCTGTCCTGGCTACTCCGGCAGCACACACACACACACATACACACACGCACACGCACACACGCACACGTGCACACACATGCACATGCACGCACACAGGCACACATACGCACATATGCACGCACACATACACACGCATGCACACACGTGCACACATGCACGCACGGGCACACATGCACACCGAGACACGCACACGCACACACATACACACACGCTCTCCTGTAACGAGCCCTGTTTCCTGGTCTCCAGGCTTCTCTCCGGATCTAATAGGATATTTCTCCTTCCCCTTCTCTCCCCCCCGCCCCCCCCCAGTCCTGTCTGAGTCCCACGGGGCCCTGGGCCTCACCTGACTCATCACTTTCCATCTCCGGCGGCCTGCCCCGCCGTCCCCGCCCTCGGGCAGAATCCATTTCCTCCTCATCCGTATTCCGGCCGCACAGCTCCTCACCCATCGCCCGGCATTAGGGCCTGTCACTGACGTGTCAATAACGTGGCGAGAGGCCCGGCCCTCCTCGGTCCCCCATCCTGGCCCCACGCCCGGCCCAGAGCACATGCAGATCCGGGTGAACGCCGCGGCCGCTTCGCAAAAATCATTCCTGCGAGAGGATTGAGGAACCGCAGGCTCTACAGTTTCTCTTTTTTCCTTTTCTTTTTTAAAATATATTTTATTGATTTTTTACAGAGAGGAAGGGAGAGGGATAGAGAGCTAGAAACGTCGATGAGAGAGAATCATCCATCAGCTGCCTCCTGCACACCCCCCTACTGGGGATGTGCCCGCAACCCAGGTACCTGCCCTTGACCGGAATCGAACCCGGGACCTTTCAGTCCGCAGGCCGACGCTCTATCCACTGAGCCACACCGGTTTTGGCTCAAGTTCTACAGTTTCTATGAGCCCAGGAGGCCGGACGGGATGATGGGTAAGAAGTCCAACTCCGGCCTGGCTGGTTGGCTCAGTGGATAGAGCGTCGGCCTGCGGACTGAAGGGTCCCGGGTTCAATTCCCGGTCAGGGCACAGGCCCGGGTTGGGGGCTCCATCCCCAGTGGGGGGCGTGCAGGAGGCATTGGATCCATGATCCTCATCGTGGATGTCTCCATCTCTCCCTCTCCCTTTCTTTCTGAAATCAATACAAACATTTTTAAAAGAAAAAGAAAAAAAGAAATATCTTCCTTTAAAATAAAAAAAACTTCAAAGTACGCGGAGTGGCTAACGTGTGGCCGTTTATAAGATGGCAGAGTCCAGCCCGGCCGGCGTGGCTCAGGGGGTGAGCATTAACCTAGGAACCAGGAGGTCAGGGTTCGATTCCCGGTCAGGGCACAGGCCCGGGTTGTGGGCTTGATCCCCAGTAGGGGGCGTGCAGGAGGCGGCGGATCCATGATTCCCTCTCATCACGATCTCTCTCTCTCTCTCTCTCTCTCTCTCTCTCTCTCTCTCTCTCCCTCTCTCTCTCTCTCTCTCTCTCTCTCTCTCTCTCTCCCCTCCCTCCCCCTGCCTCTCTCCCCCCGGGGCCCCTCGATCTGTCGCTCCCACCACCTTCTCCCCGCCCCTCAGCGCCGGCTGTCACCACGCTCCTCCGGTAACAGCTCGGCCATCCACCGTCCACCGGGGTAATTGCTCCCTCGGTCCCGCCCGGCCGGCCCTCTCCTTCCGTCCTCCCTCCCTGGCTCCCGGCCAGCTCCCGGCCTAATCCCCGCCTGCACCTGCTCAGCCGGTCGGGGCTGGAGACAGGCCGGGCTCTGTTCAAGTTCACGGCCACCGCCTTCCAGCGGCCCCTTCCGGCCGGCCAGGCTGCCATCCCTCCCTGCCCACCACGCCCGGGCCCCCTGCGGGACCTCGGTGTCCTCTCCTTCTCGCCTATCCCCCTCCGTCCTCACCTGCGCTCGCCCGGCGCCTGTCCGCACGGAGGACATTGGGGGGTCGGGAGGGGGGTCGGCCAGCCCCCCGCCCCCCTACCGGCCCACCCCACAGAGGAAGGAAGGAACCCCACTCTTGTCCGCTCTGGCCTGGCCCCGTCCCCCGCCCCCGGCCCCGGCTGTCAGCTCCTCCCCCTCCCCTCCCTCCCCGCTCAGCCTCTCTCTAATGTAGGGGTGTCGAACTCAATCAGAGAAGGGGCCAAAATCTAAAATCCAGCCTAAATCGCGGGCCGAATGGTTTACTGAACAGTCATAAACCGACAATGTCATAAACTGACAGCGGAGTGCAGTGATGACAGCGCGGTGCGGGCCACATTGCAAGGCCTGGCGGGCTGGATTTGGCCCGCGGGCCGTGTGTTTGACACATGTGCTAATGTGTTCCCACCAGCAGACACACAGGGCCCCTCTCATTGTGGCTGAACGGTGTCCCTCACTCCAACATGTGCCAGGAGTTGCAAAACGCCGGCCTATCCCCCCTGGTTTTTGTTTGTTTGTTTGTTTGTTTTTTAATATATTTTATTGATTTTTTTACAGAGAAGGAAGGGAGAGGGAGAGAGAGCTAGAAACATCGATGAGAAACATCCATCAGCTGCCTCTTGCACACCCCCCACTGGGAATGTGCCCGCAGCCAAGGTCCATGCCCTTGACCGGAATCGAACCCAGGACCCTTGAGTCCGCAGGCCGACGCTCTATCCACTGAGCCACACCGGTTTTCGGCATATTTTTTTTTTTTAATTATTATTTTCTTGAGTACTCAGGAAGGGCAAGCATCGAAGAAACACATTCGGAATCCCGAGAACACGTGTCAGCGAAATGTTTAATGTCTGCCATCCGTAAACGTTACATGATTTACATAGGGCTCATTTGTATAGAATAAAAACTCCGTCGTCATCATCTCGAAAAAGGAACGTTTCCTGGGAAGGGTGAGACGCTGGCGGGTTTCACATCCGCTTTGGGTGCACAGCTCGATAGCAACCGTTTTTTTTAAAAAAATCCTTTCTCCCGATACCCCCCTTTTCACAACTTAAATCAAACACCAGCCTCATTCCCACAGGATGCGTGCCCTCCTCCCACGGGCACCTGTGTGTGTGCGTGTGTGTGTGTGTGTGTGTGTGTGGCGTGTCCTATGACGTGAACCCTGCCAGGACTGGGTCCAGAATCTATTGGGACACTCCCGTCCGTCGCCCATGGCATAGCCAACATGGTACCCACACAGAGCACCCGGCCACATGACCTTAACCGTCTACCAAAGTGGCTGAGATGTTTACATGTTACCGTGTTTCCCCGAAAATAAGACCTCCTCCGAAAATAAGACCCACTTACAGGTTTCCTTCTGAGTGAAATATAAGGCATCCCCCCGAAAATAAGCCCCCCCCGCCCCCCTAGGCTAACCATGAGAGTTTTGGTCCACTGATTCTGAAAGAAAGGGAGTCACAGGAAATTCACCGGGAAATTCAGGAATTGGATGGTTAGGATGATGTTCCAGAAGATGATGACATGATTGTCATCGAATAAATGAGTAAATTCTTGATCCTGTAGGATTCACAGTGTGTCTGGTTTGTGTTGACAACGACCGTACTGCCGTCCCGTCTACAGGTAATAAATTTCCTTTATTTTCATTTCACCATAAATGTGTACCGTGTTCTTCTTCATGGAAAAATAAGACATCCCCTGGAAATAAGACCTGGCGCGTCTTTGGGAGCAAAAATTAATATAAGACACTGTCTTATTTTCGGGGAAACAGGGTACTCAAGTCTGAGTCTATGAGTCTATGTGGCTGTCATTGGGGGTTTCTTTGTGTGTGTGTGTGTGTGTGTGTGTGTGTGTGTGTGTTTTCTTTTCTTTTATTTTTTAATACACGTCCATTGAGACACGAGAAGCTCAAGAACCCAGGAGTCCATCGCATCCTAGACTACCCGCCACGGTCAAATTCTGTCTCCTACGTCTCCCCAGAGACGGGCGTGCAAACTCGGCCTCCGCGGCCGTGTGTGTCTTTCCCAGAAAGGTGACTGCTCGCGTGGAAGGAAATGTTTATTGGTGAAAGCTCCGGGTCATACAGCAAACAGCAAAAAGGAGGCGTGTTCACAGAGGGGCCCCGTGGGCGTGGCGGGCGGAGAGGCACATGCAGAGAGTTCCGATCCAGGGAGGAACAAGGAGACTGGAAGATCGGGGTGCAGGGGGAACGGGGACCCGGGGCTGGGGGGGGGGGTTGGGGAAGGGGCCTGACCCCTGCTTTCTCCCGTGAGCCCTGGTGTGTGGCTCTGACTTGATCGTCGGAAGAAACCATTCATGGGGAGGGGCCAGGGCTCAGGAGCAAGCAAGCAGGCGAGAGGCAGGGGTGGGGCGGGACTGTGCTCGGCCAGGGGTGAGGATTTGCTTTTCCAGCCATGACTGGCCTCAGAGGTGGGGTGTGCATACCGCAGACATGTGGCTCTGCATATACATGGGTCAATCCCGTTCCATGTTAAACCACATCACGTGAAGCCCCCACCCCGTGTTTATATATGTGTGTGTGTGTGTGTTCGGCGTCGTAAAGAACAGAGTTTTTGTTCCACCATCAGGACGTGTCATTTAAGTTTCTCTCTCTTGCTCTTTTTTTTTTCTTTTTTTTCTTTTTGGCTCAATAGGTATTTTATTTTTATTTTTATTTTTATTTTTTAAGAGTGTGCGATTAGCCATAACCTAAGATTTGTCTTTGTCTTCACTGCTGTGGATTTTCCGATCAAACTTGCCCCTTCTTTTAATACTTTAGGGAATTTTCAAACGTCGGGATGTTTGGCTGTAATACCCCAAGATTTGTTCTCCCTGAAAAAAATCATAGTGACAACGTATTAACTACAGAGCTTTTCAGGGGCCTTCCATTTCTAGTTAGATTTACAAACATCCATTGGGTGCTCAAAGAGACCTGCTATCAAATCTCAGTCATATTGTAAAGGTTTCTTTGTCATGCAATCAATCACTTTATCGATCTCTTTTTTTCTTAAAAAAAAAAAAAAGGATTTAGAATTCTAAAAAAATTCTAGAAGATTCTAAGACTCAAATCTCTGGGGCATTACCGCTACCCTAAGAAATAGACTCAGAGGCAAGTCCAACGGCATGACTAGGTACATTGCAGGCGATTCAGAAGTCTGGAGGTCTTAACACTCTTTGTATGTTCGGCTATTATTATTTTATTATTATTATTATTATTTTAAAAGCGTCTGCATTCACTCCTTTCATAGCTTCTACCTCGAGTGTTGGAAACACGTTAAGCTTTCGACAAAGCTTGTGGGAAATAAAACTCTTTCGATTCAGCACGGTTTGTTCACACAAATTTAATAGGATAAATCACAATTGTTTGGTCCAATAAATATTTGAGGGGGTGGGGGGAATAAGTTTCTATACAATGCATTTTTTTTAAAATCCATAACAAAGGAACAGGGACGCAGCACTAGCCCACGTTCACTGTACTACCCACACGAATAGAGAAAGGTTATTGTTGGATTCCGTCAAAGAGAGTGCACACCGCTTTCTACCGACAGGTCCGTCCCTCTAGCCGCGTAAACCGTCAAAAAAGGGGGTTTTTCAGAAACCAGAGGTCAGACAGGACAAAACTAGTGAGGCGTCCAAAGGGCGTTCCAACAGCCAACCAACAAACACCGAGCATCCTGATCATTCGTATTTTTCTTCTCCACAAAACAAAACAAAAAATAACCCACAAAAAACTGACTTCCGCGTGAGAGCGTTAAGGCACATAGGGAGAAACTGAGTTAGTTATCGTCCGCCTGCTTCCCGGAGCAGACCTGACATAGTACCATAGGCTGTTCCTCCAGAGAACAGCGTGTGTGTGTGTGTGTGTGTGTGTGTGTGTGTGTCGCTGTAGAAGTCTCGGAAGTACATCTCTCAGCCTTAGCCAAGGGTATGTTTGGTCTGGTGAGTGGTAAATGCCCCCCAAAAAAACGTAATTAAAAAAAAAATACATAAAAAAACAGGTTAAAGTCAAGACCCCCACCCCGTCGGAGATGACACCACGAATATAAATCACACCTCTCTTCGGTTACAGTGTTCACGCAATCTCCCGTCCCCTTTCCACTTAATTTTTAATTTTTTTATTTTTATTTTAAAAAATAAGCTACTTTTTTCTGTGCTAGTTTTCTAAAGACCCTGAGCAAAAAGGTACAATAATGCACTTTAGATGTGGGCAGTGAGCTGTCGATGGGGAAACCACACGTCTAGAATACAGCCAGAAGGACACCTTGGGGGTGGGGGGAGGGCGGGAATCTAGGACACAGACGGATGGACCACCAGAGAGGAGGAGATTGGAGGGGGTCCAGGAAGGTGGGGACATGTGCAAAGTTAGTCTTCACAATCCGCTAACGCAACACCTAGATCTTGACTCCTTTCTTTTGTTTTATCTTTCATTATTATTATTATTATTATTTATTATTATTATTATTATTGGGAAATCCACATTCTACTTGGCATTTCACTACCACGGAAGTCTACGGATGGACACTCAGCACTGCCCAGACCAACACGATGTTGAGCTTAAATGAAAAGGAGAACAAACAAACAGAAGGAGGCTGCTGTAAACTAGGAAATACGGTCAGAGCAGGGGCCACGCGGCCTCTGAGTTTATCCGCGTTAATAACGGCTTTTAAATGTCTCAGGTCAGAAAGGTTTCCTTCTGACAAACGTAGGGGCCTGTGCCGAAGTGAAATAAAAACAGAACTAATCAAAGAATTCTCCTCGTTGGTATTCGGCTACAAAGTTGGTTTTTGTTTGTTTTGGTTTTTGGTTTTTGGTTTTGTGTTTTTTTTTTTAACTTATAATGCCAGACACACTGTCACGGTCCAGCTCAAAGCCAATTCGTAAAGCTATTCATGACGTTCACGCTGATTTTTTATTTTTTTTTTCCAGGCTCCTTAAAAAATTATATTTTGCTCATTTCCACGTTCCCTGCGGGGGGAGAAAAAGTTTCATTTGGAGAGAATGGTTTTTCCAACGACCATTGGCAGCTTTGGAAAGCTAAGAAAATGCAGGATTTCCAGCTCTACGGGGGTTTTGTGGGACCGGGGGGAGTTGGAGGACTGTTCAGAGCGGCTAGCGGGCGCTTTGGGAAGCCGTACGACCGGCCCTTCAGAGGACCGAGCGCCCCGTTCCTGGGGGACCCGTTCGACCTCATAAATCTAACGGGTCTCTCCTATCCGAGCTGCCACTGCTACTGCTTTTGCTTAATCATACTCCTCCTTCGCAAGAAAAAGGAGTGTCCAAAACATTCTTTCTTTTTTATCAGTTTAAAAAATTTTTTTTTTTTTTTTAAATGGGACGTTTTCAAAATTCCCTAAGATTAAAAATCACACCCAATGGCAAGATTCCCTAGTGAGTTCTCATCGGCGGATATTTGATTCCCCTAATCCCTGGCCCGGAAATAGGACTATTTTCTCCATCAAAAGACCACTCTCTCTTTTCCCCCCTTCTGAGATTTCTGGAAATAAGGAACATACAATTTTAAGAGGCACTTGGATGATTCAAAAAAAAAACCTTGCTGACTAAATGATCTGATTCATTAAAAAAAAAACACACACAAAAACCAACTACACTTGTAGACAAAATAATAATAATAATAATAATAATAATAATAATAATAATAATAAATACGCTCTGTCAACGGGACGGTAAACTCACTCGCCACGTGGCTGCTGATGCCACACACCCAGCTGTTCTCGTTTCCCAAATTATCTTTCGGGTCAGGAGGGAGGGGCGGGCAGGGGGCGGGGAGATCTTGGCAATAATAAAATAATAATAATAATTAGGATCAGAATCCAAAGAAGAGGAAGCATTTTTTTAAAAAACAAAACCAACAACCATAAAAAAGCAGGACACGGCTGTTAGAAAAGGCTGGTGAGCGTGGTCTGTGGGGGGCTGGCGGGCTCCTGGCTGTCCATGTTAGAGGCCACGGCCGCCCCCGCGGGGAGCAGGGGCTTGGCCAGGTCCGTGAGGGCGGCGGCCGGGCCGGGCGGGGTGAGCGGGCCGCTGTCCGCGGGGGCCGGCGGCGGCAGCGAGGGCCCCTCGGCCTTATCCACACCCCCGTTCTCCTGCCGCAAAAGGTTCCTCCTGAATTTGGCTCGTGCGTTTTGGAACCAAACCTGCAAACCAATCCCAAGGGATGTCTTTACCGAGGTTTCATTTTAGACTCTTTTTTTTTTTTCTGTCTCTCTGTCTTTCCTTTTTATATCCCCTTCCTTCCTTCCTTCCCTCCTTCCTTCCTTCCCTCCTTCCTTCCTTCCCTCCTTCCTTCCTTCCTTCCTTCCTTCCTTCCTTCCTTCCTTCCTTCCCTCCTTCCTTCCTTCCTTTCCTCCTTCCTTCCTTCCTTCCTTCCTTCCTTCCTTCCTTCCTTCCTTCCTTCCCTCCTTCCTTCCTTCCTTCCCTCCTTCCTTCCTTCCATTCTTTCTTTATCCTCACAATTGTAGGGTAAATGGTATTGTCCCCTTTTAAACGTTTTTTATTTTATTTTAATGGTTTGTATTGATTTCAGAGAGGAAGGGAGAGGGAGAGACAGAAACATCCATGATGAGAGAGAAGCAGGGACCGGCTGCCTCCTGCACGCCCCACCCTGGGGATGGAGCCAGCAACCCGGGCCTGTGCCCTGACTGGGAATCGAACCCTGACCTCCTGGTTCACGGGTTGATGCTCAGCCACGGAGTCATGCCGGACGGGCTGCTTTTTTAAAAATATATATATATATATGTTTCTCTTTTTTAAAATAATCGTTTCTGCCCTGGCCGGTCTGGCTCAGTGGGTAGAGCGTCAGCCTGCAGACTGAAGGGGTCCCAGGTTCGATTCGGGTCAAGGGCGTGTGTCTCAATCCCCCAGTAGGGGCCGAACAGGAGGCAGCCAGTTCATGATGCTTCTCGCTCATCGACGTCTCTATCTCTCTATCCTTCTCCCTTCCCCTCTCTCTAAAAACATCTTTTAGCCCGGCCGGCGTGGCTCAGCGGCTGAGTGTCCACCCGTGAACCAGGAGGTCAGGGTTCGATTCCTGGTCGGGCGGGGCACAGGCCCGGATTGTGGGCTCCATCCCCAGGGCGGGGTGTGCAGGAGGCAGCCGGTCCCTGCTTCTCTCTCCTCATGGCTGTTTCTGTCTCTCCCTCTCCCTTCCTCTCTGAAATCAATAAAAATACTTTTTAACAACATATTTTTAAAAAAAATAAAATAATGTTTTTTCTTGGGAGAGAAGGGCCATTTTATTTGCCTTTTTTGTGTTTTGTGCTTTTTTAAAACAATAGATTCCTGCCGGGAACACCATAGATATCCTATCGGCTGCATCCATCCCCTCCCCCAGGCTTAACCGGGCCCACAGGGGGCGCCTGAGCTTCCAGGGGAGACGCCGGACACGGGGCGGGAGAGGAGGGGGGCAGCGACCCCGGAGCCCTCGGCCGCTGTCTTTGGAGGAGGAGGGGCGGGCGGGTCACAGCAGAGCCTGGCTCTCTCCTACCAAACAAGCATCCTTCCCTGGGAGCCTGGGCCGCCCTGCAGACGGTCGCACGGAAGGAGGGCCTTCCCGGGGCCACCGGGCCCAGACAGCCCCCCACGGGGGTGGGGGCGGGGGCGGGGACGGGGGTGGGCGCCTGCCCTGTGTCCCCGGGGAAATAGGGAGGAGGGAACCATCCCAGGCCCCATCCCGCCCCCTGTCTGGCCTGGAAGTTTCTAGAAAAGTGGTTCCTTCCCGTGAGAAATGCCCACTCCGACGGGCTGCTGAGAGGCTCGCCTGCTGTGGCTTTGGGGACAAAGAGAAAAAAGGGGGGGGGGGGGAGAAAGAAAGAAAGAAAGAAAAGGGGATGCACCTGACCTTGGAAGGTCCTGACACAACGCGGGAGCCGGCTGCTGAGAAGCCAGCCGGGCAGGGTCCCCCACAAGGCTGTGCGGGAGCCCTCGGCAGCCACAGCTTAAATAAAAATATGAAAATAAAAACAAAAACAGAACAGAAAGCTACGGCTCCTGCAGACCCTACCCCTGAGCTCTCAGACCAGGGAGGCAGCTGTCCTGGCTGGGAGGACCTCGCTCTGTCTCTGGGGTCCGGGGGATGCACTCTGGCTGCATTGGTTTATTTTATTTATTTTATTTTGTTTTATTTTATTTTATTTATTTTATTTCATTTTATTTTTTTTAAAGATCCTGCTCTCTCTTGGGGCACCTTCCTGGGGTGGGGAGCCCCCCCTGAGACACCTCAGCACCCCCTCTCTGAGCATCATCACCGGACCTGGTGGCGGCGATCCCTGCGTCGGTCAGCAGGGGCAGACCTAGCTCCCTGGCCGGGGCGCAGACAGGCGGGCGGAGGGCAAACGGGGGGCGCAGCGGGCAGAGGGGGTGCACCGGGGGCAGCCTTACCTGCAGCACTCGCTTGGTGAGGCCGGTCTTCTGGGCCAGCTGCTTGAGGTCCTTGGCGTCGGGGTTGTGGTTGATGGCGAAGTAGGACTTCATGGTCCGCAGCTGGTGGTGCTTGAAGGAGGTGCGCATGCGCTTGGTCTTCTGCGAGGGCGGGTAGGGCGGCGGGTCGCGGTCCAGGGGGTCGGCCTCGTTCTCGTTGCAGCCTGCGGGGGGATGAGGGGGGCAGGCAGGTGCTCAGTGCGAGCCCCCGGGGGCGGGAGGAGGGGATGGAGGGATGGATGGATGGATGGGTGGATGGATGGGTGGGTGGATGGATGGGTGGGTGGGTGGATGGGTGGGTGGGTGGGTGAATGGATGGGTGGATGGGTGGATGGGTGGGTGGATGGGTGGGTGGGTGGGTGAATGGATGGGTGGGTGGATGGATGGATGGATGGATGGGTGGATGGGTGGGTGGATGGGTGGGTGGGTGGGTGAATGGATGTGTGGTGGATGGATGGATGGATGGATGGGTGGGTGGATGGGTGGGTGGGTGGGTGGATGGGTGGGTAGATGGATGGATGGATGGGTGGATGGGTGCGTGGATGGAAGGGTGGGTGGATGGATGGGTGGGTGGATGGGTGGGTGGATGGATGGATGGATGGGTGGATGGATGGATGGATAGATGGATGGATAGATGGATGGATGGATAGATGGATGGATGGATGGATGGACCACAGGCCTGGCCAGAAGGATGGAGCAGGAGGTCAGGGGTTTGATTCCCCATCAGGGCATATGCCCAGGTTATAGGTTCAGGCCCCATGAGTTTAAGTTTAAAAAACGTGGCTCTCATCCTAGCCGATGTGGCTCAGTGGATAGAGTGTCGGCCTGTGAACTGAAAGTTTGTGGGTTTGATTCTGGTCAAGGGCATGTGCCTGGGTTGTGGGGCCAATCCCCAGTGGGGGGTTGTGCAGGAGGCAAGGAGGCAGCCGATCGATGATTCTCTCTCATCATGGATGTTTCTATCTCTGTCTCCCTGTCCCTTCCTCTGTGAAATAAATTATATATATATATATATATATATATATATATATATATATATATATATATATATATATATTTAAAAATATGGCTCTCCAAAGAAATGTCAATCGTTGTCCTGTTGATGTTTGGCTCTGTGGACAAATGAGTTTGCCAGTAGGGGGCGTGCAGGAGGCAGCCCATCCAGGATTCTCTCTCATTTTTTTCCCTAAATATATTTTATTGACTTTTACAGACAGGAAGGGAAAGGGATAGAGAATTAGAAACATCGATAAGAAACATCCATCAGCTGCCTCCTACTGGGGATGTGCCCGCAACCAAGGTCCATGCCCTTGACCAGCATCAAACCTGTGACCCTTCAGTCTGCAGGCCGATGCTCCATCCACTGAGCCACACCGGTTGGGGCTCTCATCGCTGTTTCTGACTCTCCTTGCCTTTCCCTGCCTCTCTGTAAAAAAATCAGTAAAACAGCCGAAACCGGTTTGGCTCAGCGGTAGAGCATCCGCCTGTGGACTGAAAGGATCCCAGGTTCGATTCTGGCCAAGGGCATGTACCTTGGTTGCGGGCACATCCCCGGTAGGGGGTGTGCAAGAGGCAGCTGATCGATGATTCTCTCTCATCGACGTTTCTAGCTCTCTGTCTCTCTCCCTTCCTCTCTGTAAGAAAAATCAATAAAATATATATATATTTTAAAAATCAGTAAAACATATATGTTTTTAAAAGATATTTTTTAAAAAAAAAAACTGAAATGAAAAATAAATCGCAGTGGTAACGGCTGTCTATCCCATGAGGAGGGTCTCCAGGCAACCAAACAGCTCCGCGGCCAGCGCCAGCCCCGCCAGCCCGGTGCGGTGCCCAGGAACGCGGCTGATGGCATAGGAACGTCCCGGGGCCTCTCCCCTTTGGCTGACCGGTTGCCAGGACGACGGACTTGGGATGGATACCTTCTGCGAGTGTGGAAGTGAGAGGGACCTCGGAAAGGAAGAGAGAAATACCCTTTTCTCGTATCTCCCCATCCCGCCGTGCTCACACAGCTTAGAGAGACTCTGCATCTCCACTTGGTCTCTATTTCCCGCGGTCGGCAAACCGAGGCTCGCAAGCCACAGGCGGCTCTCTGGCCCCTGGAGGGCGGCTCTTCCACAGAAGACCACGGCTCGGGAGGGTCTGTGTGGAAGACGTGGCCTTAGGAGACGTTTACGTTTAAAAAGTGTGGCTCTCCAGAGACACGTCCGTCGTGGTGCTGTGGGTATTGGGCTCTGCGGACGGATGAGTTTGCCGACCACGGGCCTAAGCGTTTGCTCGTTTTAATGCGCTCGGATCTGAGAGTTTCAGGAGCTGCCAGCCAAGTCTTTTTCTTTTCTTTTCTTTTCTTTTCTTTTCTTTTCTTTTCTTTTCTTTTCTTTTCTTTTAATATATTTCATTGATTTTTTTACAGAGAGGAAGGGAGAGGAGGAAGGGAGAGGGAGAGAGAGCTAGAAACATCAATGAGAGAGAAACATCCATCAGCTGCCTCTTGCACACCCCCCCCCACTGGGGATGTGCCCGCCACCAAGGTACATGCCCTTGACCGGAATCGAACCCGGGACCTTTCAGTCCGCAGGCCGGCGCTCTATCCACTGAGCCATACTGGTTTTGGCTTGGAACTGCTTTAATACGTGTTCCTGGGAGGCATGAGCACAGACTTGTCTGCAGGGGCCCAGGCCTGAGTTCCCACAGGTCCCAGCTCCTCCCAACTCCCAGCTCCTCCCAGCTCCCAGCTCCCAGCTCCCAGAGAGGAAGAGAGAGGGAGAGAGAGCTAGAAACATCCATAAGAGAGAAGCATCGACCAGCTGCCTCCTGCACACCCCCCACTGGGGATGTGCCCGCAACCAACGTCCATGCCCTTGACCGGAATCGAACCTGGGACCCTTCCGTCCGCAGGCCGATGCTCTACCCACTGAGCCACACGGATTTCAGCTCTGCTAATCTCTATTTAACCGGACCGTACGTCACCCCCGGATTATCAATGTACCCGCGAACACAACGGTCCGAGGGGCCTGCCTTAGTCACCCCGGCTTCTGCCCATGAGATTGCAGTCCCGTCGCACACACCTCGCCGGTTCCCTTGACCAGCACCCCGCATGGGATTCTACCTGGGGGCCGGGAGACCTCACTGGGGTCTCACCACGCCCTCTGCTCCCGCCCTCTCCCCCCGAGTCCTGTGTCTTAGCGCGATTTCTAACCGATGTGCGTGCCCCTGGGCCTCTCAGAGGACGCCTGTGGACAGTAGCGATGGGGGGAGACCTGACAAAATCGCCGCTGCTCCCCATGACCGGCGGGTTTGTAATCGGCGGAACGTGTCAGGGCGTCCGAGGCCGCGACGGGTCCCGTTCCCACACAGAACACCGGCCGCGGGCACGGGGGTGGCCGGTGCTCTGTGGCACAGGCAGGAGACTCCCTGTGATTTTCCGGAGGCTGTGTTACCGCTTCCACCGGCGGTCGGCAGACTCCTGAGTCCACAGAGCCAACTAGCCACGGCACCACAACGGACATCTCTCCGGAGAGCCACACTGTTTAAACTCAAACGTCTTCTAAATATATATTTTTTTTATTGATTTTTCACAGAGAGGAAGAGAGAGGGATGGAGAGTTAGAAACATCGATGGGAGAGAATCATCTATCAGCTGCCTCTTGCACAGCCCCCACTGGGGACGTGCCCGTAACCAAGGTACATGCCCTTGCCCGGAATCGAACCCGGGACCTTTCAGTCCGCAGGCTGATGCTCTATCCACTGAGCCAAACCGGTCCCGGCTCAAACGTCTTCTAATGCAGCTCCTTCCACACAGACCCGCCCAGGCCGTGGTCTTTTGTGGAAGAGCCACCCTCCAGGGGCCAGAGAGCCGCAGGGGGTGGCTCGGGAGCCGCCGTTTGCCGACCACGGATGCAATGACAAAAGCCTTACATCTTTCAGCGTAATAGAGCCATCTACCGTGTTTCCCCGGAAATAAGACATCCTCCGAAAATAAGACCCACTTACAGGTTTCCTTCTGAGTGAAATATGAGGCATCCCCCCGAAAATAAGCCCCCCTGTCTCAGAATGCTATTGCTAAACATGAGAGATTTGGTCCACTGATTCTGAAAGAAATGGAGTCACAGGAAATTCACCGGGAAATCCAGGAACTGGATGGTTAGGATGATGTTCCAGAAGATGACGACATGATTGTCACTGAATAAATGAGTACATTCTTGATCCTGTGGGATTCACAGTGTGTCTGGTTTGTGCTGACAACGACCGTACTGCCGTACCGTACACAGGGAATAAATTCCCTTTATTTTCATTTCACCATAAATGTGTACCGCATTCTTCTTCATGGGAAAATAAGACATCCCCTGAAAATAAGACCTAGCGCGTCTTTGGGAGCAGACATTAATATATAAGACACTGTCTTATTTTCGGGGAAACAGGGTATGTCACCGGCAGGCTAGCTCAGCACACGATCCAAAATCGCCTGCCCGCACGTGTAACTGCAAATACACTCGTTCTGCAAACCCGCACGCGATGGCGTGTCCCCGGGGCCTCCTTCGGAAGCCGCGGCGGGGGTCCCCCTCCCCCCGGCCCCCCGTTTACGGGACGCGATGATCTCTCTTTTAAAACCGTCTCCGCCGCACGCACATCTGGCGCCGCGTTAACGGGAAGCTCTGACTATTTTATTGTTGCGGTCTTTCCCCCTGTTCCGAGGGGACCTTCTGGCCGGAACCGCTCCCGGGGAGACCACTAGGGGTCAGTGCCAGGCCGAGGCAGCAGCCGCCGGGCGCTTCTGAAATGGGAGGTTTGGAGCCAGAGGCAGAGGGACCCTCAATGAATGAAGACCGAGCATCCAAACCACAGCGGCCTGCCCTCCACCACAATTTCTCACCCCAGGAGGGGGAGAGAGAGGGAAGGGTCACGTCAATCCAGCATCCCACACACATTTCCCAGCCGATTCCTACAGGGCCTGCCCTCTGCACACCCAGGGGGCCGGGGAAGCGCCAGCCTGCTAAGATTCCCCAGGAGAGGCGTCTGCCCGCCTTCTCTCCATCGCCAGCCCGTCCCTGCCCAGCCTCCCCTGCCCAGCCTCCCCTGCCCAGCCTCCCGTGCTCATTAGCGGATCTCAGCTCGGTGTTTGGAAAGGATGCCTGCCGTGTCCGCTCGCTGTTTGTCTGGTGTCAGCGGGCCTCTCTCCCGGAAGCCGAGATGGCAAGGCCAGACCCGAGCGGAGCCAGGGCCGAGGAGGGCGAGAGCCAGCCAGGGCTTCGTCTCCCTCTCTCCCCCGACGTGCTGGGTTCGCCCCAAGCCTTCCTGTCGCCGGTAAAGGGGGGCGGGGGGTGATAGGAGTCCGTTTCTCCGGCTGATGGGAGAGAAATGGGGGCTGTGTGCTCGCTCATCTCTCCGGGGGCGGGGGGAGTCCGGGGCGGATGGGCGATGGGGCGGGCGGATGAAGGGGCATCTGGGCCGAGGCGGGCAGACTAAGGGGGCGGCGGGGAGGGGGGTGGGAGGGAGAGAAAGGCCCCAGCATCTCTCCTCCTCCTCCTCCTCCAGCCTCCCCCACAGCCCTGAGGCTGGCCGCACCCGTTTGCAAACGGAGGACCCAAAGGAAAGGAAGCTTCTGTTCTTTTAAAGAAAAACAGACGTGGACTCGCGGGTTCTCCTCGGAGCCGGAGGAGAGCGACATTCTACCGCGCTCAGAGCGCCCACATCCCCCTCACGGGAAGGGAGAGGCTGAGCAGAGCCGCAGTCAGGCCCTGACCGGTGTGGCTCAGTGGATAGAGCGTCGGCCTGCGGACTGAAGGGTCCCGGGTTCCATTTCCGTCAAGGGCATGGACCTTGGCGGCGGGCACATCCCCAGTGGGGGGTGTGCAGGAGGCAGCTGATCGATGTTTCTCTCTCATCGATGTTTCTAGCTCTCTATCCCTCTCCCTTCCTCCCTGTGAAAAATCAATAAAATATATTTTTACAAAACAACAACACATTCAGCCAATTTGATTCAATCAATGAGGGGAAACCAGGCTGGCTTCAGTTTAGAGAGAATTGCCCTTCACCCTTCAGGGATTCCTGCTGGTCTCTCTCTCTCTCTCTCTCTCTCTCTCTCTCTCTCTCTCTCTCTCAGTAGGGCGCTGGAGCCTCGGTGAGTGGCTCCGGATTCCGATTCCGATATCTCATTCCATGAATAAAGGACAATTTCCGCCCAGGCTGCCCCGCCCGGGACCCCACCCCGGGTGGCACCAATGAAGCGTGGACAAAGGGGTCCGGACCAGAGAGAGCGCAGTGGGGAGAGCAGGGAGCTGAGACCCTCTGCCTACCGGGGTTCGGGGTTCGGCAAAACCAGGGTCACCCGCCACCCGGACACAAACTGCCCTGGTGGGCGCCTCTCGGGACCCGCCCCCGGCCCTGGCGTGAAACCACGGGGACCACTGCGCTGCGCAGGGCCCCCCATTCTCCGTCTCTCCCAGCGGGTCCAACCCTGGAAACTCTGGGCGTCCCCACCCGACCCCTCCTGCCCCTGCCCTTGGACAAGCCACTGCTCCGATGGGTGGGACACTGCTGAGCCAGAAGGAAGGGGAGGAAGAGAAAACTAGAGGCATCCATGTGCATTCTGGGGTGCCCGCGTCCCCCTGATATTCCCGCGCAGGGCAACAGAGTGGGGCTGCCGCCCTGTGGCCTCCAAGGTCCCTCCCAACAGAGCGACTCCCCTAGCCCCATCCGCCTGAGCTCCCGGCCTGAGCCGGACCAGGGTCTGAGAAGCCACATCCTCAGGGCGGGTCCTGAGACTCCCCAAGGTTGGCCCAGGGCGACGGGAACCCCCTTTCCTAGGCAGAGTGCCATGGGGTCCCCAGGCCTGACCCCACCCCCATGTGGGGGTGGAAGGGGGGTGCAGGCTACACACCATAGGCGATGGGCGCTGGAGAGAGACAGATGCTGGTCCCTGTGTCCCCAACGCCTGCGCCTACGTTTTGTTTTCCGTTAAAAGAGGAGGTGGGTGGAGGACCAAGAGCGGGGACACGAGACACCCCCCCATCCCCACCCTCACCCCACCCTGAGCGCCTCACGTGCAAGCCCTCTCCCCCTTCCCGGCGGCCTGGACCCCACCCTCCCTCCGGAGCCAGCTCACCCTCCAGCGGCTCCCACCGCCCCCATCCGCCAGCGGCTTCTCCCCAGCCTCAGGGCTGGCGTTTTCCGCGCTCCTGTCTACTGCTTTCCTGGCTAACTCAGGGCTGGCCACCGACCGCAGCCTCTGCCCCCAGCCCCAGGGCCTCGGCGGTTGGCTCGGATGATTTTTTTATTTCTCTGCTACATTTAGGAGAGCCTTCTCCGGGGTCTATAAAGCACTTCCACCCAGGAACTGCCCAGGGCAATGGGCTGGGAGTGGGAGCCAGACATTAATGGGCTCGTTAACTAACTAATGACCAGGACTCTGCCAGCCCTTTGGGGGGGGGGGTGGAGACAGACGCCATGAGAATTGTGGGTGCCCGGTGTCTTTTGTGGCCACGGCTCAAACCAAGGGTCCTCTATCTCCCCCTCCCTCCCCCTCCCTCCCCGTCTGTCTCTCTCCAAGTTCTCCCTCTCCTTCTCCATCCCTATCACTCCCTCTCCCTCTCCCTCCTTCCATCCCTATCCTCCCGTCCTCCCTCTCCTTCTCCATCTCCATCACCCCATCTCCCTCTCCTTCTCCATCCCTATCTCTCCCTCTCCCTCTCCCTCCTTCCATCCCTATCCTCCCGTCCTCCTCCATCCCTATCCTCCCATCTCCCTCTCCTTCTCCATCCCTATCACTCCCTCTCCCTCTCCCTCCTTCCATCCCTATCATTCCTTCTCCCTCTCCTTCCTTCCATCCCTACCCTCCCGTCCTCCCTCTCCGCCTCCATCTCCATCACCCCCTCTCCCTCTCCCTCCTGCCATCCTGACGGAAGGGATCAGAAGGACTTCCCGGAACTAGACCCCCGCCGGCGGGCAGGAGCCCCGCGGGGTGCTCTGGGGCACACTGTCCAGGGACGGAGGGTGGATGGATGCGAGGACCACGCACCTGAGCCGTAGCTGACGAGGTCCACGCCCAGCGCCGGGCTCTTGCGCTTGCGCGGCCGGCCCTTGGGCACGGCGCCGGTGCCATTGAAGTAGGGCAGGGCCAGGCCGCCGCCCTTGGCCGCCAGCTCGGTGTAGCTGAGCGGGGCCGCGGCCGGGTACTCGGCCTGCAGCAGCGCCTCGAAGTGCGCGCGGCAGTACACCAGGCGGTCCTTCATGCCGAAGTGGTCGCCCGTGGTCAGCGTCTTGCTGCAGGTGGAGCAGGTGAAGCAGCTCAGGTGGTAGACGGCGTCCCGCGCCCGCATCACCATCTCCGAGGCCGAGATGCCCAGGTGGCAGCGGGCGCACCGCTGCACGGAGAACCTTCTGGAAGGGAAAGGGAGTCGGGGAGTCAGGGCGCGGCTGGCAGGGCCAGTCTCCCCGCGAGGGACACCCCGGGGCTGAGGGGGCCAGCAGTGGCCATTCATTGCATCTGCTAATTTGTCCTTTTTGGGATCCACCGAGCCAAGGACCCTTCCGTTCCAGCAGCTGGTCCTGAGCTTCCTTCTCTGTACAATGGAGGGTTTTTTTTTAAAAAAAATATATATATATTTTTATTTGATGTCAGAGAGGACGGGAGAGAAAGAAACATCCACGAGGAGAGAGAATCACTGACCGGCCGCCTCCTGTTTGCCCCACACAAGGGATCGAGCCCAGAATCCGGGCCTGTGCCCTAGACCAGGGGATTAGCCGTGACCTCCTGGAGTTGATGCTCAGCCCCTGAGCCACTTGGACCAAGTTTTTTGTTTGTTTTAGAGAAAATTAAAACGGCCCCAACCGGTTCTGCTCGGTGGATAGAGCGTCAGCCTGCGGACTGAAGGGTCCCGGGTTCCATTCCGGTCAAGGGCATGGACCTTGGTTGCGGGCACATCCCCAGTGGGAGGTGTGCAGGAGGCAGCTGATGGATGTTTCTCTCTCACCGATGTTTCTGGCTCTCTATCCCTCTCCCTTCCTCTCTGCGGAAAATCAATAAAATATATTTTTTTTTCTAGAAAAAGAAAATGAAACAGCAGCCTCTGCACTCGCTGACTCGCCACGGATGGAATCTGTTGCGATTGCAACGCAAGTGGAAACGGCTCTGGGCTCCAAAGCGGCTTCAGTTCTAACCGCGTCGCTCAGGGGGCTGCGCGCGGAGCGGGTCCCCAGCGCCCGCTCTCCATCCCCTTCCCGGTCCGAGCACCACGGAGGGCGACCGGCGGCGGAGGAACACACTACCGGCGCCCGGCAGCCTGCAGTCCCCACAGCGGGGACGGATGGACCGGGCACTGGGCTCCTGGCTCCCGGCTGGGGCAGTCCTACCTTCCCAGGTCATTTATGAGGTCCCCCCCCCGCCCCGTCACCCCCGGCCGCCCTCACCCAAACAGCAATGCCCAGCGGCTGCTGCGGGGCCAGAGTCAGGGTTTGGGTCTAAGGCACAGCCCTCGCCCAAATTCGTAGTAAACGGAAAAAAAATACAAAACAAACACCAAACACCCGGCTTTCGCAGAAACCGGTGTGGCTCAGTGAATAGAGCGTCGGTTTGCGGACTGAAAGGTCCCGGGTTCGATTCCGGTCAAGGGAATGCACCTTGGTTGCCAGCACATCCCCAGTGGGGGCTGTGCAGGAGGCAGCTGACGGATGTTTTTCTCTCTCATTGATGTTTCTAACTCTCTATCCCTCTCCCTTCCTCTCTGTAAAATATCAATAAAATAAATTAAAAACAAAAAACAAAAACCACTCTTTCGCCTGGGAGGACCAGGACGCGTTCTGCTACTCCGCACGGGGGTCCCTGCACATCCCGGTCCCCCACCTCCACCCCCCCCAACTTAACGGTCCGCCTTGGAGCTGCTGATGGAAGCGGACACAGCGGACTTCCCTGGTCTCCAGTCCCCTAATGGGTCCCCGAAGGGGGCGGGGGAAAGACAGCGGGAGCGGGGTGCGCGGGGCGGGGGACCCCCGGGCAGGGGCGCACGGGGGTCCCTGCCCATCCCGGCTCCCCATCTCCCTCCCCGCAACCTAATGGTCCGCCTTGGGGCTGCTGATGGAATCAGAGGCAGCCGGTTTCCCTGGTCCCCGGTCCCCCTCATGGGTCCCCAGAGGGCTGAGAGGCCTGGGGAGCAGAGCGCGCGGGGAGGGGTGCCCTCCGGGCAGGGGCGCACGGGGGTCCCTGCCCATCCCGGCCCCCCATCTCCCTCCCCGAAACCTAACGGTCCGCCTTGGGGCTGCTGATGGAAGCGGACACAGCGGGTTTCCCTGGTCCCCGGTCTCCCTCACCGGTCCCCAAAGGGGCGAGAGGCGGGAGGAGCGGGGCGCGTGGGGCGGGGGAGCCCGGGGAGGGTGCCCTGGCGGCGGGGCGCAGACCTGTAGTAGTCCTCCTTGCAGTAGATGCTGCCGTCCTTGGCGAAGCAGGTGAGCTCGGACTCCAGCGCCAGCTTGCACTCGCAGCACTGCAGGCAGCGCAGGTGCCACTGCTTGTCCACGGCCAGCAGGTAGTAGCGGTCCGCGATCTTCCCGCCGCAGCCGGCGCACAGCGCGGGCTTCTCGGGGCTCAGCGGGGGCAGGCCCTGCGGGGGGAGCGCAGGGCAGAGGTGAGGGGGCGCGGGCCACGGGATGAAAGGGGGCTCGGGCCCAGGACCCAGGGCCGCCGGGTGAAAGGGGCGCGGAACGCAGGAGCGAGGGCGCGTGGGGGACCCTGGGTGCCAACGCGCCAGAGCGCACAGCGCACAGCGGGAAACCTTCGCTCCCATCCCGTTAGCCTCACCGCCTTCCCGCCTCTTCCCCGGACCGCCGGCCACCCCAGCCTCTTTGAAAAAATCCTGAAGGCGCACAAGGAGGACTGTTTGGGGCTTGTTTCCAAACAAGATGGAAAAGGAGCCCAAACCGGTGCGGCTCCGTGGATAGAGCCTCGGCCTGCGGACTGAAGGGTCCCAGGTTCGATTCCCGGGCAAGGGCATGGACCTTGGTTGCGGGCACATCCCCGGTGCGGGGCGTGCAGGAGGCAGCGGATGGATGTTTCTATTGTAGCTCTCTATCCCTCCTCTCCCTTCCTCTCTGTAAAGAATCAATAAAATATATATTTTTTAAAAGATGGAAAAGGGTGAAAAGTGTGGCTTTCAAAGCAGGCGGAGCAAAACCAGGGGCCCTGCTGTCTCTGGGGAGCAGGGAGAGGGCTCCCACAGGCGCGGATTGTTTGTAAACAAACAGGGTCACAACCGTGTCCAAATCCCGGGGAGCAGCGGCAGCAGGATTGGGGGGTTTTATACCCGAGCTCCGGCTCTGGCTCCTGGTTTGGGCCCCAGTTCTGATGGGGTGAACAGGGCAGAAGTGGTTTTGCCTGGTTCCCAGGGACCTGGACCTCTCTCTGGTCCGGGTGGAAAGCGGGGTTCCCGGGAGGGAGGGCCCTGGGGGGTACCCCCTCCGCAGCCCCCAGCGAGCACCCAGACCCTCCTCCTGGGACAGCAGTTCGTCGCTCAAATTCAACTCCCCGCCTGGTCCCTGCTGAGGACTGAGGATACGGGGAACCGCCCCGATTATGGGGAGCCCCGCCGGGAAATGTGGGGTAATGGCTGTTTGTCTGGAAACGGGGTGACCCTAACCCGGGGGCTGGAGAGGCTGCGCTCTGGCCATTTCCTTCCAGACTTTCCGGGAAACTTTTCCTGGCAAAGCCACGTTCCGCCCGCAACTCAGACCCGGGGGCCCAAGCGCTGAATTCGGGTTCTAAATGAGAAAATATCCACCCCGGGGCGCTTCGGGGAGAGGGGAGGGGGACCCCAAAGCCGGCCGAGCAGCCCCCCATAAGTCTGAGCTGGGGTCCCCGCAGGCCCTGATTTTTGTAGTTTATCCCTCCGGTTCACGGTCGGGTTCGGGGTCCAGTTGGGAGCGGGAAGCGGCAGCTCAGATGGAATCAATGGGTTTTCTTTATGGGGCGGACGTGCCTGTGAATGGCAGGACCAGCAGCGACGGGAAAACGTCGTTTTTTAAATTCGTTCTCGCCCAAAAAAGTCTTTTTAAAAAAAAAAAAAAATTCGTTCTCGCCCCCAAAAAGTCGTTTTTAAGTTCATTCTCGCCCCCCAAAAAATCATTTTTTAAAAGTTTGTTCTCGCCCCCCAAATCATTTTTTTTAGTTCCTTCTCGCCCGGGCCTCGCGCCCCGCTCCGCCGGCTGTTCTGGCTGTTCCGTTAGGTCTCGGGGCACATCCTCCGGGTCCGGACAGGACAGGAGCGCACGGTGGGCCGTCCTGACCCGCTAGCGGGGCCGGTCTGAGCTGCCGGGACCTCGAAAACCGCTGCTTTTGGGGAGCCCGGCTCCAGAGCAGCAGCGGGGACCCGCCTTCCTAATCCAACCCAAAGGCCCCAGACCCGGGCTCCCGGCTCCCGCGTGGCCAGGACGCCTGGGCAGCCCCGGCTCTGGCCCCGGGCCGCCCTCCCCATCCATCTGCGGGGACACGCCCGGGCAGCCGAGGGGCGCTGGCTGGGACCCCAGTCTCAGGTCCCCATCCCTTAGCTACGGGACCCCCTGCGCGTCTGGGGATGGCGAGCGCGGGGGTCTCCGTGGCGGATGGAGACGTTTCCCGGCGGAGAGAGGCGGGCGTGGGGGGCGCGGAGCCCCGAAAACCTCCCCACCAGCCATCCCGGCCCCCCCATCCTCCCGGGGCGCGGGGACCCCCATCCTCCCTCCCGGGGCGCGGGGCGCGGCTGGCACGGCGGGGCCCCCTTACCGGGTCGCCGCGGCCGCCGAGCGGCGCGCCCTTGGCCAGGCGGGCGTCGCCCTTGGACCGGCGCTCCATCTCCTCCACGAGGCCCTGGAGGTGGCCGCCGGGGAGGCCGTGGAAGAGCATGGCTGCGGGGCGGGAGGGACACGCTCGGTCTGCGGCCCGGCGCCCGCGATCTCCGTGGACGCGGCCCGGGGCGGGGGGCTCAGCCGCGCATCCGGGGCGCGGGGCGCGCAGAGCCGCCGGGGCGGGAGGGACGGGCCGGAGGAGGGAGCGGGGGAGGGCGCGGGGAAGGATGGACAGCGATCTGCTTTGGGGAAGAAAAAGGACGGAGAGGGAACCACACAGAGAAGGAAGAAAAATAAAGAGAAATCACCCCAAAGCCGGCTGCTCCGGCGCCGGGAGCGCAGAGCCGAGGGAGAGGGGACCCCAGGGCAGGAGGGAGGGAGGGAGGGAGAGGGGAAAGCGATCTGCTTTGGGGAAGAAAAGAGGAAGAGAGGGAACAAACAGAGGGAAGAAGAAAAGAAAAAAAAAGAAGAAAATTCACCCCAAACCGGCGCTCCCCGCGGCCGCCGCGCAGGAACCAGCAGCCGCGCGGGGAGGAGAGGGCAGAGGCGCGGGCGGCCGGCTCCGGGGGGAGATCCAGTCACCGAGGAGCCGCGGGGGGCGCGGGGCGCGGGGCGCGGGGGACCCGGTCCGGAGCACAAAGCGCGGGGAGGGCGCCCCGTCCGTCCGCCCGGGGGTCCGGCGCTGCGGGCCGGCTGCGTGCGGACTGCGCTGCCCGCGGCCACTGCGCTCCGAGCCCAGCAGCCCAGCGCGGCCGGCGAAGGGGAGGAGGGGGCGGGGGAGGAGGAGGAGGAGGAGGAGGAGTTGTTCTCTCTCCGGAGCCGCCAGGGCTGCTTCCCCCCCTTTTATTCAGACAACAAAGACCTGTCATCCTCCTCTCACCCCCCCACGGGCACGCGGGGACACAGGGCCGAGGGGGGTGGGGGCGTGGGAGGGGGGCCTTCTGCGTCCCTGCTGCCCCAGCGCAGCGCGAGCACAGATACACACACACAGACACACAGAGACACACACAGAGACACACACACAGACACACACACACAGAGACACACACACACAGAGACACACACACACACAGACACACACAGATACACACACACAGACACACACACACTCACACACAGACACACACACAGACACACACACATACACAGAGACACACACAGACACACAAACACACAAACACAGACAGACATACACACAGAGACACACAAACACACAGACACACACACACACACACAGACACACAAACACAGACAGACACACACACAGACACACTCACACACACAGAGACACACACACACAGACACTCACACACGCTCACACAAACACACACACTCACTCTCACACACTCTCACACATACACACACTCACACAAACACACACAGATACAGACACACACACAGACACACACACACACTCACACACACACACTCACACAAACACTCACACTCTCACACTCACACACCCTCCCTAGGCTTCTGGGCCCTCACATTTTTAAGGAGCCCTTCTCCTCCCCGCCAGGCTGGCCACTGGTCCCAGTCCACCCAGTTCCCGGCTCTCCCAGGCCCAGAGGCGGCTCCTCCAAACTTTGGATTTCCTCCGGGACCGGCCGGCCCGCTTCCCGCCCCGAGAAGGCCAGGCTGGAGGGCGATCCGTCCCTCCCAGCCCCCGCCCTCGATGGGGGGCTCTAAGCAGGCCGCCCCTCCCTTCCCCAGGGGACCCCAAGGGGACCCGGGGCTGGGGCCGCCCGCCCCCACACCCGCCCACGTGTTTCCAGAGTTGACTCTGGGGGGCAGGCTGTGCTTGGGGGGAATCGGGGTGGAGAGGGGGTGTCGCGGGGGGGGGGGGGGGTCAGGGTGCCCCTGGCCCTGTCCCTGGAGAGATGGGTGTCTGACTCTCTCAGCGGGTCGGGTCTGAGGGGCCCCGGCCCCCCTTGGACACGTGTCCGTGTGGGCAGCGCTGGAGCTGGGGACGCCGGTGAGCTGGGCTGGCCTGCTGCCCGGGGTCCCCACTGCCCTGGGGGCCAGGGGGCCAGAGACCCCGCCCAGGGGTCGCTTAGGAGGGTGTGAGGGGGCTGGGCTCCTGGCTGCGGAGGAGGGAGGTGAGCGCTGGCCGGCATGTCTCTGTGTGTCTGTATCCGTGCTGTCTCCCTGGTCGGGCACCCCTCCTCGGCCCTACCACGGCCCAGGGGGGATGGTCAGCTCATTCCAACCACCGGCCCCCGGCCGCTGGGCATGGGGGGGCGGGGGGCTGCAGGATTGGGCCGGCTTGGAAAGGAGAGGAGGAGGCCGGCTGCTGCCTCCCTCCCTCCCTCTGGCCCCCTGCTCCCACCCTCCCCGCCACCCCAGGAGCAGAGGGCGGTGTCCTCACACATCCCCGGCCCTCAGGGAAGTCCCCCGGGGGCGGCCGACTCCCTTCCCTCTGCGGGAGGGACCAGGCACTTCCCAAACCTGGAGGGATGGAGGGAGAGGAAGAGGAAGAGGAAAGGAGGGAGGGAGGAAGGGAAGAAGGGAGGAAGGGAGAGAGGGAGGGAAGAAGGAGGGAAGATGGGAGGGAGGGAAAGAGCGAGAGAGGGAAGGAGGGCGGGAGGGAAAAAAGGAAGAGGGAGGGGAGGGAGGAAGGAGGGAAGGAGAGAGGAAGAGAGGGAGGAAGGAAGGAGGGAGAGAGGCCCGAAGGAGGGGGAGAATGGGAGGAGGGAACCCTGGGTGCAGAGCCCGACTCCCTTCCTAATACGTCCTTTTCTGAAGCTGCCTTAGTCACCGCTTCCATGACCCCCAAGTCTGCCCCCCACCCCACCCCACCCCGTTCTTTTCTCAGGAGTCAGAGCTAATGCCATTTGCAGACTGGACGCCGGGAGGTCCCCGGGTGCCAGAATGTGGCTCCGAAAACACAATTTCACACAAAAACGAAGCCAATCAAGCAGACTAAGCCGGGGCACCCTCCCCCTCTACCCCCCCCAAGCCGGGCAGCCAGGCCGTCAGCGGGTGGCTATTTACTGTAAGTAACGCAATTAGGCCCTCTGGACGGAAATCAATGAGCTTCGCAAATCCCCGCGCCTGCTGGGAGCTCAGCGAAGGGCCCGGGGAGGGCCGGGGCAGCCCCCCTTCCCCAGACAGCAGGTCCCCCGAACAAAGCGGGGATGGCCCCCCACAAGCCAGCAGGCAAAAGGACTGAGGCCCGAGGAGGAGGAGGAGGAGGAGGAGGAGGAGGAGGAGGAGAGGAGAGGAGAGGAATATCTCTCCATTCAGGGAAGGAGACTCCAGGAGATGGGAAATGTGGGACCTCCATCCAGGGACCTGCTCTCCTGTTTCTGAGCTGAATTTTTGCTTCCCACCCCCGACCCCCCCCCCCCACACACACACACAGGCACCTCCTGCCCAAATGGGGGTTTGGGATTCGGTTTGGCTGTCCTTGGATTTTGGGGTCCAGAAGCTCAGCGAAAGCAACAAAGGCCTCGCAAGAATAAGACTCTCCTCGCAAGCGCTGGAAGTTTGGAGACTCGGGCGGTGAAAAGTTAGCGGGCAGCGCCAGGGAACCAAGCCTGAACACTGTGGAAATGGCCAGCGCGGCTCAGGGGTTGACCTATGAACCTGGAGATCGGGGTTCGAGTCCCAGTCAGGGTTGTGGGCTGGATCGCCAGCGTGGGGCCTGCAGAAGGTCCAGGATCCTCCCTCATCCTGGATGTTTCTCTCTCTCTCTCAGTTTCCTCTCCCCTCTGACATCAATAAAAGAATTTTGTTTTTAACGTCCAGGGCAGGCAAAGACAGAGTCCCATCAGCCTTCCATCCACTCATTCATTCACTCACTCACTCACTCATTCATTCATCCACTCATTTAATCATCCATCCAACCATTCATTCACTCACTCATCCATCCATCCATCCATCCATCCACTCTCTCACTCATCCATATAATCATCTATTTACTCATCCATTCACTCACTCATTCACTCACTCACTCATTAATTCACTCACTCATTAATTCACTCATTCATTAATCTACTCCTCCATCCATCCTTCCATCCACTCACTCATCCATCCACTCACTCATCCATATACTCATTCATTCACTCATTCATTCACTCACTCATTACTCCACTCATCCATCCACCCATCCATCCATCTACTCCCCCATCCATATACTCATTCATTCATTCACTCACTCATTCACTCACGCATTCACTCATCTCTCTGCCCACACCTATTTGTCCTTCCCCTCTCAGCTCCGGGGAAAGCGGGCACCTTCCGGAAGCAGTTTCCGCCGGGATCCGGCTCCGCCTGCTTCTCCTTATAAAAGTCGGTAATGAGTTCCTGCGCCCGAGGGGTGAGCCACTTCCCCTGAGGAGGCAGACGGACCGACCCCTCCCTCCGGCTCTGCCTCCAGGAAGCTGGCGGGGAGCCGGGGGCGGGCGGGGGGCTGTCCAGGGTTCGGGAGGTCCTGGGTAGATCCGCGGATATGACACCCCAGCCTCCCGCTCCGGTTCCTTCAAGGGAAAGGAGGAGAGGGTACCCCAAGGATGTAGGGGTGTGGCCTGGGGTGTCCTAGCTGTTTTGTCGGGGAGCCCCGGAAAGTTACCCAAAGAGGCGGCCCTCCTGGCCACCGCTCAGGCTCAAAGGACTTGACGGGGACCGTCCTGGAGGCTCTGCCTTCTCCCCGCTTTGGGTACCCTAAACGCCACGGCCCAGAAGCCAGGGCCAGTCTGCAGTCGGAACCAAAGCTCCCTTCGGGACAGGGAGACCGGATTCTGGGCACCCGCACCCCGCTCTCCCTGCGGTTCCCGGGGTACAGCGCGCGGGGCTGGGAGACTCCGGGGGCACAGGCGCTGGACCCACAAATGAAAAAAAATGCCATCCCTGGGACCCACCGGGCCATGTCCTGGCCTCTGGTTCTGACGACGTGACTCCGAAGACAGGGAGTGTGAAGCGAGACCATTAAGTCCACGCTCTGCAAGGAGATAATATTAAGAAATGTGTGCTACCAAGCGGAGTCCGCCAGGACGAGGTACAGAACGACCCACATGCCAACCTTACGCTCGCAAGTGCGACCTCTGGCTCTGCTGTTCGATGAGGGGATGTGGCCCCAGGGGTCCAGGTCCTGGATTCCCGCCGGGAGGACGGCAGAGACCCAAAGGCCCCAGAGGGGAGGAGGAGAGGGGGTGCCGGCTTCACCGGGGTCCCCGGACCCCCATCCAGAGCACCAGGGGCCCCGGGTCTCTCCAGACCCGCAGGCGGGCCCGGCCTCCGGGCCGCAGGGAGCTGGCGAGGAGGCGAGGAGGGACCCGGGTCTGGAAGGGGTGGTGCCGGCTCTGGGCGCCCCGGGACCCAGGGAGCCAGTGATGTCCTGGTTTGGGGTTTGGGTACCCCGCACGGAGCGCTGCACAGAGCGCTGACCACCCAGCGCTGGGCGCCCGGCTGCATTGGGCGGGACTGGGAACCGCCAGGCCGCTCCCAGTCCGCGGACAGAGGGGACCCCCTCTGTGCCAATCTCCCTAACTCCCCCCCTCCCCCCCCAGCGAGGGTGCATGTCCTGGCTGGACTCTCCCGGGAGGAGGGACCCCGCAGGACCCGCTGGGAATGAGCCGGGGGCTCAGCTGCCAGGAGGGGACCCCAGCACCCAGCCCCGCGCCCCCTCTCCGCGCCCCTGGCCAAGCCCCCGCCGGCCACCGGCTCCCTCCCTCCTGGGCCCCGGGAGGACCTGGGCGCAGCCGCCACGCGTGAACCCCTCTGGGCTCGGGCACCGCGGCCCCGGCCCCCCGGCCCCCGGCCCGGGTCTCCCTCCCGGACACTCCGACACTCCGGAGAGGCCGGACACTCCGCTGATGTTTACGCCACCCTGCCGGGGCGATTCTAAACACACAGCCTCTCCCTCCACCCAGAGGAGGCGCACAGGCGTGGACACACACAGATATTCACACACTCACACACACACACACACACTCACACACACACACACACACACACTCACACACCCTCTCCTCCACCCAGAGGAGGCGCCCAGGCGTGGACACACACAGATACTCACACACTCACACAGACACACACACACACAGACACACACACACACACTCACACACACACACACACACACACACAGGCACGCATGCACACAGGCGGTGCGCGCCGGCCCCGGAGGGAGAGGAACCGGGAAAGCGCGGCTCCCGCCCGGCTCCCGCTCACCCGCCTCCAGCGCCGCTCGGCGGGTCCGGAGCCCGGAGCCCGGGGCCCGGGCGGGCTGCCCCCCGCGAGCCGGAGCCGGTCCGCCAGCCGCGGGGGCGCCGGGGAGCGGCCTCCTCCTCCCTCCGCGCGGGTCCCGGAGCCGCAGACCCGCGGGGCGCGCAGGGCCCCGGTGCCCAGATGCCGGAGCGCCCGCCTCCCTCCTCCGCGCGCCCCGGGGCAGAGGCTGCGGGCGCCAGGAGTGCCCCACCCACCGGGCTCACCTGGGGCTGGGGTCCCCCCAGAGCCGGCCTCGGGGAGGGGGCGGGGGCGGGGGAGGCGGCCGGGCCGGGTCTCGCCGAGGTTCCCTCTGTGAATCCAAACACACAAACTGCTGGCTGGGAAACCTCTCTCTCTCCTCCTCCCCTCCCTCCCTCCCTCCCTCTTTCTCTCCCATCCCGCTCCCGCCACCTGCCTTTTATTTCTGTTTGTGCTTCCGGAGGAGGAGGAGGAGGAGGAGGAGGAGGAGGAGGAGGAGGAGGAGGAGGAGAGAGGGAGGAGGAGGATGGAAGGATGGAAGGAAGGATGGAAGGAAGGATAGATGGACGGATGGGTGGATGGATGGAGGGAGGGAGGGAGGGATGGAGGGATGGATGATGGATGGGTGGGTGGATGGGTGGATGGATGGATGGAGGGATGGATGGATGGATGGATGGAGGGATGGATGATGGATGGGTGGGTGGATGGGTGGATGGATGGATGGATGGATCCCGGCAAAGGCAGATGGCACAAGGCCAGGCCAGGGATGGCTCCCCGCGACCCCCTCCCTCCCCTTGGGGTCCTCTGCGCGCTCTGTGCTCTGGTTGGGGCGCGGGGACCGGCGTTTTGGGGTGCGCTCTGCGCGCCTGGGGGCCGTGGTGGGCGGGTGGGCACCGAGGTTTCCCTCCAGCCCGGCCTGGCACCCCCCCCCCAGAGGATCCTGGGGCGCAGAGGGACTCACACACCCAGGATGGTTGCGTGGGGGCTGGTTACCTGAGCTCAGGTCCGAGGCCGGGAGCGGGGCCTCTGGCTAAGGGTCTCCCCCTCCTCAGCCCAGAGCGCCCCTCCCGGAGGGAGATGGGGGGGGGACGGGTTCCGGGGGCTCCCTGGCCGCCGGGGCAGGGGTGCGCACAGCCAGACTGGGGAGGGTGCTCCCACCCGGAGGAGTGGGGGGCGCAGCCAGTGCGGGGTGCAGGGCGCGGCGTGGGTGGGGAGAGGCGAGGAGAGGCCGGGCCGCAGGAGCCTGGGAGCCCAGCTCTCCCAGGTGTCCTCCTCTTCAGCCCCCCCAAGCGGGAATGTGCTGGGGCGCCCAGGCCAGAGCTCCCCTCTCTCTGCCACCGGCACAAGGGGCCTCAGCAGCCAGCCCCCAGCCACGTCACCCTGAGGCCCCCTCCTCCCCTGGACACAGCTCCCGGACAGGACAGGGGAGCCTGGCCTCAGAGCCCCACGGGCACCGGCAGACACAGGGGCACCCGGAGGCCGGGCTGGGGAGACACTTATGGGAGTCACAGGTCACGGTGGGTGGGCCGTGGGAGCCTCCAGGGGGTCCCTGGTGCTCGTTCAACAGTTCAAAGGCCTTTCTTCTGGAAGGCCCAGGCCTAGTGGGGCCACAGGCAGAGATGGCCTAGTGGGACCGCAGCAGAGACCGCCTAGTGGGACCGCAGCAGAGACTAGTGCCTAGTGGGGCCGCAGGCAGAGAGCACCTAGTGGGGCCGCAGGCAGAGACCGAGGTGCCCCGGATGATGGGGAACCTTTCTGATCCTGCTGGGAGGATTCTGCTGGGGGGCCCAGCTGAGGGTCCGCTGTGGGCAGAGCCTGCGCTCCGGGGTGAGAGCTGCTCAGGGGAGCGGGTGTGAGCCAGAGGGTCCCCGGGGCTCCTGCCCAGGCGGGAGACTGCGCCCGCCCCGGGCCTCCGGCACCTGGGAAATGCAGAGCCCCAGGCGGAGATGGAGGGCGCTCTCATCAAGGCGGCCGGCCGGCGGCCTGACCCGAGGCGGGGATTTACCGGCCCCCGGGAGAACAGATGGGGGATGAGCCTTCCTGGTGGCGGGAGGGCCCGCTGGCCGCTCGGCCGCTGCTGCGGGCACAGCTTTACCGCCGTCCCTGTCCCCGGAGGGAGCCCGGAGCCCGGGACAGAGACACGGTGACGCCGCCCTCGGGGGCACCCCCGCCTGCCAGCCGCCCGCCTGGGCTGCTGACCCCGAGGAGAGAAACCCGGGGGAGCTCGGAGCTCCGGGAGGGTCTGACGCCACCGGATCGCGCCTCTGCGTTTAGGGGAACAGCCGTTGTTTCCTGGCTTCGGCGGGTGTGTGTGTGTCTGTGTGCGTGCGTGTGTCTGTGTGCGTGTGTGTCTGTGTGTGCGCGCATGTGTGCATGTGTGTGTGAGTGCATGTGCGTGTGTCTGTGTCTGTGTGCGCGCGTGTGTGTGCATGTGTGTGAGTGCATGTGCGTGTGTGTTGCGTCAGTGTGCGTGCGCGTGTGCGTGTGCATGTGTGTGCGCGTGTGTGTCTGAGAGCGAGGTGCCAGCAGCAAAACCCGAGGCCACGCCGGAAACGCCAACATTCGATCGCTTTTTCTCATTTTATTGATGTTCTTTTATTTTTTTAATTTTAATTTTATTTTTTATCTTTATTTTTTAAAGCGATGTAAACACTCATATACCCTTCATTTATTTTATTTATTGATCTATTTTTTAAAAATATATTTTATTGATTTTTTTACAGAGAGGAAGAGAGAGGGATAGAGTTAGAAACATCGATGAGGGAGAATCATCATCCATCAGCTGCCTCTTGCACGCCCCCCACTGAGGATGCACCCGCAACCAAGGTGCATGCCTCTGACTGGAATCGAACCCGGGACCTTTCAGTCCGCAGGCTGATGCTCTATCCACTGAGCCACACCGGTTTTGGCTTATTGATGTTCTTTTAATATATATATATATATATATATATACACACACACACACACACACACACACACACACACCCTTACAATTAAATCAGTGCTCAAGCACGCAGAGCCGAGAGCAATTCCGAGTTGAGATGTGTATGTGTGTGTGTGTGTGTGTGTTTAAAACGAGGCTGCACGAAGTGGCGATCGGAGGCGAAACGGCCGTCAAACGTAGAAACAGGAGTTGAATCTCTTCCTCTTGGCGGGGTCCTGCACGTTGGCCTGGCCGTAGGGGCACTGCGGGGGGAGGAGACGGGCTGTTAAGGGCTTCCCTGGAAGAGTAACGCTGCTGCTGGCTCCGGTGAACAAAGGGGCCGGGGACCACGTGACCGAGGCCGTTTGATCTCCGGGTCCTGCAGAGCCAGAGGGGGAATCGGGAGGCATTGTCCCCCCAATCGGGGCCCCAGAGTCACTAGGTCCTTCGAGCATACTCCCGCTGTGAGGTCTCAGGGCCGAGAGCTCGGCCGTAGAAAACCCCCAGGCCCCGTGTCAGCGGAGTCTCAGGCACTTCGGTCCGACAGACGATGGCACAGGCGGGGACACGCACAAGAGTGGAGGCCTCACGGGCCACGGCTGGCCTCAGTCAGTCCCTCCTCCGTCAGGAAGTGGGCCAGCCGGGGGGAATGGTGCTCTGAACCGGCAGTCAGAGCGGCCGGCACCCACAGGCTCACCCTCTCCTCTCCGGGGCCATGCGCCCGGAGAACGCATTCCCGTTTCCCAAAGGTACAGAAACGGAAAAGCCATTCCGATTTCTTTCTTTCTTTCATTATTATTATTTTTTATTATTTTTTTTTGCTTAGAATGGGGAAGGAGTGGTTGGTTCACCTCCATCGGTGCGCTTAGAGATGTATATTCACCGACAGAGACATTTTATTTCTAAATGTGTGGTTTGGGGTAGTTTCATGGTTAAAGACAGAGCAGAAAGATGACACGGAAAGAATGAGAAAGGCAGAAGAGGAAGAGGAGGGAGGGGAAGAGGAGGGAGGGAGGAGGAGGAGAAACAGGAGGGAGAGGAGGAGGAGGAGGAGGAGGGAGAGGAGGAAGGGGAGGAGGAGGAGAAAAAGGAGGAGGAGGAGGAGAAGGAGGAGTAGAAGGAGGAGGAGGAAGAGAGAGAGGAGGAAGGGGAGGAGGAGGAGAAAAAGGAGGAGGAGGGAGAGGAGGAAAAAGGGAGCAGGGGAGGAAGGGACTAACGAGAGAAAACCGTTATCATTTAACGGGACCCCGCCTGCCGGAGCCGGGCGCGCTCCTGTGGCTTCGGCTAACGGTCGGCCATGAAAGGAACAGGCCGCCTGGGCTGCGGCCTCAATATCCCGCTCCCCCTCCTGCCCCTTTGAACTCACCCCGCGAGCGGCTCGTTTAAAGCCTCGTGAAAAGGGTTTCCTGAGAATAAAGCGCCCCCAGCCCACGGCCTCCGTCCGGCGGCGGCCCCGGGGCCGGGTTACCAGACGCCGGCGGCAGGTTTAAAGGCCCCGCCGGTCTGCGGGCCTCGCCGTCCGGCCCGGCGCTCGTGAAAAGCGGAAAGGCGCACTCGGGGCCCGTTCCGCGCCTTTATGTGGCCTGTTGTGCGCGTAACGGGCGTTTATGGAGTCCCCGGGGGCGGCACTCACGTGTCTGCAGGCCGAGCCGCAGCACCGGCCCCTCTGCTCGTGGGCCAGCCGCGTGAGCACCAGGTAGCCGGTGGCTGGGTCCACGTAGGTCAGCTGCTGGGCCTGCGGGGTCGTCGAGAAATAAAAGGATCCTTTGGTCTCCACCTTCGCCTTTTCTCCTCATCCACATTCTACCCACAAAATGACAGAATAACTGCCCAGTGCTCTTAAAACGAGATGGCCCCGGCCAGCGTGGCTCAGGGGTGGAGCATCGAGGTCAGGGTTTGATTCCCGGTCAAGGACTCAGGCCCGGTTGTGGGCTCCAGCCCCAGTGTGGGGCGTGCAGCAGGCAGCCGGTCCATGATGCTCTCTTATCATGGATGCTTCTCTACCTCTCTCTCTCCCTCTCCCTTCTTCTCTGAAATCAATTTAAAAAATATTAAAGCCCTAGCCGGTGTGGCTCAGTGGATAGAGCGTCGGCCTGCGGACTGAAGGATCCCGGGTTCGATTCCGGTCAAGGGCTTGGACCTTGGTTGCGGGCACATCCCCGGTGGGGGGTGTGCAGGAGGCAGCTGATGGATGTGTCTCTCTCATCCATGTTTCTGACTCTCTCTCCCTCTCCCTTCCTCTCTGTAAAAAAAAAAAAAAAATCAATAATATATATATATATTTTTAAATATTAAAAAATAAAACAAAAACAAAACCCCAATAGGAACCTCTCCCAAGCAATTTCAGGGCCCTTAGCAATCAAAGGACGCATTCCAATGTGATGCAGGAGCCGACTTCATGCGGCGGGAGGAAATGCCCAGCTGGGGGGACTGGGGGGGACTGGGGGAGACTGGGGGAGTCTGGGAGGGGGGTTGGCGGGGGGGCGGACGGGAAAACAAGCAGCCCTTGTGCCCGGCCCGGCAGCCGCCGCCCCTTGGCCCCGGGCGCAGGGCTCCTAACAGGTGGCTTCAGAGGCTCCAACTTCAGAGGCTGCAGACCAGCTCCGCTCAGAAGTGGCGCCGGGAGCTCCGGGGAAATACGTGGCCGGTGATTGGAACGGACAGGAGAGGCGCTAATGGGGTCCGTTATGGCCGCCGTGACGGGCACCGCGCCCAGGGCTCTGCGCTGCTTTCGGAGGGTGATTAGTTCTGTGTTTACACACACACACACACCCCGCACACACAGAAACCCGGCATTGTCTGACCCACGCTAACACTCCCTGCGCTCACGCGTTTGATCAAAAGCAACTGTGATTTGTATTTTATTTTTCTGTTATTAATCACCGGAGGATAATTTTGTCCATGGATTTCTACCTTTTTATTTTTATTTTTAAAAAATATATTTTATTGCTTTTTCACAGAGAGGAAGGGAGAGGGAGAGAGAGTCAGAAACATGGATGAGAGAGAAACATCCATCAGCTGCCTCCTGCACGCCCCCCCACTGGGGATGTGCCCGCAACCAAGGTCCATGCCCTTGACCGGAATTGAACCTGGGACCCTTCAGTCCGCAGGCCGATCCACTGAGCCACACGGGTCAGGGCTCCGTGGATTTTTAGAGAAGGAGG
>NC_140522.1:989638-992138 GCF_964339955.1 Pipistrellus hanaki
GCGGGGGACGCGGCCCCAAAGTGGGATCCCTTATCTCCTCCGGGCCCCGCGCCGAGCGGCACCGCACGGGCAGCACGAAGCCAGCCGGCCCCGGCGGGGTGCCCCCACCTCGAACCCGGGCACGGCCACAAATCAGGCTTTCCTCTGTCCTGCGGTTCAAGGTCTGGAGGAGAGGAAGGGAGGGGGAGGGGAGAGTGGGTGGATAAGCAGAGAATGAACTTGAAAGGGAATGCTGGGTGCAGCCCCCCTGTGTGAGGAGACGGCCCACACCCCCACGCTGGGGCCCAGGACTGCACCCCCATAACAGAGAAACACCCACGAGGAGAGAGAATCACGGACCGGCTGCCTCCTGCACGCCCCCCACCGGGGATGGAGCCCGCACCCCGGGCCTGTGCCCTGGCCAGGCATCGAACCTCAACCTCCTGGTGCACAGCTCGAAGCTCAACCACGGAGCCACACCGGCCGGGCTGGATTCAACTCAGCTTGAGTCCACTGTTCTCAGGGAGACCACGGTTCGAGTCCCGGTCAGGGCACAGGCCCGGGGTGCGGGCTCCATCCCCGGTGTGGGGCGTGCAGGAGGCAGCTGGTCCATGGTGCTCTCTCCTCATGGATGCGTCTAACTCTCTCTTCCTCTCCCTTCCTCTCTGAAATCAATCATATATATATATATAATTTATTGATTTTTTTACAGAGAGAAAGAGAGAGAGAGGAGAGAGAGAATCATCCATCAGCTGCCTCCTGCACACCTCCCACTGGGGATGTACCCACAACCAAAGTCCATGCCCTTGACCGGAATCGAACCTGGGACCCCTGGGTCCACAGGCTGATGCTCTATCCACTCAGCCAAACCAGTCAGGGCTATTATTATTATTATTATTATTATTATTATTATTATTTAAGGAGAAAGAGCTCAGCAGACAGGCGGCCGGGTGTGGCACAGGCGGTTTTCCGTGTCACCTGCCGGGGCCTTGGTCCGGCATCGGGTCTCCCGCGCAGGAAAGATCCGGTTGTTTCCCGTGTAGACCTCTCCCCCCCCCCACCTGGCATCGGCCCAGATCCCTGTTTATCCCCTCGGGTCCCAGACAAAGAGGAGGAGACACATTCTCACGGCCCCGGAGGAAGTGGAGGGGAGATCTTGGCCGCGGCCCTGAAACAGGAAACAAACAAACAAACAGGGGAGTCCGAGACCAGGACGCGGGGGCGCGTGAGGAACGGAAAGGGGAGCTGAAACCGTGTGGCTCAGTGGAGAGAGCGTCGGCCTGCGGATTCAAGGGTCCCGGGTTCGATTCCGGTCGAGGGCATGGACCTTGGTTGCGGGCACATCCCTGGTGGGAGGTGTGCAAGAGGCAGCTGGTCGATGTTTCTCTCTCATCGATGTTTCTAGCTCTCTATCCCTCTCTCTTCCTCTCCGTAAACAATCAATAAAATATAAAATAGAATAAATAAAAAATAAAAATAAAGCAGGTGCCATTGCCTGGCAGGTGCGGCTCAGGGGTTGAGCGTCGACCCGTGAACCAGGAGGTCAGGGTTCGATTCCCGGTCAGGGCACAGGCCCGGCTGGTGGGCTCCATCCCTGACGTGGGGGCGTGCAGGAGGCAGCCGGTCCGTGATTCTCTCTCCTCGTGGATGTTTCTCTCTCTCTCCCTCACTCTGTCTCTCTGACATCAATAAAAACATATTTACGGTAAAACAGAAGGAGACAGGTACCATTTACCGAGATCATTACCCTGACGTCCCAGCTCCCAGCGGAGGAGACGAGCAGACGTGTTCCCCGGGGGCCCCCAGCTGGTGGGCGGCAGACCCCGTGCTGCCCCCGCACCCAGTGTGGCCGCAGCGTCTGCCCTCGGCCACCTGCTCGCCCGCCGGGACTCCGGATGGACAGGAGGGACCGGTGCTCCCAGCAGGCCCTGGGCCCGTGTCCTCAGGCGAGGCCGCCCTCCTGGGGGCCTGCAGGAAGCAGGGCTATTTATAGCCCCGCCCGGAATGCTTTCCCCGAGGCCCAGGCGCCTGTGCTGGCCTCGCACAGGTTGAACAAGACGCGGACACTGCCCCTCGCTCGGGGGCTTTGTTCGAGGATCAGGATTCAGCCACGTGAGGAAGGAAACATGCCCGGCCGGCGGCGTGGCTCCGTGGCTGAACGTGGATCCGTGAACCAGGAGGTCCTGGTTCGATTCCCGGTCACGGGCACAGGCCCAGGTGGCAGGTTCGATCCCCAGGGTGGGGCGTGCAGGAGGCAGCCGATCACAGATGCTCTCTCATCATGGATGTGTCCATCTCTCTCTCTCTCTCTTTCAATAATTTATTGATTTTTTTTTTTTACAAAGAGGAAGGGAGAGGGACAGAGAGTTAGAAACATCGATGAGAGAGAGACATCCATCAGCTGCCTCCTACACACACCCCACTGGAGATGTGCCCGCCACCAAGGTCCATGCCCTTGACCGGAATCGAACCCCGGGACCCTTCAGTCCGCAGGCCGACGCTCTATCCACTGAGCCACCCT
>NC_140522.1:997138-1334638 GCF_964339955.1 Pipistrellus hanaki
GGGTTCGATTCCAGTCAAGGGCATGGACCTCGGTTGCGGGCACATCCCCAGTGGGGGGTGTGTGTGCAGGAGGTGGCTGATGGATGGTTCTCTCTCATGGATGTTTTTAGCTCTCTACCCCTCTTCCTTCCTCTCTGTAAGAAAATCAATAAAGTATATTAAGTTGCTGAGACCGGTGTGGCTCAGTGGATAGAGCGTCGGCCTGCGGACTGAAAGGTCCCAGGTTCGATTCCGGTCAAGGGCATGGACCTTGGTTGCGGGCTCATCCCCAGTAGTTGGTGTGCAGGAGGCAGCTGGCGGATGTTTCTCTCTCAACGATGTTTCTAGCTCTCTATCCCTCCCTCTCTGTGAAAAAAATCAATAAAACATATTAAAAAAAAAAAAAAAAAACACAAACCAAAACACACCTTCCTTCTACCCTCACCGGTGTGGCTCATCCCCAGTAGGGGGTGTGCAAGAGGCAGCTGATCAATGACTCTCTCTCATCGATGTTTCTAACTCTCTCTCTCTCTCCCTTCCTCTCTGTAAAAAAAAAATCAATAAAATATAAAAAATAAGATAAAATAAAGAGTAAATAAAAAAAAGGAACACTGGCTCTGCAGAGGTACCCGTCGCTCTCATTCCAGCGTCCCCGCCACAGCGATGAGAAGCCCCTCAAGCAGGCACCCAGGTCGGGGGGGGGGACCCCTTTGGGGGGAAGGATTCCTTATAATGAAAGGAGAAGTCCTACCCGTTAGCGACCCGCGGAGCAGAAGTGGTTCGTTTCTTAGGTCGCGGAATGAGTCTGCCGTACGGTCACTCTTTGGGGAGAAACTCGTTTTATTTGGGGGCGAGGGGGTGGGGTGTGGGGGGAGGGAAGGTGTGTGGTACCGATCGCCCTAACTGTGAAACCGAAATCAGCAGGACGGTTTCTGAGAAGGTCCGACAACATCTTCAGCACTTTAAAATATGTTATTGATTTTAAAAATATATATTTTATTGATTTTTTACAGAGAGGAAGAGAGAGAGAGAGAGAGAGAGAGCTAGAAACGTCGATGAGAGCGAAACATAGACCAGCTGCCTCTTGCATACCTCCTATCGGTGATGTGCCCGCAACCAAGGTCCATGCCCTTGACCGGAATCGAACCTGGGACCTTTCAGTCCGCAGACCGACGCTCTACCACTGAGCCACACCGGCTTCGGCTGTTATTGATTTTTTCACAGAGAGGAAGGGAGAGGGACAGAGAGTTAGAAACATCGATGAGAGAGAATCATCGATCGCCTGCCTTCTGCACACCCCCTACCGAGGATGTGCCCGCCAGGAAGGTCCATGCCCTTGACCGGAATCGAACCCGGGATCCTTGGGTCCGCAGGCCGACGCTCTATCCACTGAGCCACACCGGTCACATCACCCCCACCTTGGGCAGGAAGGTCCCAGCGGGCCTCACCCCGACTCCTTTTGGACACTGGAGCCTGCATTCAGCCCCGAGTCCCCGAGGTTTGGCCTTGGGCTTGGACCTGCGGTGACTCAGACTCTGCCAGCCGCATTCCGCTGCCTCCCCTCCCCCCGCCTTCTGTGCGAGCAGCTGCCAGGTCCCGGTGACTCACCGCGGCGTCCAGGCGGCCTGGGCGGTGACCCCGGTGGGAGAAGCTTCCAGAAGGTGTCCCCGTGGGTGTCCGGCCCCGGACAGACGGGGAGGGGTCTCCGTGAGACTTTTCCTCGTGTCTTCTCCCCGGGCCTGGGGGTGAAGGTGCAGAAGAGAGAGAGGGAGAGAGAGACAGAGAGAGAGGGAGAGAGGGAGAGAGAGAGAGAGAGAGAGAGAGGCTGGGGAGGTGGCCTCACTCCTGGCCTAGCTTGCAGCCTCCCGGTCGAAAGAGTGTGGGTCGGAGTGTCCGTTGCCGCCAGGCGTTAGGACAAGTCCCTGGGTGCCATCCCCTGCTCCCCTCCTGGCCCTGCTGGGACCCGTTGGCTGTATCTAGCAGGCCCCCGGCCTCCTGTGCACCTGCCACTGTGTGTGTGTGTCCATAGCCGGTGTGGCTCAGTGGATAGAGCGTTGGCCTGCAGATTGGAAGGTCCCGGGTTTGATTCCGGCCAAGGGCACAGGCCCAGGTTGCGGGCTTGATCCCCAGCAGGAGGCGTGCAAGAGGCAGCCGGTCCATGATGCTCTCTCCTCATGGATGTGTCTCTCTCTCTCCCTCTCCCTTCCTCTCTGAAATCCAGGAAAATATATTTTAAAAAAATAATAATAACTTTGGCCCTAACTGGTTGGCTCAGCAGATAGAGCTTTGGCTTGCGGACTGAAGGGTCCCGGGTTCGATTCCCGGTCAGGGCACAGGCCTGAAGTGCAGGCTTGACCCCAGTGGGGAGCGTGCAGGAGGCAGCCGATCCATAATCCTCTCTCCTCATCGATGTTTCTCTCTCTCTCTCTCTCTCTCTCTCTCTCTCTCCCTCTCCCTTCCTCTCTGACATCCATGCAAACAGCAAAAGCGAGCAGGGGCGGCCTGGACACATACATTCACCCAAACCCAAAACCCAAACCAAAAGAACAGAACGTGCGCAGGCGGGTCTGCACCCCCTCACCCGCTCGTGTGCACCCCAGTCTGTGCCCGGGCGGCCTCTGGCAGGAGCACGTGTGTGTGTGTGTGTGTGGGGGGGCGCTCCGGAATGAGGATCGGGGTGGGGGGCGCCCTGAGTGGCACACGGGGGTCCCCAGGCTGGACGGAGCAGGGCCAGGAGGGGGGTCCAGGCTTCTAGCTCCCCCGCTTCCAGCTCAGAGCCAGGCACCTGCCAAAGGGGGAGCCGAAGCGCAAACCCTGTGCCCTGGAGGGGACCCCACCTCCCCAAGGGCGCGCGGGGAGCCGCTCCGCCTGGGTCCCGCCGCCCCGGGGGCAGGTTGGGGGCGCCCCTCGGCGGTCAGGCTTTGGGGGGGCCCCGGGGTCAGGCTGGGGGCGCCCCGGGGTCAGGTTGGGGGCGCCCCTCGGGGGCCGGGCCCGGGGCGGTCCGGTGCCAGGTGCGCCCGGCGCCGCCCACTTCCTGGCCCCGGTCCGCGGCGGCGGCGGGGGCGGCGGGGGCGGCGCAGGCACCCGGGGCGGAGGGAGGAGGCGGAGGGCGGGGACCGGGGCGGGAGGCGGAGGAGGAGGAGGGAGGAGGAGGGCGGAGGGCGGAGGGCGGAGCCGCTGCTGTCACAGAGGCCGGGCCGGGGCCGGGCGCGCGGCGACACGGGCCCCGATCGCCGCCCCGATCGCCGCCCCGAGCGCCCCCCGCGCCCCCCGCGCCCCGACATGTGCGATGGACGGCAGGACGCGGTGAGTGCGCCCCGGCCCGGCCTCCCCGGCCCCGGCCTCCCCCCGGCCGCCGCCTTCCGGGCCCCGCGCTCCCGGTCTCCCGCGGCCCTGCCCGGGGGTCCCCCCGCTCCCCTGCCCCCCGGTCCCCGCGATCGGGGCGGGGCGCAGGGTGCGGGGCGCCGGGTGCGGGGCTCCGGGCTCCCCGCGCGGGTCCCCCCCCCCCCGCAGCCCCGGGGTCACCGCGGACCTGGGGGGGGGGAGGGGGTGGAGGCGATTCCATTAGATGCGGGATTTGCTTCCTCTTCTCTCTCTCTCTCTCTCTCTCTCTCTCTCTCTCTCTCTCTCTCTCTCTCTCTCTCTCTCTCTCTCCCTAAACTTACTTGGCAAAGAATTCCTTCTTTCTCTTATTTTTCTCCTCCATCCCCCACTTAAAAAAAAAATATATATATATATATATTATTGATTTTCTACAGAGAGGAAGGGAGAGGGAGAGAGAGAGAGAAACATCCATCAGCTGCCTCCTGCACACCCCCCCCCCTCCCCGGGGATGTGCCCGCCACCCAGGTCCATGCCCTTGACCGGATCGAACCCGGGTTCAGTCCTCAGGCCGACGCTCTGTCCACTGAGCCGCACCGGTTCCGGCCTCTGCACCCCCTCTGGTCCCAGACTTTAAAAACCAGGAAGAACCTGTGCCTTTGGCTGCGGGAGGGGAAGGGTTAAGGAAGGGCTCTGGCCGGGCACAGGGCACAGGTGCCCCCGGCCTGTCTGCCCGCCCCGCCCGCAGGGAGCTGGGGCAGGAGAGCCGGGGCAGGAACGCCAGGGGCAGGAACTCAGGGGCATTCATTCGGCCTGGGGAGGGCTTTCCGCAGGGCTCGGCCATCCGGGGGGAATGGGGGCGAGGGGAAGGGGGAGATGGGCAGAGAGTCCGGGGTCAGCGCCTGGCCAGGCGGGGAGGGCCCAGGACTGACAAAACTGTGCATCTGCTGCCGAAGGAATCGCTATGGCCGGTCACTTCCTGTTTCTAGATTCCTGTCCTGATAATATTTAAAAGAGAGAGAGAGAGAGAGAGAGAGAGAGAGAGAGAGAGAGAGAGAGAGAGAGAGAGAGAAAGAAAGAAAAGGGATATGTACTTGGGAGCGGAGCAGTGTCTGATGGGACGCTATGGCCACCTCACCAAGGGGTGGGATGGGGTGGGGGGAGTGGGATGGGGTGGGGGGGGGGACCTGGCAGAGGGGAACCTCTGGGTCACATGATCACAGTGGTATCAGGCTCGCATCTCTTATCTGCCGGCAGAGAGATAAAAAAAGTAAAAAGAAAAAGAGTGTCTTCCTAGGTTTCAGTTCGTTTTTTTTTATTTTTTATTAAAAAATATATTTTATTGGTTTTTTACAGAGAGGAAGGGAGAGAGATAGAGAGCCAGAAACGTCGATGAGAGAGAAACATGGACCAGCTGCCTCTTGCACACCCCTATTGGGGATGTGCCCGCAACCAAGGTCCATGCCCTTGACCGGAATCGAACCTGGGACCCTTCAGTCCGCAGGCCGACACTCTGTCCACTGGGCCACACCGGTTTCGGCTCAGCTCGGTTTTTGGGGGAAGCAGAGCCCATGAGTTCGGGGGGTCCCCGAGAAGCTGGCACAGACGTGGTTGTCTGAGCGGCTGCTGGCGGGAAAGTGGGGCGCCCAGCCAGGTGTGGCTCCCCGCCCCCCCTTCCCCCCAGATAATGGACGGAGAGCGAGGCCTATCGGGGGGCCTGGCCGTCGGTGTGTGTAGTCCCAAGTCGCGTAATCACGTGTCAAGAGGAGTGTGTGCGGCCAAAACCGGTGTGGCTCAGTGGATAGAGCGCCGGCCTGCGGACTGAAGGGTCCCGGGTTCGATTCCTGACAAGGGCATGGACCTTGGTTGCGGGCACATCCCCAATGCCCCAATGGGGGGTGTGCAGGAGGCAGCTGATAGATGATTCTCCCTCATCGATGCTTCTAGCTTTCTCTCCCTCTCCCTTCCTCTCTGTGAAAAATCAATAAAATATATTACAAGAGAGAGTGAGAGAGAGAGAGAGAGAGAGAGAGAGAGAGAGAGAAAAGTGTGTGCCGAGCGTGTCCCCAGAGGAGGGCAGCTGATGGATGTTTCTAACTCTCTAACCCTCTCCCTTCCTTTCTGCAAAAAAAATCCATAAAATATACTCATGAGAAAAAAAACAAGAATGTATCTTAAAGATAGATATTAAAAATGTGGTTTTTTTATCGATTTCAGAGAGGAAGGGAGAGGTAGAGAGAGAGAAACATCCATAGTGAGAGAGAACCATGGATCGGCTGCCTGCTGCAGGCCCCCCACTGGGGATGGAGCCCGCCACCCGGGCCTGTGCCCTGACCGGGAATCGAACCCTGACCTCCTGGTTCCTAGGTCAATGTTCATCCACTGAGCCACGCCGGCCGGGCAAGACAATGCTTTTAAGTTATGGATCACTAAATCCTTTATAAGGCGCTTCCAATGGACTGTTTATTTTATTCGATCCTCACAATTTAATTTATTCTATCCTCACAATTACACTGAGATAGATGCCAACGAGGCCCTTCATTGGGAAGACGCAGGCTCAGAGGTGGAGTGTTTTGCCCCAAATCTCTGGCTCTTGTTCCTCTATCTTAAGTTGCTGGGCCGAATCCGGTGTGGCTCAGTGGATAGAGCATCGGCCTGCGGACTGAAAGGTCCCAGGTTTGATTCCGGTCAGGGGCATGTACATTGGTTGCGGGCACATCCCCAGTGGGGGGCGTGCAAGAGGCAGCTGGTCGGTGTTTCTCTCTCATCGACGTTTCTAGTTCTCTCTCCCTCTCCCTTCCTCTCTGTAAAAAAATCAATAAAATATATATATATTTTTAAGTTGCTGGGAAAACAGCACCAGCAAAACATATCCCCGCTCCCCTGGGGTCCCTCCCTCGCCGGCCCCACCGAGACCAGAACGCGATCCCTCTTCCGAGTCCTGGGAAGCTCGGCCGTACGGAGAGGCGGACGCACGTCTGGGACGGGAATATAACGATGCTCTTTTTCCTCTTCTTCTTCTTCTTTTAGGGAAAACCCAGAAAGAACCTTTGACCTGGTGGTGAACGTGAAATGTCCCTCCTCTGAAGGCGAAGGTATGTCTGTGCGGTCGGTCCCTGAGCGGCCGGCGTCTGTCCCAGCGCGGGCCCCGGGGCAGGGGCGTGGACACGGGAGCATCTGCCTGTGGGACCCGTCCGCACCCCCGTCTCGCGTGGCCGGAGTGGAATCAGTGCTGGGTCTCGGCCCTGTGCGGGTGGTAATAATCGTGAATGTTTTCTTTCTTTAAAAATACATTTTACTGATTTTTTTCACAGAGAGGAAGGGGGAGGGATAGAGAGTTAGAAGCATCCATGAGAGAGAATCATCCATCAGCTGCCTCCTGCACACCTCCTACCGGGGATGTGCCTGCCACCAAGGTCCATGCCCTTGACCGGAATGGAACCCGGGACCCTTCGGTCTGCAGGCCGGCGCTCTATCCACTGAGCCACGTCGGCCAGGGCCGTGAATGTTGTCTGTGCGGCTTCAGTCTCCCTGTGTGAGAGACACACCGCTTCCAGCGCGGCTGTCCCCGGTGGGTGCTCACGTTTCACTTCCTTTCGTGCCTCTTGGGAAAGGAAGCTCCTTTTTAAAACAGCGGCTCTGGGGCTGAGCATCGACCTAGGAACCAGGAGGTCAGGGTTCGATTCCCGGTCAGGCCATAGGCCCGGGTTGGGGGCTCCATCCCCAGTGTGGGGCGGGCGGGAGGCAGCTGGTCCATGATTCTCTCTCATCATGGATGTTTCTAGCTCCCTCTTGCTCACTCTCTCTCTCTAAACGCAATAACAAAAAATTATAAAAAATAATACATAGATCCAACGCCAGTGCGAATTCCCCGCCAGCCCCGTGGGGGCCACTCCCGTCCCCTCTGGAATGACCTCGCTGGCGCCGCCCTGGTGGGGGAGGGAGGGTAAGAGGGGGGAAAGCAGGCGGGGGACAGGCCTGGGGAGGGTTTCAGCTGTCTGTCCCATGCAGTTTTCCGGAAAGACAGAGCCATTGGCAAGGGTCATTCTTGTTCGTCCTCCTCCCATCCACTTAAAAAAAAAAATTTATATATATATATATATTATTGATTATGGTCTCACATAATTGTCCTCATCCCCCCACTCCCATCCCAAACCCCTCCCCACATGTGCCCCCACCCCCCTGCTGTCCGTGGCCACTGGCCAGGCCCATAGGCACTCACACAAGTCCTTCGGCTGATCTCTCCCCCTGACCCCCACCCTCCCCTGCCTTCCCTCTGAGGTTTGACAGTCTGATCGCTGCTTCTCTGTCTCTGGGTCTGTTTTTGTCCATCCGTTTATGCTGTTCATTATTCCCCCTAGATGTGTGAGGTCCTGGGATCCATGAAATACCCTTATAAGAATACCCTTTGACGTGTGTGTGTGTGTGTGTGTGGAGGGGGGGTGGGCAGAGTGAGGCTTATATTCCTGATCCTTTCCTTTTCAACGTGTCCTCTGCGATGTTTTCACGGGGACGGCCGGTGTCATTTCCTAGCCCCGCGGTCGGCAAACTCATCCGTCCACGGAGCCAAATACCAACAGCACCACAACCGACATGTCTCTGGGGAGCCACAATTTTTAAACGTAAACGTCTTCTGACGCCACGTCTTCCACACAGACCCGCCCAGGCCGTGGTGTTCTGTGGAAGAGCCGCCCTCCAGGGGCCAAAGAGCCGCCGGTGGCTCTGGAGCCGCGGTTTGCCGACCACTGCTTGGCCCTCTGCACACGATGCTCAGGGCTGGGTCTGGGGAGGTGAGCCTTCTATTCTTGGAGCAAAGGCGGCTGTCACTCTCAGCTTCAGGCACTGGCCAGCAATTATGTGCCATATATATATATATATATATATATATATATATATATGCCTTTATTAAAAAAAAAAAAAAAGCAATTATATGCTGGTAAGCCATCTGGGGCTGCTCACCTTAAAATAGAGGTGCCCGCCCCAGCTGTGGCGACAGGGGCGGGGCTGGCGTGGCTGTTTCTGTCATAGTTGCCCATTTTAATTTCTTTTTAAAAAAATTTCTTTATTGCCAAAACCGGTGTGGCTCAGTGGATAGAGCGTCGGCCTGTGGACTGAAGGGTGCCGGGTTCGATTCAGGTCAAGGGCATGGACCTTGGTTGCGGGCACAATCCCGGTAGGGAGCGTGCAGGAGGCAGCTGATGGATGTTTCTCTCTCGCCAATGTTTCTAATTATCTTTCTCCCCTTCTCTCTGTAAAAAAATCAATGAAATATAGAAAAAAATTATTTATCGCTTAAGGTATCACATATTTGTCCTCATCCCCCCCCATTCCCATCCCAAACCCCTCCCCACACCTTCCCCCACCTTCCTGTTGGCCGGGACCGCTAGTTAGGCTTGTAAGCATGCACACAACCGTGTAATCTCTGTGAGTCTGCAGACATCCATCAGACATTCATAACGTGGTATAGTTTCTCTTTTTTTTTTTTTTTTTTAAAAAAAATATCTTATTGATTTTAGAGAGGAAGGGAGAGGGAGAGAGAGATAGAAACATCCATGATGAGAGAGAATCACGGATCGGCTGCCTCCTGCACACCCCACACTGGGGATCGAGCCTGCAACCCGGGCCTGTGCCCTTGGCCAGAATCGAACCCAGGACCCTTCCGTCCGCAGGCCGATGCTCTACCCACTGAGTCACACCAGCTAGGGCTGTATAATTTCTTTATTTTAAAAAAATATATATTTTATTGATTTTTTACAGAGAGGAAGGGAGAGGGAGAGAGAGTCAGAAACATCGATGAGAGAGAAACATTGACCAGCTACTTCCTGCATGCCCGCCATTGGGGATGTGCCCGCAACCAAGGTACATGCCCTTGACCGGAATCGAACCTGGGACCCTTCCATCTGCAGGCCGACGCTCTATCCACTGAGCCACACCAGCCAGAGCTGTATAGTTTCTTTAAACACAGTTTAAAGCGTCCGCGCTGAGAGGGAAGACAGCCCTCTTACGATCCGTCGTTGGTGGGGGGAGGCGGGCATGCTCAGGCCACCTCGATGGAGGGCCCGGGGCCCCGGGGCCGCCCGCTCCGGGCCTGAGGCCTGCGGGCCGTGACCTTTCCCGGAGACACGTGAGCGGCCCGCTCCGCGCCCGCTGCCCCTGCCCCGGCCCGTCTCCCCGGAACCGGTCCGGCCAGTTCCATGTTCCCATGTTGGTCTCCTCTTTCTCGACCTTTGGCTGTTCCTGTGGGCACCGCCGCGGGTTAGAAACATGGCATTTGTGTGTTTTTAAAAATATATATTTTTATTAAAGATTTCAGAGAGGAAGGGGGGGGGAGAGAGAGAGAGAGAGAGAGAGAGAGAGAGAGAGAGAGAGAGAGAGAGAAGCATCCATGATGAGAGAGAATCGTGGACCGGCTGCCTCCTGCATGCTCACCCCCCACTGGGGATGGAGCCCGCAACCCGGGCCTGTGCCCTGACCGGGCATCGAACCCAGGACCCTTCAGCCCACAGGCTGATGCTCTATCCACTGCGCCACACCAGCTAAGGCGGTCCGACGTTTAAGGAGCTCACCCCCTAAGGCAGTGGTCGGCAAGCTCATCCGTCCACAGAGCCAAACATCAACAGCACCACGACGGACGTGTCTCTGGAGAGCCACAGTTTTTAAACGTAAATGTCTTCCGACGCCACGTCTTCCACACAGACCCGCCCGGGCCGTGGCGTTCTGTGGAAGAGCCGCCCTCCAGGGGCCCGAGAGCCGCCTGTGGCTGGCGAGCCGCAGTTTGCCGACCACAGGCCTAAGGCCCTGGCAGGGCCAGACCAAATGCCTTCTCGGGCCTCGCCTGGCCCGCGGGCCGGACACTCCTGCCCCTGGACATTGGAGGGACCCGCAGGCCCTCCTGACGGAGGAATGGACCCGAGAAGCCACCCGGTGGATCGGGGAGCGCGAGGGCCCAGGCCCAGTCTCCGCCGGGCCCTAAGGAGGCCCGCTGGCTACTCCGCGGAGGAGGAAGTCTGAAAGGAGGTCATGGGCGATCGGACAGGAAGTCTCTTTCCCAGAATCCCCGGCACCCCGGGTCCCAGGAACCACGTTGCCTGGGGCCCGACCTGGGCCCTGAAGGAGTCATTGCTGGCGTCCATGCCCTTGACCGGAATCGAACCTGGGACCCTTCGGTCCGCAGGCCGACGCTCTATCCACGGAGCTGCACCGGCCAGGACTGGTGGGGACTCTGTATGGATGCTCCCCTGGCAGTGCAGTGCCCTCACCACTCGTGTCCCAGCCGCCCACAAGGGAGGTGCCCACAAGGGAGGTGCCCACACCAGGCCCCAGGGCCGGCCGTGCCTGCTGGCTTGCCAGGCGCCTGGCTGGGGTCCCTCTTTGCCGTCTTCCCACCACTCAGGGGCGGGCAGCCAGCCCCGTGGGCTCCGCTGGGGCTGGGAACAGACCTGCCTGCCCCCCCACCCTCACCCCCATGTCCCCGCCTCGGTCCCCGGACTTCAGACGTGGACCCACCCCATGCCGCCAGCTTCCTCGGGGTTTGGGGACCGCTGCTCGGAAGGGGTGCTTCTCTCCCGGAGGGACTGAGGGAGGAGGGAGAGGCGGGTCTGGCAGGTGGAGCAGCTGAGCAGCGGGAGCAGCCAGGGCAGCCAGGAAACCTGCCCCTGGGGCCCGGCTCCGCGTGTGGGTGGCTCAGCGAGCAGATCCCATCTGATCTGCGGTCTCAGTCACTGGTCTGGCCTCTCCCAGCCCCGAGGAGCTCACGGCTGGCTGCCCCGATCGCGGGAGGAAGGCTGCAGAGCGAGCTGGATGGGGCGCAGGTGTTTGTTTTGTATAAAATGTTTTTATTGATATTTCAGAGAGGAAGGAGGGAGAGAGAGAGACAGACAGACAGACAAACAGATAGACAGCAGTGATGAGAGAGAATCACGGACCGGCGGCCTCCTGCACGCCCCCCACTGGGGATGGAGCCCGCACCCCGGGCCTGTGCCCTGACCGGGAATCGAACCCTGACCTCCTGGTTCACAGGTGGACGCTCAGCCCCTGAGCCACGCCAGCTGGTTCCTCTTTCTCTTTTTTTTTTAAAAAAAACACGTTTTATTGATTTTTTACAGAGAGGAAGGGAGAGGGAGAGGGAGTTAGAAACATGGATGAGAGAGAAACATCCATCAGCTGCCTCCTGCACGCCCCCTACTAGGGATGGGCCTGCAACCAAGGTCCCTGCCCTTGACTGGAGTCGAACCCGGGTCCTTTGAGTCTGCAGGCCGAGGCTCTATCCACTGAGCCACACTGGTGAGGGCTCCATTGGCGTTTAGAGAGAGCAGAAGGGATGGGGAGAGACACAGAGAGAAACACTGATGGGAGATAGACAGACATCGATGGGTTGCCTCCTGCACGCACCCCGACCAGGGCCGGGGAACCTGCAACCGGGTTACGTGCCCTTGACCGGAATCGAACCCAGGACCCTCCAGTCCAGGGGCTGCTGCTGCTGCCGCCGCCGTCGCTCTAACCACTGTGCCACATGGGCCGGGGAGGCCGCCTTGAAACCCGTGTGCACCCACCCGCACAGCCCACGCCCAGGGGAGCCCTGACATCCAGGAAGTCGGGCCTGGGTGAACCCCACGCGCAGTGAAGTGGTTTAGGACACTTTGCATATCGCCGAGCGTGGAAACAAAGAAAAAAAAAAAAGAAAAATCTGTGAGTGACATGTGGTTCCCGGGTTTCGGCGGGGGCTGCGTGCTCCTTCTAGAAGTCTCTCTGGCTCCCTGATACTCACGGGGCGGGCATAGGTCTTCATGGCCCAAAGGGTCCCAACTCCCCTTCCCGCCCACCTGCCCGCCAGGGCCCAGGGCGACCGTGGCGGTGAGAGGCACTGCCTTCATTTGATGTAGAAAAGCTTGGACTCCAGCTGGACTTATTTATATTTGGCCTCGGACAGCAACCTGGTCTGCAAACCGCGGCTCTCGGGCCCCTGGAGGGCGGCTCCTCCACAGAACACCACGGCCCGGGCGGGTCTGTGTGGAAGACGTGGCGTCAGGAGACGTTTACGTTTAAACAACGTGGCTCTCCAGGGACATGTCCGTCGTGGTGCTGTGGGTATTGGGCTCTGTGGACGGGTGAGTCTGCCGACCGCTGAGCGAGGCTCATGCTCCTTCAGAGCGCCGCCTGCAGGTGTCCTAGGAAAAGACAGACCCCGTTTCAGGCCGGCGTGGCTCCGTGGTGGAGCATTGACCTGTGAGCCAGGAGGTCACGGTTCGATTCCCGGTCAGGGCACAGGCTGGGGCTGCGGGCTTGATCCCCAGTGGGGGGCGTGCAGGAGGCCGCCGATCCATGATTCTCTCTCCTCATCGGTGTTTCTGTATCTCTCTCCTTCTCCCTTCCTCGCTCAAATTAAAAAAAAAAAAATATACACACACACACACACACACACACACACACACACACACGTCTTTGCCCCAGCTGGTTTGGCTCCGTGGATAGAGCATCAATCAGCCTGTGGACTGAAGGGTCCCGGGTTTGAGTCTGTTCAAGGGCTCAGGTCTGGGTTGTAGGCTTGATCCCCGTTAGGGGACATGCAGGAGGCAGCTGATCAATGTCTCTCTCTCATTGCTGTTTCTATATCTCTCTCCTCCCTTCCTCCCTCCCTCCCTCTCTCTCTCTCTCTCTCTCTCAAAAAAAAAATTATATATATGTTTGCCCTGGTTGGTTCGGCTCCATGGATGGAGCATCAGCCTGTGGGCTGAAGGGTCCCAGGTTCGATTCTGGTCAAAGGCACCTGCTTGGGGTGCAGGCTTGATCCCCGTGAAAGGTCCTGCGGGAAATCCCATTCCAGCGTTCGGTATCTGTTGATTATTGCTCCGAGAGGGATGGCTGCAGAGTTTATGTGGGGTTCCCCCCCCCCCCCCCACATCGTACACACACGCACGCTGTAATTACAGAGGCGTTGTGCATTCGAAGGCATTTCATCTTCCACACCGAGCCCTCTGCTCTGGAAGGCGGGATCCATTCTCCGTGGGGAAGCGCCATGTTTTTAACGGTCGGGTTATCACGTGTCTCCGTAGGTGCCTCTGTGGGTCACGTGTTCTTTGTTGTTGCTGCTGGAACCCAAGGTGACTTCTGGGTTTTCCGGGTGAATGACCCCCCCTCCCCCCCTCTTCCCTTTACCTGGGGGAAAGGTGCCCGATTCCCCCTCAAGGCCCAGGCCCAGGGTCGCGGCCTCCATCCCCAGTAGGGGGCGGTGTGCAGGAGGCAGCCCATCCGTGATGATTCTTTCTCATCGTGGATGGTTCTCTCTCTCTCCTCTCCCCGTCCTCCTTCCTCTCTGAAGTTAATTAAAAACATATTAAAAGCAAATGAAGCGAAGAAAAGGAGGTTGCTGTATCTTCAAGGCCTGCATTTCAGATTTTAATAGAAATACGCTCTAGCCCTCACCGGTGTGGCTCAGTGGATAGAGCGTCGGCCTGTGGACTGAAGGGTCCTGGGTTCGATTCCGGTCAAGGGCGTGGACCTTGGTTGCGTGCACATCCCCGGTGGGGGGTGTGCGGGAGGCAGCTGATGGGTGTTTCTCTCTCATCGATGTTTCTAGCTCTCTCTCCCTCTCCCTCCCTCCCTGTAAAAAATCAATAACATATATTTAAAAAAATAATTTTTAAAGGCCGTTGGTGTGAACCACAGGCTCTGCTGAGCTGGCGGGGCCGGGGAAGATCAGATAGGGTTCTTTCCTCTCTCACTTCCTCCTCCTTATCGCTGAATCTGGACACTCCATGGCGAGCTATCTGGCCGGCGCATCGGAGCGTGTGTCTCTGCAGCTGGGGAAGCTTCCAGAAATTAGTCATTTCAGAAACCGTCCGTCTGTCTGGCGGCAGACACGGGTGCCTCCCGTGTTCCAGCCTGTGAACGTTGGACGCGTGTAACGTGTGACCTGAGCGGTGGTGGGGAGGAACATATGTGTGCACGTGTGCAGAAGTCGCTGGGTGGGTCAGGGCCCGGGAAGCAAGGGCAGGGGAGCCAGGGTCTGTGAATTAAAATATCCGTCACCCTAACCCCGTGGTCGGCGAACTGTGGCTCGCGAGCCACAGGCGGCTCTCTGGCCCCTGGAGGGCGGCTCTTCCACAGAAGACCACGGCCCGGGCGAGTCTGTGTGGAAGACGTGGCGTTAGGAGAAGTTTACGTTTTAAAAACGTGGCTCTCCAGAGACATGGCCGTCGTGGTGCTGTGGGTATTTGGCTCCGTGGACAGATGAGTTTGCCGACCACGGGGCTAACCTAACCGGTGTGGCTCAGTGGATAGAGCGTCTGCCTGTGGACTGAAGGGTCCCGGGTTCCATTCCGGTCAAGGGCATGGACCTTGGTTGCGGGCACATCCCCAGTGGGGGGTGTGCTGGAGGCAGCTGGTCGATGTTTCTCTCTCATTGATGTTTCTAACCCTTTCCCTTCCTGTCTGTAAAAAAATCAATAAAATGTTTTTAATAATAATTAAAAAAATAAAAAGAATCACTACCTAATTCTACGAGAATACCCTGTGTGTCTCATACTCATGACTGTAAACTGATTAGAAACCAGTAAAATATGTCAAACACCCCCCCCCCCCACACACACACACACACTATTTGTTGATTGTGAGTTTCTTTTGGATATGGTGTTTAGAAGAGGGAGCTGTTGAATTTGGGGAATTTTTTCAAGGTCTTGGTCACTGTGATCGTAATAACAAGAGGCTAATATGCAAACGGTTGTTACGCTCGATCAGCAGGCGGCTTCGTTCCCTGCCTGGTGGGGTTTGACGGGGGACCTGAGGCTGTGTCCCCCCTCCCTCTCCCTCCCGGGGCAGGGCTTGAGGGGGTGGGGGTCTCATGCGATTTTGAGGCACCCATGGGTGGGTGGGGACTTGTGGCAGGAAGGAGATTTTCTTTTTTTAAAAAAAAAATACATTTTATTGATGTTTTACAGAGAGGAAGGGAGAGGGATAGAGAGTTAAAAACATCGATGAGAGAGAAACATCCATCTGCTGCCTCCTGCACGCCCCCCACTTGTTATGGGCCCACAGCCAAGGTCCATGGCCTTGACCGGAATCGAACCTGGGACCCTTCAGTCCGCAGGCCGACGCTCTATCCACGGAGCCGCCCCGGCCAGCGCTGTGCTGGCCCCTCACGATGGGTGTCTGGAAAACGTCAGCACATTGATCCTCTGCGGGGTGTTCCTTGTCCTGGATGAATCGAGATCGAACATCTGTGGCCCCTCCTGGCCTTCCGGTTTCTGGCGGTTCATCTGAGATTAAAAACAAAAAATAAAAAGCAACCACCCCACAAAGCGCGCGCTCCGGCGCCCGGCTCCCGGGGCCTCGGGCCCCTCGCTGCTGATGGTTCGATTCCCGCGGCCCCCGCGGCCCCCGGGGCGGGCGCGGAAAAGAGATTGCTTTCCCCGCGAGGTGCTCCCAATCCAATTCTCACCCATTAGCCCCGCCGGGCTGAGTGTGGGCTCCACAGCCGCGGGCTCCGAGTGACTCGATCCGGTGATGGACCGAGGTCCTCCCTGTGGGGTAACGGGCCTTGATGCCGGGTCCGAGCGATACACGCGCACCTGCTACTCTGACCCGCCTGAGCGTTTATTATTTTTTTAAAAACATTTTATTGATTTTTTTTTTTTTTTTTTACAGAGAGGAAGGGAGAGGGATAGAGAGCTGGGAACATCGGTGAGAGAGAATAATTCTCACCGACCAGCTGCCTCCTGCACGCCCCCCACTGGGGATGTGCCCGCAACCAAAATACTTGCCCTTGACCGGAATGGAACCTGGGAGGGACCCTCCAATCTGCAGGCCGATGCTCTATCCACTGAGCCGCACTGGTCAGGGCTAAACGCTCCATTTGTTTACCTTGCCTTATTCCTCAGCCCCACAGTCTTCAGACCTAGATGACGGATTGTCTGTTCAGCAGACGGTGCTCCAGTGGCTAGGGGTAGCCCTGAGCCGTCATGGGTTGGTGTGAGCTTCCGATCAGACCTCATACCTGGAGCCGCATTTCTGTGTGAATTCTCACACCTCACCCCCTGGCGGCGGGGTCTGCCAGCGCTGGCCTGCGCCCGGCGGCTGGACGGTCAGGGGGACACACGCTGCCATCCGGGGCCAGGCCGGGCGTCTTCACAAAGGCGCTGGGACCCGGCTCGGGATTTTCATGACGGCGCTGTGACAGCGTGTATATGTGTGTGTGTGTGTGTGTGTCTGCCTCTCTCTAATGCCGTGTATCCGTTCTTTACAGATCCCGTGGTTTTGTGGAAATTCCCAGCGGACTTCGGAGACCAGGTTAGAATCCCATCCTTTAAAATAATAATAATAATAATAATAATAATAATAATAATAATAATAAAAATATATATATATCCCATGTTTCCCCGAAAATAAGACATCTTCCAAAAATAAGACCTAGAGCATGGAAAGATAATACATCCCCTGAAAATAAGACCTAGCGCAACTTTGGGAGAAAAAATTAATATAAGACATTGTCTTATTTTCAGGAAAACAGGGTATAAATATATATAATTGATTTTTTTACAGAGAGGAAGGGAGAGGGTGAGAGAGTCAGAAACACGAGAGCCTTCCTGACTCATGCTGCTATTTGGAAATAGTGGTCTCTCTTTTTAAAAATATATTATTTATTGATGTCAGAGAGAAAAGGGGGGGGGGGAGAGAGAGAGAGAGAGAGAGAGAGAGAGAGAGAGAGAGAGAGACTGGACTCATGGATCGGCTGCCTCCTGCACGAGAGGAAGGGAGAGGGAGAGTTAGAAACATGGATGAGAGAGAAACATCGATCAGCTGCCTCCTGCACACCCCACACTGGGGATGTGCCTGCAACCAAGGTCCATGCCCTTGACGGGAATCGAACCTGGGACCCTTCTGTCCGCAGACCGACGCTCTATCCACTGAGCCACACCTGTTTCGGCCCCGTGTGGAACTTTCAAAACACCCCCCTCCTGCGAGCCGAAAGCCTTGAACTTGGCCACCATATGGTCCCAGCCAGCCTCCTGCCCACCCCGCCTTTTGTTGTCTGGCGCTTGTTACCGGGCTTACTGGCCCTGCCAGCCCCCGATCCGGAGGCGGGGCCCGGCGCCCTGGGGAGGCCCGGAGACCGCAGCCGTGGATTATGGAAATGCGCGCGGATCTCAAAGGGTCCCCCGGCGACAGGACCGGGCTGGGGGGGGGGGGAGCCAGCCGCCCCTGAAAAGATGACGGGATGGGATGGAGGAGGGAGCGTTTGAAATCTTTCAGGCCAGCTGCTGCGGCTCGGAGAAAGGCCGGGCGTGCATGCGTGTGCGTGTGCGTGCGTGTGCGTGTGTGTCTGTGTGAGTGTCTCTGTGTGCGTGTGCGTGCGTGTGTGCGTGCATGTGCATGTGTGTCTGTGTGAGTGTCTCTGTGTGTGTGTGAGTGCGTGTGTGCGTGTGCGTGCGTGTGTGTGTGTGTGTGTGTGTGTGTGTGTGGAGGGAGAGCGATCGGGGGCCGGATTAGCAGTGTGATTTATTCTATTCGATCCGTTTCCATCCCCCCCAGGGGGATAGATGTGTGCGTGTTAACAGGCCCAGCCCACGTGAGGCTGTGACATTGTGAGGACACGGTGGGGTGGGGAGGGGAGGCCGTGGGGCCGTGGGGGCAGCACACGCGGCGGGGGGAAGGGGGGGTGAGTGTTTAACCTCCACGCAGGCGTCGTTTCAAACATGAGCTCCGGGTCGGGGTTCTGTGGAGGATGAGGACGGGGACTGTGAAGATCTGTGTGTGTCTGTGTGTCTGTGTGTGTGTCTCTCTGTGTGTCTGTGTGTGTGTGTGTCTGTGTGTCTGTGTCTGTGTATCTGCCTGTCTGTATGTCTGCCTGTCTGTGTGTCTGTGTGTCTCTGTGTGTGCCTGTGTGTGTGTCTGTGTGTCTGTGTGTCTGTGTGTCTCTGTGTGTGCCTGTGTGTGTGCCTGTGTGTCTGTGTGTGTGTGTGTGTGTGTCTGTGCGTGTGTCTGTGTGAGTGTCTGTGTGTCTGTGTGTGTGTGTGTGTCTGTGCGTGTGTCTGTGTGAGTGTCTGTGTGTCTGTGTGTGTGTGTGTGTGTCTCTGTGTGTGCCTGTGTGTGTGCCTGTGTGTCTGTGTGTGTGTGTGTGTCTCTGTGTGTGCCTGTGTGTGTGCCTGTGTGTCTGTGTGTGTGTGTGTGTCTGTGCGTGTGTCTGTGTGAGTGTCTGTGTGTCTGTGTGTGTGTGTGTGTGTCTCTGTGTGTGTCTGTGTGTTCTGCGGCTTTGACTGCAGAGTGACGTGTGTACTCCTGTGTGCTTTTCCAGACAGGCGGTGGATTGCAGCTTCTCTGGGTAAACCTACTAATTGGTCACATACATCTTCAGAAAAATAAAAAATTAAAAAAAATTGATGTCAGAGAGGGAGGGAGAGGGAGAGAGAGAGAAATATCCATGAGGAGAGAGAATCTCAGATGGGCTGCCTCCTGCACGCCCCCCCCCCCCCCCCCCAACTAGGGATGGAGGCAGAGTGGTTAGGGATGATCAGGCAGGCAGAGTGGTTAGGGGCAATCAGGCAGGCAGAGTGGTTAGGGGCGGTCAGGCAGGCAGGCAGAGTGCTTAGGGGTGATCCGGCAGGCAGAGTGGTTAGGGGCGGTCAGGCCAGCAGGCAGGCGAGCGGTTAGGAGCCAGCGGTCCCGGATTGCGAGAGGGATGTCCGACTGCCAGTTTGGATATTCCCCGAGGGGCCTGGATTTTGAGAGAGGGTGCAGGCCGGGCTGAGGCCCCCGCCCCGAATGTTGTACCCGGGGCCTCCAGTCTCCTAGTAAAAGAACGGAGAGAATGAGCAGGCGGCGGGAGATGATCAAACGTTCACCGGCCCGGACACCAGGAACGGGGTTTCCTCTTTCAGGCCCTCAGCCGGAGGGGACAGGCCGGAGTGAAACACGCCCGGCTGTCTGTCCCGCGCTCTCCGGCCAGACCTGCTCGGCGGCTTTCTCTCGGTGAAAAGAACCAGTGTTCCCGCTCCGATTCTCAGAGAAAGAGTCTGGAGTCACGAGGGCCCAGACCAACCCCGCACCTTTGTCAGAAGCTCAGCCAGGGGCCGGGATGACGCCGGAGGGAGTGAGGCTGGGACTCGGTGTCCGATCCGCAGGTGGAGGGATGTTCTGTAAGAGGATCGCTCCCAGTGCCGCTGGTTAGAATCTCAGGACTCACTCCTTAAAGAAACACACACACACACACTCACACACAGACACTCACACACAGAGACACAGAGATACACACACACACACACACACACACACACACTCACAGACACACAGACACTCACACACACACACACTCACACACACACACAGACACTCACACACACACATATACACACAGACACTCACACATACAGAGACACAGAGATACACACACAGAAACACACACACTCAGACACACACACACACACACGCACACATATACACACAGACACTCACACACACAGAGACACACAGACACACACACATGCACGCACACTCAGGGCTTCAGATTTAACTGTCCTTTGACCTATTCAAAGTCATGGGCGTGGACAATTTATTTAAAAAAATATTTTTATTGATTTTCACAGAGAAGAAGGGAGAGGGAGAGAGAGTCAGAAACATCGATGAGAATCATCCATCAGCTGCCTCCTGCACAACCCCTACCAGGGATGTGCCCGCCACCAAGGTCCATGCCCTTGACCGGAATCAAACTCGGGACCTTTCAGTCCGCAGGTCAATGCTCTATCCCCTGAGCCAAACCGGCTAGGGCTGAAAGAATATTACCTTAAATCTTTACATCATCTGTGGGTGCTGGCCTAGAAGTGTGTGTGTGTGTGTGTGTGTGTGTGTGTGTGTGTGTGTATCTCTGTGTGTGTCTCTGTGTGTGTCTCTGTGTGTGTGTGTGTGTGTGTGTACCTTAACACCGTGCGATGGAGAGATTGGACGGTGTGAACGCAAAAGTGCAACTTCTAATTGGCATCGTCGCTAAAAGTGTCTCCCAAAATGAACTGCGTGGGTCTCATTTCTCCTCCTCCCCTCCCTCTCCCTCTCCCCCCCCTTCCTGCTCGCTGCGCTCTCTCTCTCTCCTGCTCTCTCTCTCTCTTTTAGCCGCCAGTGTGAATGGCACCTGTAATTAGGCAGACCCGGAGCCGAGGGCGCTGGGGAGGACTCCGTCTATTGATCTGTGTGAGCCTGACGGAGGCCCAGGCCGTGCTTTGTCGCCGGCAGCAGCGGGGTGTGTGTGTGTGTGTGTGTGTGTGTGTGTGTGTGTGTGTGTGTGAGGGGGGAGATGGGGGGTGAGGGGGGAAAGCGGGGGGGTGTCTGGGCTGTTTATACGGCCCGGCCTGCCGGCTGCTGAATCTTAAAGAGCCGGTTTAAAGGCTTGTCCCCCGAGGCGGCTCTGCCAGTTGGGAAGCGAGCTGAGGCCTGTGTGTGTGTGTGTGTGTGTGTGTGTGTGTGAGTCGCTGGAGGAAGGAGGGGGTGGGTGTGAGAGATGGAACCTCTAAGGGGAGAACCTTCTTAATTTGAGCCTTAAAATGGATGTGAAAAAAAAAAATGATGGGAAATTGATCCCTAATCCTGGTGTATTTAGAAGCAGACCGTGAATTTTGTATGTCATCTGTCTATCCTCTATCTGATCTATCTTACCTATCTATCTGTTTTTCTATCTATTTGTCAATCTATCATCTATCTTTTTCTATCAAGTATCTATTTTTCTTTCTATCATTGATCTATCCTCTATCTTACCTAATTTATCATCTATCTATTTTTCTATCTATCTTTCTATCTATTTTCTATCTATATATCTATCATCTATCTATTTTTCTATCTACCTTTTATTTTTCTATTATCTATCTATCTATCTATCGTCTGCCTATCTCTCTCTCTCTCTCTCTCTCTCTCTCTCTCTCTCTCTCTCTCTCATCTGTCTGTCTATTATCTAGCTATCATCTATTTGTTATTTACTATCTGCTATCATCTATCTATCTATCTATCTATCTATCTGTCTGTCTGTCTGTTTTGGGGTGCAGGGGCTGTGGCTGCTGCAGGGAGACACCGGCCCTTTTCCCCACAGAAGCTCACACAGCTCCCCCGGCACCCCTGGCTTTGCCGTGTCTGATGGCTCTCTTCCTCGGACAAGTCTACGTGAAGGGTTCAGACATGGTCCGACAGTTGTTTTTCATAGTTCACACACCCGGACCCTTTTCTGTGTGGGGCCAGACAGATGATAGATAGATAGATAGATAGATGATAGATAGATAAATAGATAGAAAGGTAGATAGATAGGTGATAGATACATAAATAGATAGGTAGATATATAGATGATAGATAAATAGGTATTATAGATAGATGATAGATAGATGATAGACAGACAGATAGACAGATAGATAGACAGACAGACAAACGATAGATAGATAAATAGACGATAGATAGACAGACAGATAGATGATAGATAAATAGATAGATAGATGATAGATGGATGGATGGATAGATAGATAGATAGATAGATAGATAGATATTTGGGCCAGACAGACAATAGATAGACAGACAGACAGACAGACAGATAGACAAATAGACAGACAGGCAGATGATAGATAGATAGATGATAGATAGATAGACAGACAGATAGATGATAGATAAATAGATAGATAGATGATAGATGGATGGATGGATAGATAGATAGATAGATAGATAGATAGATAGATAGATAGATAGATAGATAGATATCTGGGCCAGACAGACAGACAGACAGATAGACAGACAGACAGATGACAGGGGCAGTCAGGCACTATTCAGGCCCTGGGACCAGTTCCATGCTGTCCTAAGCTGTGCGTGCGTGTGTGATCTCTGAACAGCCGACACTATTTCAGAGCAAACGGCAGGGCCCGGCAGGAACCAGGCCACCCCCTCCGCGCTAACGAGAACGTGGGTTTTCAGGGGCCTCCCCCGTTACAGGCAGGCGCGGGGACGGGAAGCGGTTCTCGGGGAAAGAAAGGCCGAGTCTCAGACGGACACGGGGGGGGGGGGGGGGGAGAGGGGGGATGTTTCATTCGAGATGGACTTGGGGGTCCTGCCTCGGAGTCCACAGGGGGTGAGCCCCTCGGCGTCTCTCTCTGAACCCCCTCCTGTGGGACAGCCCCCCCCCCCCCCCCCCCCGTAATCCCCGGCCCCTGCATTCTAACGGGACAGCCTCCCTCCGTCTGCCCAGGGCTGTCAGAGCCCCGTGGCTGCTCTGCGGCCGGTGCTCCCCATCTGGTGCGGCCGGTGAACCCATATGGCCTGTGGAGGCCCCCCCGCCAGGGGCTGGGGGGTGTGAATGCCCTTTAGGCCTCCGGGCCCCATTGTCCCCGCAATCTGCACTCCACCCTCCTGCCCCTTAACAATCAATTAGGCCCAGCCCAGCCTGGGCTGTGAGCTTAAGAAAGGAGCCCTTTTATTTTATTTTATCTTACTTATCTTATTTATTTTTTATTTTATTTTACTTTATTTATTTAATTTTACTTTATTTAATTATTTGTTTTATTTTATTATTTATTTTATATTTCATTTTATTTTTTTCATTTCATTATTTATTTTATTATATTACATTATTTTATTTTGTTTAATTTTATTGTTCTATTTTATTTTGTTTTGTTTAATTTAATTTTATTATTTTATTTTGTTTAATTTTATTATTCAATTTTGTTTTATTTTGTTTAATTTTATTATTTTGTTTAATTTTATTATTTTATTTTGTTTAATTTTATTATTTAATTTTATTTATTTTGCTTAATTTTATTGTTTTATTTTATTTTGTTTTGTTTGATTTTATTATCTTATTTAATTTCACTTTTTGTTTTTCCTAGGAGGGCCGTGCGGGCACAGGTGTGAGGTCTGTCTGCGCCCTAACGCTCTGTTTCTGTCTGTTTCCGTTGGCCGCAGGAGGTGCTGAGGAGCGTGCCCCGGTTCTGCTTCCCCTTCGACGTGGAACGGTGCGTGGACCCTAACCTCCCTCCGTCCCCCCAGCCGGAGACCGACGGCATGTTTTCACTGTCTGCAATTGTATTTTATTTTATTCCCCCATTTTTCTATGACGGTGTTATATGTGCACATATCTTATCATTGCCCCCCTTCCCCCCCCCCCAGAAAACCTAAACTTTTACCACACACACACACACACACACTCTCACACACTGACACACACACACACACTCACACACACACACACACACACACTCACACACACACTGACACACACACACACACACACTCTCACACACACACTGACACACACACACACTCTCACACACTCACTCTCACACACTGACACACACACACTCACACACACTCACACACACACACTCACACACACACTGACACACACACACACACACTCTCACACACCGACACACACACACACACACTCTCACACACTCACACACACACACTGACACACACACACACTCTCACACACACACGTACACACACACACACACACAATGTTTTATGTTTAAATACATTTTCATGGATGTCAGAGAGCAGAAAGGAGAGGGGGAGAGAGAGAGAGAGAAACGTCCATGAGAAGAGAGAATCATGGATCGGCTGCCTCCTGCACACCCCGCACTGGGGATGTGCCCGCAACCAAGGTCCATGCCCCCGACCGGAATCGAACCCGGGAACCCTCGGTCGGCAGGCCGGCGGCACTCTGCCCACTGAGCCACCCGGCCGGGGCGCCCTGGCTTCTCTGCTCGGACGTCCCGCCTGGGGCTGAGCTGCGGCCGCCCTGTGTTGCAGGGCGTCTCAGAACCAGGTGGGCCAGCACTTCGCCTTCGTGCTGACGGACATCGAGAGCAAGCAGCGGTTCGGGTTCTGCAGACTCACCGCGGGCGGCCGGACCTGCTTGTGCATCCTCAGGTGAGGCCCTGTGGGGGGATAAACCCGGGCCCAGCGCGCGCTGTCCTCCCGCGGTGCGGCCGTGCGCCGGGGGTGCTCACCGAGCTGTAGATATAAAAGCCTCACGGGCAAAGTGTCCCCGCGGGAGTTCGGCCGGCCGGGAGTTCGCACGCTTGCTGGGACGTGCGCTGGCCACCAGGGGGTGGCGCGGAATGAAGGAAGGCCCCCCGCCGGCAATGCCAGGGGCCCGACTCCCACGCATGAATTTCGTGCCTCCATTCCTCCTCCTCCTCCTCCTCCTCCTCCTCCTCCTCCTCGTTCTCCTCCTCCTCCTCCTTCTTCTTCTTTTAAAATATTTTTTATTGATGTTTTTCAGAGAGGAAGGGAGAGGGAGAGAGAATTAGACACATCGATGAGAGAGAAGCATCCATCAGCTGCCTCCTGCACACCCCCCCCTGGGGATGTGCCCGCAACCAAGGCACATGCCCTTGACCGGAATGGAACCCGGGACCTTTCAGTCCGCAGGCCGACGGACGCTCTATCCACTGAGCCACACCGGTTTCGGCTTCCCTCGGATTTTTGTGGTTGGTTGGCAGAGGTAGATTGTGATGGTCTTTGGGCCGAAAATTTAGGGGGAAAGCATTTTAGCGTGCCGATCCTCCGTGGAAGAGCTTAGCCATGACTTACACACGGATGGCGTGGGGACGTGTATTGTGTGAACATTTCCTGAGAGGCCACAGAAGTAAAAAGACCAGAAGAACATTTGTTGTCCCAGCAAGGTGAGCTTATCCCTATGTATAAAACCGGTGTGGCTCAGTGGATAGGGCGTCGGCCTGCGGACTGAAAGATCCCAGGTTCGATTCCGGTCAAGGGCATGGACCTTGGTGGCGGGCACATCCCCAGTGGGGGGCGCGTGCAGGAGGCAGCTGATCGATGTTTCTCTCTCATCGATGTTTCTAGCTCTCTATCCCTCTCCCTTCCTCTCTATGAAAAATCAACAAAATATATATATATATTTTTTAAAAAAGGTCTAAGCGACCATCACAACTAAATGGATGACCGAACAGGCTGTGTGGGGCAACCAGGCCGGCGGGTGTGTGTGTGTGTGTGTGTGTGTGTGTGTGTGTGTGGAGGGGGGGCGAGGCGGGGCAGTACCATGGGATTGAGTTGTGTTAGACTCTGCTGACCTAACACGGAAGGGAGCCAGGAACACACTCTATCCAGAGCTTTGGGTTCTGATCACGCTAGGGAAACGAGTCACAGGCCACACATTCCATTTCCCTGGGACAGAGGAGAGAACACAGGCTCGGTGCTTTTCCTGCGGCCCAGGACCCAACCGTCTGAAACCACATCCACTTGGGTCTGAATAATAATAATTCATTTTCCCGTTATTGCTATTATTATTATTATTATTTATTATTATTATTTTAATTTTTACAGCTACCTGCCATGGTTTGAAGTCTATTACAAGCTTCTCAACACGCTGGCCGACTACTTGGTGAAGGCACAGGTAAGCTGTGTTTCTCCCCCATCTTTTTTTTTTTTTTTAAATTGAGGTAAAATACATAAAACATAAAATGGGCTGTTGTAAACCACTTTTCAGGGTACGGTTCTGTGTCATTAAGGATATTCAGATGGTTCTCCGGCCACCCACCCCGTCCTCTCTAAAACTTCTTTTAGCCCTGGTCAGTGTGGCTCAGTGGATAGAGCGTCGGCCTGCGGACAGAAGGGTCCCGGGTTCGATTCTGGTCGAGGGCATGTGCCTTGGTTGCGGACACATCCCAGTGGGCGGGGTGTGTGTGTGTGTGTGTGTGTGTGTGTGCAGGAGGCAGCTGATGGATGTTTCTCTCTCATCGATGTTTCTAACTCTCTCTCCCTCTCCTTTCCTCTCTGTAAAAAATCAATAAAATATATTTTTAAAAAAGAGAAATATTTGAGTTTTAGGCATCTGAAACATTTCTGTGGAAAAAAACCATATTTTGATTTAAATATTTAAATTATATTTGATTGATATGTACTTTTTTTTTTTAAGGTGAAGTATTTAAAAAATATATATTTTATTTACTTTTCACAGAGAGGAAGGGAGAGAGATAGAGAGCTAGAAATGTCTATGAGAGAGAAACATCGACCACTTGCCTCTTGCACACCCCCTACTGGGGATGTGCCCGCAACCAAAGTACATGCCCTTGACCGGAATCGAACCCGGGACCTTTCAGTCCGCAGACTGACGCTCTACCACTGAGCCAAACCGGTTTCGGCAAGGGTGAAGTATTTTAAAAAAAATATATTTTGTTTACTTTTCACAGAGAGGAAGGGAGAGGGATAGAGAGTTAGAAACATCGACGAGAGAGAAACATCCATCAGCTGCCCCCTGCACACCCCCTTCCCCCCCACCCCCTCACCGGGGATGTGCCCGCAACCAAGGCCCATGCCCTTGACCGGAATCGAACCGGGGACCCTTCCATCCGCAGGCCGAAGCTCTATCCACTGAGCCACACCGGCTCGGGCTGATCAACAGATACTTGGTTGATAGAACGTACCTCCTTGTTTCCCGTAGGAAAACGATTTGAACGCCACGCTCACAGCGCTGTACAACCACCCAGTCCCCAAGGCGAACAGCCCGGTGAACCTGAGTGTGGTGAGTACGCAGGCAGGGAATGGATCTGTCATCCCTCTGCGGGAGGAGGGACAGGCGTGTCTCCTTTAAGAGCACCTGCCCCTTTAAGAGGCTTCGTCATCAGTCACTCCACACCCAGGACAAGGTCAGGGCTGGCCCGAGCGTCCAGCTGAGACCTTCGGACCTGTGTTCCGGCCCTGCCCTGACACTGGCTGTGTATCTTGGGGGTTGTTACCTCGGTGTTTTGGGGTGGTGGTTGTGTTTTTTTTTTTTGGCCTTTGGGTAAAATTTGGAATCAGTGGTCTCTGATAGCTTTCTCACCTGTTCTCAACACCATACCTGACGTGTTGGTACCGTCAGCAGGGGAATAAAATATTGCCTTGCGTTTGTGTAAAGCTCATTTCGAGATTGCATTGGATTTCAGGGCAAGGTGCCCGGTCCCGAGCTGTGAACGAGGGGCAAAAGTTGCGATTAAATCACTTATTTAAAAAATATATATATATATATTTTAATTGATTTCAGAGAAGAAGGGAGAGGGAGACAGACAGAAGCATTCATGAGGAGAGGGGATCCTGGGTCGGCTGCCTCCTGCACATCCCCCTACTGGGGATGGAGCCCGCAACCCGGGCCTGTGCCCTTGACCGGGATCAAACCGGGACCTTTCAGTTCCCAGGCAGACGCTCTACCCACTGAGCAACACCGGCTAGAGCTAAATCACTTATTTTTAACCACTGGTAGCGGTTCTAGCTTTACGTGTTAGGAACTTTTGTGTTTTGTTTCCAGAATTCCCGTTAGGAAAAAGGGGACACTCTTGCGAAAGCACTCTGATTTTCTTTTTAAATATATTTTTTATTGATTTTTTTTTTTTTATAGAAAGGAAGGGAGAGGGAGAGAGAGCTAGAAACATCGATGAGAGAGAAACATCCATCAGCTGCCTCCTGCACGCCCCCCACTGGGGATGTGCCCGCCACCAAGGTCCATGCCCTTGACCGGAATCGAACCCGGGACCCTTTGTCCACAGGCCGACGCTCTGCCCACTGAGCAGAACCTACAATGAGCAGATCTGCCCATTAGCCTCCCAGTGGCCATCGTGTCCCTCCGATATTCTCAGTGGCCGTTGGCTCCGTGGGTCTGGCTCAGAGACCCAGGCCAGGCGTGCTGCACACATTCCCCCCGAAAGTAAAATAGTTATTTTATTTCTCTCTCACATATAAGAACCAAGAGCTCTTTATTGCCAGTGAGCAAGTTCTGAGAGACCAGCCCGCCCGAGCAACGGTGAGTTCCCTGGGCGCATCGGCGTCTCTAATCCTCGGCCAGCACGGCGCCTGGGGCTGCTGGGCCTTTAAGACGCGCTCCCATCAATCACGGGAATTAAATCAATCACGGGGAATCTATTTTCTGTTTATACTCTCTCTCTTTTAAAAAAATATATATTTTTTATTCATTTTTTACAGAGAGGAGAGGAGAGGGAGAGAGGGTTAGAAACATCGATGAGAGAGAATCATCGACCAGCTGCCTCCTGCACGCCCCCCACTGGGGATGTGCCCGCCACCAAGGTCCATGCCCTTGACCGGAATCGAACCCTTGACCCTTCCGTTCGCGGGCGGACGCTCTATCCACTGAGCAAACCAGTTAGGACTATTATTATGATTATTTTTAAAAATATATTTTTATTGATTCCAGAGAGGAAGGAGAGGGAGAGAGAGAGAAACATCAAGGATGAGAGAGAATCATGGATCAGCTGCCTCCTGCACACCCCCTACTGGGGACGTGCCCGCAACCAAGGTCCATGCCCTTGACCGGAACTGAACCTGGAACCTCTCAGTCCGCAGGCCGACGCTCTATCCACTGAGCCACACCGGCTTCGGCGATCTCTCTCCCCTTGTTCTCCTCCCCCGGAGAACGGGCACGTGGCCTGTAGGAACGCATCAGTATTGGCAATGGCCCTCCCAGGCCCCGTCTCTAACCCTGGCACAGTATCCAGGAGGCCCCGCTGGGGCTCAGGCAGGGACGTGGTTCTGGAGACGGATATGAACAGAAAATACAGCCGCTCTGGTGATTCGCGGGCACGCTGATTGGGGGGTGGGACACGGGTGGGCACACACCCTGCGCTTTCTTAACCCCCCCCCCACCCCCGTGGCGATCTGCCCTGCCGCCTTCGATAGCGAAGCTAACGCGTGTTTGTGTGGAAGGCAGGGGAAGTGTTTTGATTTTTTACGGAGAGGAAGGGAGAGGGAGAGAGAGCTAGCCACATCGGTGAGAGAGAAACATCGACCAGCGGCCTCCTGCACACCCCCTACTGGGGATGTGCCCGCAACCAAGGTCCATGCCCTTGACCGGGAATCGAACCCGGGACCCTTCAGTCCTCAGGCCAGCGCTCTATCCACTGAGCCAAACCGGTTCTGGCTTAAATGTGTTTTTAAGTCTATAAATATATAATAAATATATAGACGTCTGTGCAACAACGAAGAGATAACGTATCTTAACACTAGTAGGCTTCTTCGTCTTAAACTGCTTTCAGGACTTCCATTTTAATTTTGAAATTTAATATGTTCAACCAGCACTTCATTCTTTTTTAAAACAATATATATTTTGTTCAAGTTTTACAGAGAGGAAGGGAGAGGGAGAGAGAGTTAGACACATCGACGAGAGAGAAATATCCACCAGCTGCCTCCTGCACACCCCCTACTGGGGATGTGCCCGCCACCAAGGTCCATGCCCTTGACCGGAACCGAACCTGGGACCCTTCAGTCCGCAGGCCGGCCCTCTATCCACTGAGCCACACCGGTCAGGGCAGCGCTTAATTCTTTATTACGAGGACGTGATTGTTGGATCTCCTTTACACCTCATTGAAATAATCTCTCAGATCCAGCCGGAGCTGAGCACGGGTCCTCGGTGTGCATAAACTCAGCCGCTCTGTTTTTTATTTTATTTTATTTTTCTTTTCGCCCCGCGCTGTGTGCGGTGCCGCCCCGCCGTGATCTCCGCTCCTCCTGTGCTTCCCTCGCCGTCAGCACTCCTGCTTCGTCGCCCCTGACCTCTCCGGGCTGCCCACCATCCCCGAGAGCGTGAGTGTCCGCGTCCTCACGTTCCTTATTCTGGTCGCTGCGTGGGCTTCGTTTCTCGCTGTTTGAGGATTCCCGTGCAGAGAAATAGGATGTGGAGTGACTCTGTGTTTCTGAGAAATAATGAAGAGATAAGGAGAAACATGGCTCTCTCTCTCTCTCCCTCCCTCTCTCTTCCTCTTTCTCTCTCTATCTCTCTCCTTTCCTCTCTCCCCCTCTCCTCTCTCTCTCTCTCTCTCTCCTTTCTCCCTCTCTTTCTCTCTATCTCCCTCTCTCTCTCTCTCTCTCTCCTTTCTCTCTCTCTCTCTCTCTCTCTCTCTCTCTCTCTCTCTCTCTCTCTCTCTCTCTCTCTCATGTTCCTGCTACTTTACCCCTTTCTGAATGTCGGGGTGTAGTCAGGAAAATGGTATGAGAACCCCTCTTTCCACCTATTGATGTAGTTCAGGGCATCACACACGGAGTGGCCAGATGATGATGGTCTCTGATGATGTGTGTGTGTGTGTGTGTGTGTGTGTGTGTGTGTATACACATACATATATATGTTAGAGGCCCGGTGCATGAATCCGTGCATGGGTGGGGTCCGGCCAGCCTGGCCAGGGGGAGGGAGCATGGGCTTTTGGTTGGCCGGCCAGCCTGCCTGCTGGTCGCACTGCTGGCCAAGGGGACAATTTGCATATTAGCCTTTTATTCTATAGGATACACACTGAGTGGCTGGATTATTATGTGTTCAGAGAGCATCATTATCTGGCCACTCAGTGTGTGTGTGTGTGTGTGTGTGTATCTATTTCTATCTATCTATCATCTATCTATCTATCTATCTATCTATCTATCTATCTATTAGAGGCCCAGTGCATGAATGCGTGCATGGGTGGGGTCCGGCCAGCCTGGCCAGGGGGAGGGGACATGGGTGGCTGGCCGGCCTGCCTGCTGGTCGCAGTCCTGGCTGAGGGGACCATTTGCATATGAGCCTTTTACTCTATAGGACGGACACGGAGTGGCCTGGGTGATGATGCGTTCAGAGACCATCCTCATCATCACCCGGCCACTCCGTGTGGATAAAAATAAATAAATAAATGAATAAAGACCTTCTCCGTGTGGGACGCGTCCCGGGGCCCCCCCACGCGGCTCCGTGGCGCGCTCACTGGCCTCCCTCCCTCCCTCCCGCAGCGGAACCTCACCGAGTACTTCGTGGCCGTGGACGCGGGCAACATGCTGCAGCTGTACGCCAGCATGCTGCACGAGCGCCGCATCCTCGTCGCCGCCAGCAAGCTCAGCACCGTGAGTACCGCCCGTCGCCTAGGCAACCGCCTCCGGGCGCATCACCGAGGGCCCCGCATCCCGCCGTCCCGCCCCCAGCGAGCATCACAAAGGAGCCGCGTGCCTGGGCGGACGCAGGCCCGTCCCCGTGTCCCAGGAGACAAGTGGCCGTCCCGAGGCCTCTCGAGGGACAAAGGTCTGCCTGATGGGTTTGCGCATGGAGCCGGGCTCATTCTTTCTTCCCGGATGCGGGAGACGGGAGCGGGGTGTATGTGTGTGTGTGTGTGTGTGTGTGTGTGTGTGTGTGTGTGTGTATGTTTTCCTCCTCCCCCTCCGTTTTTCTTTTTAACCATCCCGAGTTCATTTGCCTGCCTCCCGCCTCGGAAAGAACGCTGAAGGGCTATTATGCGATGGCGGTGATTCTCCACTTGTGGCTCGTTCCTGAAAACGAGCGCTCTGCCTGAAAAGGACCCAGGGGCCCCCCGAGAATGAGCCGGCCGTCGGTGCGGATGCCTCTTTGTGGCCGAGCGCCGGTCCGGTCGGAGGTTCTATAGGCGTCGAGGCGTGGATCTTCAGGCGGACAATCACGTAAAAGTCGAAGCGGCATTATCATTTTTTCTTTTCTGTTTTTTATTATGAATCACACGTCGCCCGCCGCTCGCTGGGACGGGCGACGGAGGCTCTCGACGGCCAGGGCCGCGGAGAGAGAATCCGAGAGATTATTTATTAGCTATTGACATAAAAAAAAAAAATGCTCCTTTTGCTGCATTTCCTGTGTGGTTTTTTTTTTTCTTCTTCCTGCTTTCGATCATGTCGTTTTTCATACGTCCGATCGGCCGGAACATGTTATAATTATCCGCTTGGCGTTTAGCGCGAGGGGTGAGATATTTATGAAAACCATGTAAGACGGCGCGGGTTTGCTGGCGTGAGCGTTTGGGTGGCTGGTGAACATAAGGGAACACACACCCGTTGTGTTCTGAAAGCAGAGAGAAACACTGTGAAGTTTGGTGTTTGTGAAGGGAGGCAGTTCCAGGATCTCTCCAGGGGGCTCGGTTGTGTATTGAATGTAGAGAGGTGTTATCAGAGAGGGTACATGCCCACCGCAGGGCCTCGGACAGGTCATGGGATCTGGGTTTTCTGATTCCGATGTTGGGTTGTTCCCCGCACGCTACCATCGAAAAAAACACACAAAAAACCCACAGTTTGGAGATTTTCGAATTGCAATGTCGAAGGCTCACTTCAAACAAAATTGAAGATAGATTATTTTACATCTTTTAAAAAAAAATGTATTTTATTGATTTTTTTACAGAGAGGAAGGGAGAGAGATAGAGAGAGTCAGAAACACCGATGAGAGAGAAACATCCATCCGCTGCCTCCTGCACGGCCCCCACTGGGGATGTGCCCGCCACCAGGGTACATGCCCTTGACCGGAATCAAACCTGTGACCCTTCAGTCCGCAAGCCGGCACTCTACCCACTGAGCCACATGGGTCAGGGCCCATGATGATGTGTTTGTGTGTTTGAGTGTCACGCCCGGGGACCTCTCAGCTCTGTGCTCATCCTGTCGGTGCATCCATCCGTTGCCAAGTACACATGGGGGGCGGGGGAGGGCTCGGGGCGTCAGAGAGCGGGGGTGTCATCCGTGCAGCAGACCGGCACGTCCCGCGGGCTGCGTGTGTGCGTGTGTGTGTGTGTGTGTGTGTGTGTGCGCGCACTCGGCGGGCGGGACATGGGAGCAGCGATCCGTCATGATCGAACACACGTGAACCCCGCTCCGCTGCTCAGCGCCCGCGGCCGGGACGCCGCTGTCGGGAGTCCTGTCTCCGGCGGCCGAGCGTGCTGAGCTGTCACCGCCTCCGTGACGGCCCTCGGACCCGGAACCAGCCAGGCGGGGCCGGCGGCTGTCTGACAGGCCCTCCCGTCACGCTGTCAGCCACACGCTAACGAGGGCCCCTCCGTGGCCGGGAGCGGGGGAGGGGGGGGGGACATGAGGAGGGGAGGGAGGGGAGGGGGGGTGAGGGCATGGGGTGGGGGGACCCGGATGCCTCTCTCTCAAGCAGATCTCTCATCCTGGGCTCCTGTTCGGACCCGGGTTCGGCTGGTAAACATCTCCCTCCCAAAACCCGTAAGCACGTTAGCTCCAGAGATTGGAGAGTGGGCAACAGGCAACATGCCGTGTGTGTGTGTGTGTGTGTGTGTGTGTACGTGTGTGTATGTATATGTGTGTACGTGTGTGAGTGTGTATGTGTGAGTGTATGTGTGTGTATGTATATGTGTGTACGTGTGTGAGTGTGCATGTGTGAGTGTGTGTGCACATGTGTGAGTGTGTGTGAGTGTGTGAGTGTGTATGAGTGTGTGTGAGTGTGTGTGTGAGAGTGTGTGTGTATGTGTGTATGTGTGAGTGTGTGTGTGTGAGTGTGTGTGAGTGTGTGTGAGAGTGTGTGTGTATGTGTGTATGTGTGTATGTGTGTGCACATGTGTGAGTGTGTGTGAGTGTGTGTGAGTGTGTGAGTGTGTGTGAGTGTGTGTGAGTGTGTGTGTGTGAGTGTGTGAGTTGTGTGAGTGTGTGTGAGTGTGTGTGTGTGCGCTTGCGTGCTAGAATTGTGTTAAGAAACTGTAATGCCGGCTGAAACCGGTGTGGCTCAGTGGACAGAGCGTCGGCCTGCGGACGGAGGGGTCCCGGGTTCGATTCCGGTCAAGGGCACGGACCTTGGTGGCGGGCATGTCCCCGGTGGGGGGCGCTGGGGAGGCAGCTGGTCGGGATTCTCAGTGGCGGGGATGAGAGAGAAACATCCATCAGAGGCGCCCGCCCAGCAGAAGGAAGCCGCCCCCCGGAGGCCGGTCCGGAGCCGGCGCCGGTTTGGGCCTCCGGGTGGTCAGTGCCTCAGGAGGGTGCCCCGGGGGCGGGGGCGGATCGGGCGGCGGGGACAGCGGGCGGCGGACTTGGGCTCCGGGTGTGGCCGGGAAGATAAGTGACCGGAGTCCAGTCCTCGCCTGGAGGCCGTGTGTCCTTCCTCTGTCCCCCTGTCCGTCCCGTCCCCACCAGCCTCCGGGGCGCGGCCCTTTTCGAGCTGCGGAGCTCCTGGAGCCGTGTCCAGGCCTGTGTCCAGGGAGGGGGCGGTCAGGGATCCGCCGGGTGGGGTTATGGTCGTCTTGGGCTGCGGTCGGCAAACCGCGGCTCTCGGGCCCCTGGAGGGCGGCTCTTCCACAGACACCACGGCCCGGGCGGGTCTGTGTGGTGGACGTGGCATTAGGAGACGTTTAAGCTTAAAAAACGTGGCTCTCCAGAGACATGGCCATCGTTGTGCTGTTGTTGTTTGACTCTGTGGACGGATGAGTTTGCCGACCATGGGTCTCGGGGAGCGGGGGTTGGGGGGCGGGGGCTGTGGTGAGTTTGTGGGGGGCCTGTGGGGGGGGCTGTGGTGAGCTGGTTGGGGGCCTGTCCTCACTGGTGTCCTCTCCCCCCGTAGCTGACCGCCTGTCTGCACGGCTCGGCTGCTCTGCTGTACCCCATGTTCTGGCAGCACATCTACATCCCTGTGCTGCCGCCCCACCTGCTGGACTACTGCTGGTGAGCACCCCAACCCTGTCCCCCCAACCCCCCCAACCCTGTCCCCCCAAACATCCCAACCCTGTCCCCCCAAACCCCCCAACCCTGTCCCCCCCAACCCCCCCAACCCTGTCCCCCCAACCCCCAACCCTGTCCCCCCAAACTCCCCAACCCTGTCCCCCCAAACCCCCCAACCCTGTCCCCCCCAACCCCCCCAACCCTGTCCCCCCAACCCCCAACCCTGTCCCCCCAAACCCCCCAACCCTGTCCCCCCAAACATCCCAACCCCTCCAACCCTGTCCCCCCAAACCCCCCAACCCTTCTCCCCAAACCCCCAACCCTATCCCCGCAACCCTGTCCCCCCAAACCCCCAAACCCTGTCCCCCCAAACACCCCAACCCTGTCCCCTCAAACCCCCCAACCCTGTCCCCCCAAACACCCCAACCCTGTCCCCCCAAACCCCCCCAACCCTGTCCCCCCAAACCCCCCAACCCTGTCCCCCCAACCACCCCCAACCCTGTCCCCCCCAAACACCCCAACCCTGTCCCCCCCAACCCCCCCCAACCCTGTCCCCCCAAACACCCCAACCCTGTCCCCCCAACCACCCCCAACCCTGTCCCCCCCAAACACCCCAACCCTGTCCCCCCCAACCCCCCCCAACCCTGTCCCCCCCAAACACCCCAACCCTGTCCCCCCCAACCCCCCCCAACCCTGTCCCCCCCAAACACCCCCTCCCCGCTCCCCGCCGGCTCCTGGACCCGGGTCACAATGAGAGGAAGCCCACTTCTTCTCGTTATTTTTTAATATAATCTTATTGACGTCAGAGAGGAAGGGAGAGGGGGAGAGAGAAACATCCATGATGAGAGGGAATCACGGATCAGCTGCCTCCTGCACGCCCCCCACTGGGGACGGAGCCCACTACCCGGGCCTGTGCCCTGACCGGGAATCGAACCCTGGCCTCCTGGTTCCTAGGTGGATGCTCAACCACTGAGCCACGGGAAGCTTGAGGTGTACGTATGTGCCTGGACACGTGTGCCCACACGATGTGTACCTATGTGCCCGGACGTGCTGTGTACACATGATGTGTACGTGTGTGCCCGAATGTGTACACATAATGTGTACGTATGTGCCCTAACGTGCTGTGTACACATGATGTGTACGTGTGTGCCCGAATGTGTACACATGATGTGTACATATGTGCCCGAACGTGCTGTGTACGCATGATGTGTACATATGTGCCCGAATGTGTACCTATGATGTGTACACATGTTCAACCCTAGTGGCAGTACGACTCCTCGCCCTGGCTTTCCCGTCCCTTTTATTGAGATTAACATGATAGGATACGCCCTTATGCCCTACGCGGGAAACACCAGTAAAAGCCAATCAGTGGATGTAGGACTCACAGGTGCGGCTGCTTCAATTACTCGTATCTAATAATTAGCTCTGGCCCTGTTTAGAGCAATTAAGGTTGACCAGCCCTTCGGACTCCCTGTCCAGAGCTCTCTGTTATTAAAGCAATGATTGGCTTCCGGCAGATGTTTCTCTCTCTCTCTCTCTCTTCCTCTCCCTGAAGCCAGTGAGAACATATTTAAAAGCGTTTCGTTTTTATAAATAGCGATCTATTTGGGTATTTCCCATCCCCGTTGTAGACATCTGCCCGTTCTCATCGCTTCTCGTCAAACAGAATTTTAAAATATATTTTATTGATTTTTTACAGAGAGGAAGGGAGAGGGAGAGAGAGTCAGAAACATCGATGAGAGAGAAACATCGATCAGCTGCCTCCTGGACGCCCCCCACTGGGGATGTGCCCGCAACCAAGGTCCATGTCCTTGACCGGAATCGAACTCGGGTCCCTTCAGTTCCCAAGCCGACGACGCTCTATCCACTGAGCCACACCGGTTTCGGCGGTATATTGTTAATAACTGAATTAGGGGACTCGTGAGCTGGCCTTTGCTAAACACTCAAGGGGCCAAAGAGCCACATGTGGCTCTCGAGCCGCCGTTTGCCTACCACTGGCCTAGACCCTAATATTCTTCTTCTTCATCGGTAACTTTTTTTTTTTTTTAAATGCATTCCATTTCTCGATTGACTTAGCAATGATTTTGTGATTTAAAAAATATATATATATATATACACATCAACCTCAACGTGAATCCGTTCATGGCCTTTCCATTTGAATTGTATGTAGAGAGCAATGGAACCACCTCTCCCAGCTGCCTTAGAATGAACGGTGCCTGTGAGTAATTTCCAGCGGGCAGAGTCACGTGCGCTGCTGTTTCAGTTTGAATGAACCGTGAACATGTGGCTTTTTTTTTTTTTTTTTAATTCAGTGCTCCGATGCCCTACCTGATTGGAGTTCACTCCAGCCTGCTAGAGGTGAGTATCCGTCAGCCGGAAGATAGCGGTCAATGCACTCGGAAAAATAATGGTTTACACAGCTGTGCTTCGAAAGAATATCCGTCGACCAGCAAAAGCAGGGACTCGTTTTAGGTCATCCTCACGTGGCCATTTTTAAAAAGGTAACACAGAAGTAACATCAATCACATTTTTTTTTTAATACCAAATGAGCATCTTCAATGGCACAAAACCCATGAAAATAGGTTACACGTCGCCCTAACCGGTGTGGCTCAGTGGATAGAGCGTCGGCCTGTGGCTGAACGTGTTGTGTTTTTTAAAATATATTTTATTGATTTTTTACAGAGAGGAAGGGAGAGGGAGAGAAAGTTAGAAACATCAATGAGAGACGCCGAAACCGGTTTGGCTCAGTGGATAGAGCGTCGGCTTGGGGACTGAAGGGACCCGGGTTTGATTCCAATCAAGGGCATGTACCTTGGTGGCGGGCATATCCCCAGTAGGGGGTGTGCAAGAGGCAGCTGATTGATGATTCTCTCTCATCGATGTTTCTAGCTCTCTCTCTCTCTCCCTTCCTCTCTGTACAAAATCAATAAAATATATTTTAAAAAAAAAGAAACATCAATGATAGAGAATCATTGATCAGCTGCCTCCTGCACACCCCCCACTGGGGATGTGCCTGCAACCCCTTGACCGGAATCGAACCCAGGACCCTTCAGTCCACAGGCCGACGCTCTACCCACTGAGCCACACCAGTCAGGGCTACTTACATGCTTTATAGGTGAGGCTGAAGTGAGTAACGGTTCGCATCTTAATCGGCTGCAATTGCAACGATTTTTATTTTTTAAAGGAAGAATCACGTAGTCTCTCATTCTCTCTCTCAGCCAAGGCCGTTGAAGACTTGTAAACACCTTTGTTCGAAGCTCTGAGACAAGTGACCTTTTCTGTCTTCCTTTTAATTATTTCCCTGTAATCGTGAGCATAAAAGAGGCCAGCCGTCTCTTTTGAAAGCGGGGGAACTCTTCCCAAAAGAAGGGATGAGGACGTTTTGTTCTGCTTGCAAACCGGACTGGAGGGATGGCCCCCGAGGCTGGCGGAGGCGGGTCGGCGATTAGGAACTAAAAAATGTGTAAGGTCCATATTCCACACGGATATTACCGCTTTCTCATTAACAAAATAATCCTAAAGACGACCATTTTGCTAGCATATTAAAAATTCGCAGAGACTTGAAATCCCGAACGAATCAGAGAAATTTTAGTCCTGCCTAACTTTAAAATGAAATAATTGTTCTGGCCAATGTAAAATGCAAAGGATTTCATCATTCTCAAAAAAAATGGCAAGTATTCCGGAATGTCACCTTAGAAATAAGATGCTGACGTTAACTGACCTGTTGCTAGGGGACCTATACAGTTCTGGGGTTCTGAGTTGGTGGATAAATTTTATTATGAAGAACACCTTATTTGCATTAGGGAATAAGACACGTTGCTACCCTGTTTCCCCGAAAATAAGACAGTGTCTTATATTAATTTTTTCTCCCAAAGTTGCGCTAGGTCTTATTTTCAGGGGATGTCTTATTTTCGGGGAAATATGGTATCATCTATAAAAGACTAATGGAATTCTATGATTTAAGCATACATGTTAAATAGGAAACATAAGCTTCAAATAGTTTCTTTCTTTAGGGATGAAAATTTCGATGAAATTCTAATTCCCTGTTATGTGTACGCACACTGAGATAATTTGACAATTTGACTAAACTGTCAAACCAACAAGTAACCAGTTCATCGGATAGGCTGTGCAATCTGATCTTTTGCACGGAAATGCATGTGCGAAATACGACTAAGAATGACTTCCATGTTACGTCCCTCTCTGTCATTCTTTTATTTTTAATTTGCCTTTGTCGTCCTAAACTTACACCAAACCGAAATGGAAATACAGAGAGAATACTGGCTGCTGTCAACGTTGGTGGGCTTACGTTAGACCTCCATTATGATTGATGCTAAAAATATATATATCTAGGTATAGAACCGGACACACACCTATATCAAAGATGGAAATTCACTTCATCAAATGGAAAGCATAGAAGGCTGCACAGTGTAATCTAACCGTGCCCACTTTGCAAGCCTTCGCTGTGAGGTACCTTCGGTCGCTAAATTACATCACCTCCTCCAAACCACGTCAGTAGGTTGAGATGCGAAGACGTGAAGCATTTTCAACCCAACCTTTCTGAATGGTTGGACAGGAACTGTTTTTTCTCATAAAGCCAAGTTGTTTACATTCTTTTTTAAAGAGACCTATTGGTTTATTTTATTTTTAATTTTAAAATATATTTTATTGATTTTTTACAGAGAGGAAGAGTTAGAAACATTGATGAGAGAGAAACATCCATCAGCTGCCTCCTGCACGCCCCCCACTGGGGATGTGCCCGCCACCAAGGTCCATGCCCTTGACCGGAATCGAACCCGGGACCCTTGAGTCCGCAGGCCGACGCTCTATCCACTGAGCCGCACCGGTTTCGGCTGTTTTCGTTCTTTTGTGATGGAGGAGGATTTACCCTTACTTCTCTCAGACTCACGCCTTCACGATCCCCTTCTCTGCCCTTTCTAAGCTGGGGGTAGCTTTGGGAGGGACGGAGAACCCCAGCCGTCGCGCTGACCGACGCCGTTGTTTTGAAACAGAGAGTGAGGAGCAAGTCCCTGGAAGACGTGGTGATCCTCCACGTGGACACCAACACCTGGGAGTCGCCGTTCCACGACCTGGACAGCCTTCCGGGCGACGTGGTGAGTCCGGGGGGCGGCTGAGCCGTCCCCGCGCGTCTCCATCGTTACCCCGTTTCCCCGAAAATAAGGCAGTGTCTTATATTAATGTTCGCTCCCAAAGACGCGCCAGGTCTTATTTCCAGGGGGTGTCTTATGTTCCCACGAAGAAGAACGCGGTACACATTTACGGTGAAATGAAAACAAAGGAAATGTATTCCCTGTGTACCGTACGGCAGGACGGTCGTTGTCAGCACAAACCAGACACACTGAGAATCCCACAGGATCAAGAATGTACTCATTTATTCAATGACAATCACGTCATCCTTTTCTGGAACATCATCCTAACCATCCAGTTCCTGGATTTCCCGGTGAATTTCTTGGGACTCCGTTTCTTTCAGAATCAGTGGACCACATCTCCCATGTTTAGCCTTGGGGAGGGGGGCTTATTTTCGGGGGGGGGTGCCTTATAGTTCACTCAGAAGGAAACCTGTACGTAGGTCTTATTTTCGGGGAAGCACCGTATCACCAGCGACACTTGGGCAAGTAACGTGAACAGGTGTCTTTTATTTCGGAAATACATAGGGGACCCCCGCATCCCCCTGTTGGGAAATGAAGGGAGTTTGGGGTCGCAGCAGCGAGAGGCAGGGAATCCGGCTCCTTGCGACGCTTACGAGGAAATAACCGAACACCAGCTCTGGCCCCTGAAGGCAGGACACAGTGGACATCGGACAGTCACAGGCCTTCCATCCGGGTGTCCTGATCTTCTCCTGCGATCCCCCCTCTCCCCCCACGTGTATAAACTCTGAGATCAAGGGGGTCTGGGTGTGTGTGTGGGGGGGGGGCATCCTCCTGGGGGTGGGGTGGGGTCTGCCTGTCCTATTTTTACCTCCTCGGCAGCTGGGGAGACGCCCAGAGGAGCAGCACGCTCCTCCCCGGAGAAGCTGGCCCCTCATTAACGAGCCGGGCTCCTTCATTAGGCCGCGCTTCTCGATTCCCGGTCCCCCCCCATCCCCCCCGCCTCTCCCTCTCCCTCTCATCCTCATCATTATCCTCTAAAGCAGGCCGCGCTGCTGTCTGCCCGGTGGCATGTCTTGCCAGAGAAAAGCGGGAGGAGAGTCTTTTTTTTTTTGAAGGAAAAGAGAGAGAAGGAAGCCAATTACCGGGCCTCGCGTCCCCGCCACCTGCCAGCGCCCGCGCCTTTAATTAATGATCCGACGGCGGCCCCCGGTCAGGCTCATCAGACATGCGGAGGGGACCGGCGGGGTCAGGACTCGCCGCCTTTGATCCCCCCTCCCCGTCTCCCCTCCCCTGGGCGCTCCTGAAACATTTATTTGTTTTCCCCTAAATTATTTCAGTTTGCGTTCTGTTTTCATCATCTTCCCCCTCCCGGGTCCGGTCCTGCTGGGGGCGGCGGGCGGGGAGCCCCACTCGACGGCCGGCCGGCGTGTCCAGGGCCCGGGCCTGGGCTTGGGGTTCTGGGTGTCACTGAAACGGCCGCCCGTTTGTCATGAAAGACACCGGGGCCTTTTGAAAGGAAGGACGAGAGGCCGGGGAAAGGCTGATGAATGAAGTGCCGGGTCTTTGATCTTGGCAGAGGGCGCGTGCGTGCGTGTGCCTGTGTGTGTGTGTGTGTGTGTGTGTGTGTGTGTGTGTGTGTACGGGCGCACACGTGTGTGTCCGCAGCTTATAACAGGCTGGGTTCTGTATTCCGTGTTACACAGCCGCCCAAAGTGCGCTTGATGGCCTTTGTGTGCTGACGACAGGACCCTCGCCAAAGAAATATACGCGGGCCGGGATTGCTTCTGAGTGGCGGCTGAAAAATAACCGTTATAGAGCCTCGTGCGAGGTTAAAAGAGACGGCTCCCCTCCCCACACCCCCTCCTTTTTTTAATTTTATTTTATTAAAATCCATTCTCTTCAGAGGCATTAAAACGGGAGGAGAAACAAAACCTCCAGAATATATTATTCTTTTCCCCCCACCCTGTCCTACGGCCAGTGTGTTTGAAATCATGGTGAGGGACTTTGGAAAAAATGGAATTTTTAAAAATATCTCGTACTCAACACACACACACACAAAAAAAAAATACAGTGAAACTAAACCTGATTGTGTTTATGGCTCGGGATAGGGAGATAGGGCTTGAAGTTCAAATCAGACGGCGTATAAATAAATAACCCTGGAAGCTGGCTGACCTTGAGGCAAATTAAACCGAACCTCTTTATCGTGGCGAAGTGAAAGGAATGCCACGCACGGACAGACCCACCCCCCGCCCGGCGGAGAGTTTCGTTGTGTTTTGAGCTCATTATAGCTCGATGGCCTCATTATAAAAAATCTCGCCGAAGCCGCAAGGAATGATTAGAGCTGTTCGGCTGGAAATCCGTCAAAGTCCCCCTCGCCCGGCAGAGACATAATTATGAAAATGAAGCCCCAACTTTTTAAGAGTGTTTTCTTTATGTGCGTGTATTCCCTGCTCGTGAAACCCTAAGGAGGAAGGATTGTTTAGTTAAAAAAAAAAAATAATAATAAGAAGAAGACAGAGGAGGAGGAGGAGGAGGAGGAGGAGGAGGAAAAATGAGAGAGAAACCAGCGTTTTTTATTTGTGTCACAATAAAATTTGTAGTCCCGTTAACGATGGCTCCTTCTCTCTTGGAGAGAAAGGATCTTTCAAGGTAATTGTTTGATGGGTGGTTCTTTTTTTTTTTTTTTAATAAAATATATTTTATTGATTTTTTTTACAGAGAGGAAGGGAGAGAGATAGAGAGTTAGAAACATCGGTCAGCTGCCTCCTGCACGCCCCCCACTGGGGATGTGCCCGCCACCAAGGTCCATGCCCTTGACTGGAATCGAACGGGGGAACCCCTCAGTCTTCAGGCCGAGGCTCCATCCACTGAGCCACACCGGTTTTGGCTCCTACTTATTGTCTTAAAAATGTTGCCGATGGCTGCTTCACCATCTCTCACACACGTAGCTTCATCCCTCTCTTTCCCTACGCCGTCTCCTACAGCAGGTAAGGGGACAGGATCACGTATGAAGTTCTCTGCCCTAATATATTTTTTCCCCTGTAATACGACAGCACATGTTTTGAAATCATGATGAGGGAGTTTGAAAAGATGGGATTCAAAAAAATCTCATACTAAAAAAAAAAATTAAAAAACAACAACAACACACAGCTGAAACCGGTCTGGCTCCGTGGATAGATCGTCGGCCTGCAGACTCAAGAGTCCCAGGTTCGATTCCGGCCAAGGGCATGTGCCTTGGTTGCGGGCACATCCCCAGTAGGAGGTGTGCAGGAGGCACCTGATGGATGATTCTCTCTCATCGATGCTTCTAACTCTCCATCCCTCTCCCTTCCTCTCTGTAAAACATCAATAAAATGTGTTTTTTTAAAAATACAGTAAAACTAACCCTGCTGGTGCTTATGGCCCGTGATCGGAGAACAGGGCTCTTAAGTCCACATCAGGTGCACGCATGTATTCCCTGCCGGACATGCTTTCCGCGATGTCACACCCCATCCCGAAGGCCTGTGTGTGTGTGTGATGGGAGTTCATATACCATGCCGAAACCGGTGTGGCTCAGTGGATAGAGCTTCAGCCTGCGGACTCAAGGGTCCCAGGTTCGATTCCGGTCAAGGGCATGCGCCTTGGTGGCGGGCACATCCCCAGTAGGAGGCGTGCAGGAGGCAGCTGATGGATGTTTCTCTCTCATCGATGTTTCTGGCTCTCTATCCCTCTCTCTTCCTCTCTGTAAAAAAAAAAAAAATCTATTAAAAACACAAAACAAAAACAGACCCGTGGCCCCCAAACCACGGGGACGCCCGGCGGGCGGCGTCTGGCGGTCCCATAAATTGGCCGGCGGTTCGCCGGGCCCTTTTCAAACGGCCGCGGCCGGATGGGCCGGGGGCCATGTGCTCCCGATTACGGGCCCGGCCCGGCCCGGCCATGGCCCCCCGGGTCAGCGGTCACAGTTGTGCTGCATTACGGTCCCTCCTCCGGGGGACCCTCCGCTGTAATCTCCCTAATGGCCCCGTCCCCGTATTCGCACGTAATAGCGGGATTTATGGGCTGCGAGAAATACGGCCGGCCGGTAGCAGTTCCGCTGCCGAGGAGCTCGAAATTGGGGACATCAATCATCAGGCCCGGCGTGCGGGGCCTTTGTGCGCCTCCGGGGAGCGGGATGGGGTTGGGGGGGGGTGGGCTCCCCTCTTTGCCTCCCGACAGGAGCACTTGCGTTCTGGTTCCATCATTTCACTATGGACGTGGGCCGCCCCGGGGAAGCGGGACGCAGGTCTGATCGGGAGCGATTTGAATGAGATATCGATTATCAGCTCGGAATCGCCTTTGAAAAGCCGGGCTGTAGGGCCGTGTGGGTCTGTGAGGGCTTCGTGGTTTTGTTTTGTGTTGTGTTGGTGGGTCTTTGTTGCTGTTGTTTTTATTTTTTATTTTGTTAGACATTTGTATTTTTATTTAATTTTTTCTCATTTTTGTTGTTTGTTAAGGTATTCTATTATGGTGTACATGTTGCTGTTTTTTTGTTGTTGTTTTGTGTGTGTGTGTGTGTGTGTGTGTGTGTGTGTTGATTGTATTTGTTATTGGCTGTGCCAAATACGGAGACGTCCATACATATGTATATAGTTTGAGTGTTTGGAAATAAAAATAAAAGAGGCTATTTTAGGGCTATAAACAGTATCCATTGAAGTTAGTATTATTGTGTTAGGTTTTTTTTTTGTTGTTGTTGTTGTTATTGTTTTTAATATATTTTATTGATTTTTCACAGAGAGGAAGAGAGAGGGATAGAGAGTTAGAAACATCGATGAGAGAGAAACATCGACCAGCTGCCTCCTGCACACCCCCCACCGGGGATGTGCCCGCCACCAAGGTCCATGCCCTTGACTGGAATCGAACCCGGGACCTTTCAGTCTGCAGGCCGAAGCTCTATCCACTGAGCCACACCGGTTTTGGCGAGTTAACTCTTCAGATTCCCTAGACAAGCCTCCCTCCTTGTTACGGAAACATCCCACTGGCCTGTTCGATTTAAATTCGGATTTTCTGCCCGGCTGCTTCTCACCGTGTCTAGAATCCCGCTGGAAAGTGATCTCCTATTTCCTATACCGAGGGTGTGTGGAAAAGAGGTGCATTTAAGAGTCAGCATGCAGCCCTGACCGGTGTGGCTCAGTGGATGGAGCGTCGGCCTTCGGACGGAAGGGTCCCGGGTTTGATTCCGGTCAAGGGCACGGACCTTGGTGGCGGGCACATCCCCGGTGGGATGTTTCTATCTCCTTCTCCCTCTCCCTTCCTCTCCGAAATCGATACAAGTATCTTTTTAAACAAGTGACACAGAATGCTAATCGCATCCCATGCCCTCCCTGCTCCAACTCACACTTGAAATAAAATGCAGATTCTTTTTTTTTTTTTTTAATATATTTTATTGATTTTGTACAGAGAGGAAGGGAGAGAGATAGAGAGCCAGAAACATCGATGAGAGAGAGTCATCGACCAGCTGCCTCTTGCACACCCCCTACTGGGGATGTGCCCGCAACCAAGGTACATGCCCTTGACCGGAATCGAACCCGGGACCCTTCCGTCCCCAAGCCGACGCTCTATCCACTGAGCCACACCGGTCTCGGCAGATTCTTTTTTTTTTTTTTTTTTTTTAAAGCATAAAATCAACTTCCGTGGGCACCCGGGGAGCCTGGCAGACGCGGAGAGACCAGCTCCTGCAGGCAGCCTGCCCCGCCCGGCCTTCCCGCTGCCGGAGGGTGGGCATCCCGGCTCCGTCCCTCCTCCGGAGCGAGGGGGCGTAACTGGGCCCCGCGGGGCCTCCCCTCTGAGCAGATCAGAGGGACGGTGGCTTTTCCCGGGAAATGTCACCTGCAGGGCTGGCCTGGCCTTGCAGGCTGTGTGCCCGCCTCATTAGCATGATTCAAAGTCGGTGCTAATGAGCCGGCCCTTCCTGACAACCGTCCTCGGCCAGAGGAGCCGGGACACCCCGGGCGACAGGAAATAAAAAAATATCCCTTCTCCCCCGGCTGGGTGGCTCAGTGGTGTGAGCACTGGCCGAGGAACCGGGCGGTCACGGTTCGATTCCCGGTCAGGGCTCCGGGGGCCGGTGTCGGGTGACCGTGATGCCCTCTCTGTCCCGGGCGGTGCCTCCCGGGGGCTGGGGGTGTTGGGGGGCCGGGGGGTGTCAGGGTGACCGTGCCCCCAGGGGTTGGTGTTGGGGTGACCGTGCCTCCCGGGGGCCAGGGGTATCAGGGGGCCGAGGGGTTTCGGGGTGACCGTGCCTGCCGGGGGGCCGGTGTTGGGGTGACCGTGCCTCTTGGGGGATGGTGGGTGTTGGGGTCCGGAAGCTGTCGGGGGGCCGGGGGGTGTCGGGGTGACCGTGCCTCCCGGGGGCCGGGAGTGTCGGGGGGCCGGTGTCGGGGTGACCGTGCCTCTTGGGGGACGGTGGGTGTCGGGGGGCCGGGGGTGTCGGGGTGACCGTGCCTCCCGGGGGCCGGGAGTGTCGGGGGGCCGGTGTCGGGGTGACCGTGCCGCCCCTCTGCCCGCAGGTCTCCGCCCTGAAGAGCAAGCTGAAGAAGCAGTCCACGGCCACGGGCGACGGCGTGGCCCGGGCCTTCCTGCGGGCGCAGGCCGCGCTGTTCGGCTGCTACCGGGACGCCCTGCGGTACAAGCCGGTGAGCCCTCCCGCCCGCGTCGGCTTTAAAGAACACAGTGCGGGGCGGGAGAGGGCGGAGGGCGGGGGAGGCCTCGGAGCGGGAGCTGTGGAGGGAGAAAGAGGAGCAATTGTAATGACCTGGGCAACGAAGATCTATTAAATTAAAATAAAATATGAAGCTTGAAAAAAAATATATATATTTGATTTTTCACAGAGAGGAAGAGAGAGGGAGAGAGAGAGCTAGAAAGATCGATGAGAGAGAAACATCGACCAGCTGCCTCCTGCACACCCCCCACCGGGGATGTGCCCGCAGCCAAGGCCCATGCCCTTGAGCGGAATCGAACCCGGGACCTTTCAGTCCGCAGGCTGACGCTCTATTCCCTGAGCCAAACCGGTTAGGCAAATATATATTTGTTTTAATTAATTTCAGAGAAGAAGGGAGAGGCAAAGAGAGAGAGAGAGAGACACATCTATGAGGAGAGAGAATCCTGGATCAGCTGCCTCCTGCACGCCCCCCACTGGGGAATCGAGCCCGCAACCTGGGCCTGTGCCCTGACCAGAATCGAACCCTGAACCTCCCCAGCAGCAGGTCCCCCACAGCAATCTGCTCTGCGGCCCCCCAGGAGCCAGCTGCTTCTATGGGGTGGGAGGACAGAGGGGGCCTGGGGAAGCAGGGGTTACAGGCCTGGGGAGGGAGGCCAGGCGGGCGGGGGTGGGGCCCCATTGCCGGGGCTGTGAGGTCGTAGCTAGTCAGTCCCCCATAGTCTGTGTCTGCCCCCGACCCATCCCAGCGGCTGATCCCCCTGGAGGCCGGCATTATGGGAAGGAACGCGCACCTGTGTAGGAGTCCGCCCTGTCCGAGCTGGATGGGCTCACGTAGGGGCAGGCAGGCCGGACCCCGTGGCTGTCCGGTGTCCCGTCCAGGGACGCCCTGACCTTCTCTCTCTCTCTCTCTCCCCCCAGGGGGAGCCCGTGACCTTCTGCGAGGAGAGCTTCGTGAGGCACCGCTCCGGCCCCATGAAGCAGTTCCTGGAGACGGCCGTGAACCTGCAGCTGTTCAAGCAGGTGAGGGTGGGGCCCCCGCGTGGGGGGTTAGCGCCCTTCTGTGCCTTGGTCTGTCCGGGGGCGGCCGGACCCCTGTCTGTGTGCACAGGGAGCTGTGAGGGTCAGATTAGCAGGTGAGGGGGGGGCGGGTTAGCGCCCTTCTGTGCCTTGGTCTGTCCGGGGGCGGCCGGACCCCTGTCTGTGTGCACAGGGAGCTGTGAGGGTCAGATTAGCAGGTGAGGGGGGGGGGGTTAGCGCCCTTCTGTGCCTTGGTCTGTCCGGGGGCGGCCGTACCCCTGTCTGTGGGCACAGGGAGCTGTGAGGGTCAGATTCTAGGCGGGGTTCAAGGACGGAGCGGGCGGGTAGGAGATCGGACTGAAGCCTGTCAAACTCAAAGGCTAACGCGGGCCAGATCTGTGGTCGGCAAACTGCGGCTCGAGAGCCACCGGTGGCTCTTTGGCCCCTGGAGGGCGGCTCTTCCACGAAAGACCACGGCCTGGGCGAGTCTGTGTTGAAGACGTGGCATTAGAAGAAGTTTACATTAAAAAAAATGTGGTTCTCCAGAGACATGTCCATCGTGGTGCTATTAGTATTTGGCTCTGTGGATGGATGAGATTGCCCACCATGGGGCCAGATAAACATCCCCGGTGGGGGGTGTGCAGGGGGCAGCTGGTCGATGCTTCTCTCTCATCGATGTTTCTGACTCTATCCCTCTCCTTTCCTTTCTGTAAAAAAAAAAAATCAATTAAATACATTTTTTTTAAAAAAAGATTAAAACAAACAAACCTGTTTTTCACACTTTTCCAGATTCCCCAGTAGCAGGCTGTGTTTTTTTTCTCTTTTTAAAAAAAATATATTTTATTGATGATTCTTTACAGAGAGGAAGGGAGAGGGACAGAGAGTCAGAAACATCGATGAGAGAGAAACATCCATCAGCCGCCTCTTGCACATCCCCTACCAGGGATGTGCCCGCCACCAAGGTGCATGCCCTTGACCGGAATCGAACCTGGGATCCTTCAGTCCGCAGGTCGATGCTCTATCCACTGAGCCACACTGGTTTCGGCAAGGCTGTGTTTTTCTTGATGGTCGACTCCTCAGCCTCCTTGGGCCTCTTCCCGTGAGTCAGCTGCCATGTCCCGGCATTGGCGGCCGGCGCTCACATTCCCCGATACCGAGAAATAAACAGAATATAGCCGGGCGATAGCGGCCCCATTTGGACCGGCTCCTCCTCAGATAACGGGCTTGGAAAGCAGCCCAGACACAGCTTCTTAAGCCCGCACCCTGACAGCTCCATCCTTTAGGCCGCTGCCTCCCGAGACTCCAGCCTCTCTCTCCAGGCCTCTCACCCGGGGGTCCCTCAGCAGCGCCTGTGTTGGTTTTTTACCCCCTCTACCCATTTTAAAATGCATTTTTAACCAAAACCGGTGTGGCTCAGTGGATAGAGCGTCGGCCTGCGGACTGAAGGGTCCCGGGTTCGATTCCGGTCAAGGGCATGGACCTTGGTTGTGGGCACATCCCTGGTGGGGGGTATGCAAGAGGCAGCGGATGGATGATTCTCTCTCATCGGTGTTTCTAACTCCCTATCCCTCTCCCTTCCTCTCTGTAAAAAAAAAAAAAAAAAAAAAAAAAAAAAATCAATAGAATATATTTAAAAATAAAATAAAATGTATTTTTATTCATTTCAGAGAGGGAAAGGAGAGGGACAGAGAGAAACATCCATGAGGAGAGGGAATCCTGGATCGGCTGCCTCCTGCCGACCCCGCATTGGGGATGGAGCCCGCAATCCGGGGGCATGGGCCCTGGACCGGGACTCGAACCCAGACCTCCTGGTTCCTAGGTGGACGCTCAACCCCTGAGCCACACCGGCCGGGCCTGGTGTCTGTCATCTTAAACCTGGGGTCTCTGTGTAAGGACGTGCTGCGTAGAGAGAATCCCCAGAGCCTGTCTGTGCTGCATTCTGACCTACTTTCTCCGACGTCCACAAGACACCGGATCAGAGAGACGGGTCAGAAGCCAAACGCGGGCCCCCTTTCATGTCCGCGGAGATTCCGGGAGATTTTAGAAAGCTTTTAACGTAACAATAAATTCTGATAAATCTCCACACCTTCCTATTCATCTTTTTTTTTTTTTTAAGAAACACGTAGTTGGTTGTTCACGGCGGGTAATTTATAGCCGAGATCAGCGCGTGCATGAGTGGGGGTGTGAGACACATCGGCTGCCGGAATGCATGTGAGGCGGCAGCTGTATCATCATCACACACGTGTTTCCCGGCGCGGAAAAGGACCACACGTGTCATGTGGCCCAGGCGGGAGATGGGGACCCTGTCTCTGCTGGGGTATCAGCACAAGGACGCATTTTCACACTTTTTTAAAATTTTTATTTTTTAAATATATTTTATTGATTTTTTACAGAGAGGAAGAGAGAGGGATAGAGAGTTAGAAGCATCCATGAGAGAGAAACATCCATCAGCTGCCTCCTGCACACCCCCCACTGGGGATGTGCCTGCCACCAAGGTCCATGCCCTTGAAATGTGTGTGTACAGCGCGTCGCTGAACCTCCCGCCGTTCGCAGGTGCCCGTAAAGAGCTGATGACTCAATTTATTGGAACACGTTAGCGTGGTTTTCACTAACCTGCCAGGTTTAGGGAGCGTTTATAAGGTGAAGTATTTAAGTCCAGGCTACCGGGTTTTGTTATTTTTTTAGCCTAAAGAAAGGGACATTTAGAGACCTCTAGGAAATGAGTATATTTTGAAAGTTGTGTGTGTGTGTTTTTAGAATACTTTTTTTTTTTTAATTGCTAATGATTTCTGGCTCACTTACAAAGTGTATTTTTCTCTCTCTCTCCAAGGCTGGAATTTGATTAGCTTGGTACCTTCGTGGCCAAGAAGGGCTGCTAATAGGAGATCGTTGTGGGTTTGTGTGTGTGTGTGTGTGTGTGTGTGTGTGTGTTTGTTTTGCAATGTGGTTATTTTCCCTCTGGGCTGAAAAGGCACCTGGAGGTGTGGTGTGTCCAGGCCCGTGGTCTGCAAACCGAGGCTCTCCAGCCCCATACGGCTCTCGGGCCCCTGGAGGGCGGCTCTTCCACAAAACACCACGGCCTGGGCGGGTCTGTGTGGAAGACGTGGCCTTAGAAGACGTTTAAGTTTTAAACAATGTGGCTCTCCAGAGACATGTCCGTCGCTGTGCTGTTGGTATTTGGCCCTGCGGACGAAGGAGTTTGCCGACCGCGGGGCAGGTTGAGGCCCTTTATGAAGCCGCCGCTTTCCCACACGGCTGTGTTTTCCTTCACCATTCGTCTCCATGCCGCGGCAGCCAAGCGTGTTCTTATCTTTTATTTTTATTTTTTCTCTCACTGTGAAATGCCGGGGAGTGTTCAGAGGGGTGTGTGGCCCGTAACCAGCTCCACTTGGGAGGGGGTTATTGAGTCAAAAATAGAAAAAGGGCCGAAACCAGTTTGGCTCAGTGGATGGAGCGTCGGCCTGCGGACTGAAAGGTCCTGGGTTCGATTCCGGTCAAGGGCATGGACCTGGGTTGCGGGCACATCCCCAGTAGGAGGTGTGCAGGAGGCAGCTGATCGATGTTTCTCTCTCATCGATATTTCTAACTCTATCCCTCTCCCTTCCTCTCTGTAAAAAAATCAATAAAATATATTTTTTACAAAATAGAAAAAGGGAGTTGAGAGAACGGTTCCCCGTCAGCATTCCTGATTCGTCCCCGTCCCAGCTTTCCCCCGGGAGGAGGGGGCGGCCTGTGTCTGTGCTGGGGTTTATGATCCGTGGGGGTGCGCGCCCCCAGGCCCCCATCCTCGACGGCAGCATGAGCATCCCCAGGAAGCGTGTGCCGGTCGGCGTGGTCGGCGTCCGGCTGTCCCTGGCCGGCGGGCCGTCCACCAGGCCGGCGATAAGGCCCGGCATGGCGTCAGCCGGTGATGGATGTGGGCTGGCTCCCCTCGGGGGTCAGCCGCGCCCACCGCGGCCTCCCTCCTCCCCAGGAACGCACCGTCGGCGGATAGCGGGGGATTTATCTCTCCTCGGACCCGGGCCGGCCGCTCCCGGTAAAAGGGGTGGATTATGTGCAGTAAACACAGAGAGGAGAACCTTTTAGGGAGTCCCGCTGCTTAATCTCCTGTGGCCGTGAAGGCCTTTCCGAGGATGCCTGCGTGATCCCCTTCGTCCGGACGGATGGCTTTCCATTTGTCTTCCTGCTTCGCCTCGTTTTTTTTTTATTGTTTTTTTTTCCCCAAAAAAAATGATACGTAGCCCGTCACATGCCATCCCTCGGTGTGAGGGATAATGCCGAGCTTGGAATGCATGCGAGCCGAATTTTGCAAGCACTTTCAACTGCTTTTCTTTTATCTTTTCTTTTCTTTTCTTTTCTTTTCTTTTCTTTTCTTTTCTCTTCTTCCTTATTTTTTTAAAAAAATATACTGTATTTTATTGATTTTTTTTACAGAGAGGAAGGGAGAGAGATAGAGAGCCAGAGATAGAGAGCCAGAAACGTCGATCAGCTGCCTCCTGCATACCCCCTACCAGGGATGTGCCCGCAACCAATGTACATGCCCTTGACTGGATTCGAACCTGGGACCCTTCAGTCTGCAGACCGACGCTCTACCACTGAGCCAAACCGGTTTTGGCTCTTTTCTTTTTTTAAAAAAAATATACTTTATTGATTTTTTTACACAGAGGAAGGGAGAGGGAGAGAGAGCTAGAAACATCGATGAGAGAGAAACATCCATCAGCTCCCTTTTGCACGCCCCCCACCGGGGATGTGCCCGCAACCAAGGTCCATGCCCTTGACCGGAACCGAACCTGGGGCCCTTCAGTCCGCAGGCCGATGCTCCATCCACTGAGCCACACCTGTCTCGGCGTAATTTATGTTTCTATGCGTACCTTCTGTTCCTACACCTTTGATATAAGCAAGCACTTAATCTTCGGGGAAGGTGACCAGATCCGGGCTGAAATGTCCCGCGGCATTTTTAAAAAAGTCCCGATTTTTGGGAAGAATCTTTCCAATGTTTCCAATCTCTCCAACAATCGGGACTGTTTTAAAACGCCGCGGGACGCGGAGAAAATTGCTAGAAATCAGGACTGTCCGCCAAAAGCGGGACGATCTGGTGACCTTACCTCCGGCGAGCCCTGACCGTGACCCTCCCCGTCTCTCTCTCTTCCCTTCCAGTTCATCGACGGGCGGCTGGCGAAGCTGAACGCCGGGAAGGGGTTCTCGGACGCCTTCGAGGAGGAGATCACGTCGGGGGGGTTTTCGGGAGGTAAGGACGGCGTCCGGCGAGGAGGGTCCGCCCTCCAGAGGCCCCGTCCACCCGTGTCCGGCGGCGGCGGAGCCTCGACCCCCGCCATCTCCTCCTGAACCGGCGACGTGTCAGAGGCCCCTTCCCGCCTCCGAGGAGGAGCCTCCGGGGGCGATGGTTCGGGTGATCGCCCCCTATTTCTTTTTTTTAAAATATATTTTATTGATTTTTTACAGAGAGGAAGGGAGAGGGAGAGAGAGCTAGAAACATCGATGAGAGAGAAACATCCATCAGCTGCCTCCTGCACACCCCCCACTGGGGATGTGCCCGCCACTGAGGTCCATGCCCTTGACCGGAATCAAACCCGGGACCTCCCAGTCCGCAGGCCCACGACGCTCTATCCACTGAGCCACACCGGTTTCGGCGAATTGTACTCTTAAGTGAGATGTGTTTTTGCATCACGGACATAGAGGAGCCGCTGCAGCCGTCCATCTGTCTGTTAAACGGGAAACAGGACTGCCCCACCGGCTGGCTCTGCGGGGGAGTGGCTGAGCGTCCACCTAGGAACCAGGAGGTTCGATTCCCGGTCAAGGGCAGAGGCCTAGGTTGCGGATTCGATCCCCAGCAGGGGGCATGAGGGAGGGCCTTGGCTCGCACAGAATTTCCCTGGAAGCACTTATTTATTTTTTATTTAATTTTTTATATTTTACTGAGTTTTTACAAAGAGGAATAGACAGGGATAGAGAGCTAGAAACATCGATGAGAGAGAATCATCCATCAGCTGCCTCCTGCACCCTCCTCCCACTGGGGATGTGCCCGCAACCAAGGTCCGTGCCCTTGACCAGAACCGAACCTGGGACCCTTGAGTCTGCAGGCCGACGCTCTATCCACTGAGCCACACCGGTTTTTGGCTGGAAGCACTTACTTTTGGGGAGAAACTTAGTGGACTTGACTCTGCAGGTGCTGAACCCGGAGTCCCCCGCCTCCCTGCCCCCTCACTCAGCTCCTGGGCAAGGAGGAGAATCAGCTTCAATGGAACTTTCATGTTAAAATAGACTTTTTTTTTTTTTTTACTTTCCACCTCAGACAAGCAAAGGGTTGTCAGCTCCCGGACACATGGCCGGAGGCGTCTGTGGGGCCCTGACACCAGCGCCGTCTCATTATCTCTGCGGCCCGTGGGGCTGCCGGCCCCGCCGGGAGGGCGGGTGACACGGTGACAGTGATGGGGGGGCGGTGAGCCTTTACGTGGCTGGATGGGGGGGACCCCTCCCCGGTGACAGAGCCAGGCCAGGTGGCTTTTCCACGGGAGGGCAGGTCCCCACCGTGTCCACGGTGGGTCTTCTCGTTTAAAAAAAGGACGGGCCGAAACCGGTGTGGCTCAGTGGATAGAGCGTCGGCCTGCGGACTGAAGGGCCCCGGGTTCGATTCCGGTCAAGGGCAGGGACCTTGGTTGCGGGCACATCCCCGGTAGGGGGTGTGCAAGAGGCAGCTGGTCCATGACTCTCTCTCATCGATGTTTCTAGCTCTCTCTCCCTCTCCCTTCCTCTCTGCAAAAAAATCAATAAAATATATATTGTTATATATTTTTAAAAAATGGATGGTCTCCAGTGGTCGGCAAACAGCGGCTCTCGAGCCATAGGCGGCTCTCTGGCCCCTGGAGGGCGGCTCTTCCACAAAAACACCACGGCCTGGGAGTGTGTGTGTGGAAGAAGTGGCGTCAGGAGACGTTTACGTTTAAACAAGGTGGCTCTCCGAAGACATGTCAGTGGTTGTGCTGTTGGTAGCTGGCTCTGAGACGAAGGAGTTTGCCGACCGCTGGGATGCGGGGAGAGCGGGCGCCTGACTCGGAGGCTGTGTTTTCAGCGCAACTTCATGCCCACCCCTTTGTTGTTCTTGAAAATGCAAGAGGTTTTTGAATTCTTCCTTTTCTTTGGCATATTTTTAAAAATTGATTTCAGAGAGGAAGGGAGAGAGAGAGACGAGAGAGAGAGAGAGAGAGAGAAAGAGAGAGAGAGAGAGAGAGAGAGAGAGAGAGAGAGAGAGAGAGAGAGAAACATCGATGATGAGAGAGAACCATGGACCGGCTGCCTCCTGCACGCCCCACACTGGGGATGGAGCCCGCACCCCGGGCCTGTGCCCTGACCGGGAATCGAACCGTGACCTCCCGGTTCCTAGGTCGACGCTCAGCCACTGAGCCACACCAGCCGGGCAGTCCTGTTTTCCTTCTTGCTGAGGAATTTGAAAGGGTGGTAACGAACCATCCGTTTTCGTGTCATTTTTTTGGCCGCCCCGGACAATTTAAGACCAGTTTTCGTGTTTGGGGAGAAGACCCCACCGAGGCCTGGAATTTAAACAAACACGTCCGGAGAGGCAGCCTCCGTGCAGGCCAGAGAGCGGTCCCGTCCCCGCGTGTGAGAAAGCCGCTGTTTGGACCAACAAGAACTATGTGAAGAATTTCCTCCAAAAAATGCTGGTTATTCCCAGAATCCTGGTGCTCGAACAGAAGGTCTCGGGATTTTTCTTTTTTTCTCTCTTCTTTTTTTTCCTTTTGGCACTCAGCTGCATTTTTTAAGGAGAAAAACAGCCTTTCAAAAAAGAAGGTTTTCAAAGAATAATGTGCTTGTCTCTTCAATTTTGTGGCAATAAGGAGCCTTAGATCTTAAAAGCACGAAATTTAAAGAGACAGGCATCCTTTAGACATTTTTTTTTTAAAAAAAAAACAAAAACACAAACAGGCTCCTAGCTAAATTATACCCCATGCTTCCCTACCATCTTAAGCAGTTTTCTTAGGGACCTCTTGTTTGCCCTGTGCCACAAAATTCCAGATTCTTTTTTCTTTTAATATATTGTTATTGATCTCAGAGAGGAAGTGGGGAGAGGCAGAGAGAGAGAGGAACATCCATGATGAGAGGGAATCATGGATCGGCTGCCTCCTGCACGCCCCACCCTGGGGATCGAGCCTGCAACCCGGGCCTGTGCCCTGACTGGGAATGGAACTGTGACCCCTCTGGTTCATAGGTCAACGTTCATAGGTCACGCCGGCTCGGTTAGATAGGGAGTAGCTGGCTCTGATCTTTCAGAGCTTCCAGGTTGACCAGCTGAAGAAACTCAAGAAATGAAACAACAAAATTTAACAGCATCTCTTTAAAAAAAAAAAAAAAATTATTGATATTTTACCGAGAGGAAGAGAGAGGGACAGAGAGTGAGAAACATCGATGAGAGAGAATCATCCATCAGCTGCCTCTTGCACACCCTCACCTGGGGATGTGCCTGCAACCAAGGTCCATGCCCTTGACTGGAATCGAACCTGGGACATCCCAGTCTGCAGGCCGACGCTCCGCCCACTGGGCCACACCGGCTTTGGCTTAACAGCACCTTTTAACGTCTTGGCTTCCTACGTGAGAGAAGGAAAAAAAAAATCTGTGCTCAAAAATGTCGATTACGGTTTGAAGAATTAGAACAGTTTATTCTTTCTCGTGGTATCCCTCGCTGCCCTCCACCCCACTGCAGAAAAGCAAATGCTGCTCACTGCATTCCTGGCAGTGCTCGCCGCCGCTGATACGTGCTGGCTGACGGGTTTATTTCTGGCCAGCTATGCCTGACATCTCATTTCTGCCTTCCTCCAGGGAGCCCGAGGTCCTATCAGCAGTGGGTCCACACGGTCAAGGTAACGAGAGAGCCTTTCCGAATTCCTTCCTCCTCTGGCTCCGTCTGTGGGCGGGGGTCAGCCAACGTGTTTAATGTCCTCCCATGGGAATGTCTTTGTTGGATGCCTGTCTTTTTAAAATATATATATATATTTTATTGATTATTTTTTACAGAGAGGAAGGGAGAGGGACAGAGAGTTAGAAACATCGATCAGCTGCCTCTTGCACACTCCCTACTGAGGATGTGCCCGCAACCAAGGTACATGCCCTCGACCAGAATCGAACCTGGGACCCTCGAGTCCGCAGGCTGACGCTCTATCCACTGAGCCACACCGGTTAGGGCTTGTGCTTGTCTTTATGAATACGATGTCCGATGGAAAGCTTTGGTCCGGGGACAGATGGCTTTCTTGGAAAAAGCAAGAGTCCACTGCCCCCATGAATTCTGTCCCAAAGCAAGGAACTGGGTGGAGTAGTGAGATGATTGGGTGGGAATTTTATCCTTTCTGGGACAGTCTTTTTTTTTTTTTTTTTTTTTTTTTTAATATGTTTGTTTGTATTTTCAAATACAGAAAGCCCTCTTCCACAAATTGAGACTTGATGGCTCAACATGAAAACAGTTTTGATATATTTTTATTTTAAATGTATTTTATTGATTTTTTTTTTTTTTACAGAGAAGAAGGGAGAGGGATAGAGAGTTAGAAACATGGATGAGAGAGAAACATCCATCAGCTGCCTCTTGCACACACACCCCCTATTAGGAATGTGCCTGCAACCAAGGTCCATGCCCTTGACCGGAATCGAACCTGGGACTCTTCCGTCCGCAGGCCGACGCTCTACCCACTGAGCCGCACCGGCGAGGGCTGTGATTTCTCTTGTACGATTTCTTTATCCCTGCAGCGGGCTTCACCTTCCACGGTGAGCCCGGCGGGCGTGGCCCCGTGGCGGAGCGTCCACCTAGGAACCAGGAGGTCAGGGTTCCATCCCGGCCGAGGGCACAGGCCCGGGTGGTGGGCGCCGGCCCCAGTGGAGGGCGTGCAGGAGGCCGCCGATCCGTGCGTCTCTCTCCTCCTGGCTGTTCTGTGGGCCTTCGCTTAGCCAGTGGCGAGAGCTTTCTTTCTGCAGCAGCTCGCGTGCTTGTGTCCGGGGCCATCTGGTCAACCGCGGTTGGAAACGGGTGTCTGTGCTTCCTTTGCAGAAAGGGGGCGCCCTGTTCAACTCGGCCGTGACCAAAGCCACCCCCGCGATGCGGACCGCGTACAAATACGTAAGTGAGTCTCCCTCGGACGCTTCAGCATTCCACCCGTCACATGTTATGGCGTGTTTTCAGCCGAGAGACCTGTGGGTCTAGAATGTGCCCTTACTTTCCTTTTAAATCTGATGTTCAGACATCAGAAATCACACTGAACCAAAGAAACCCAGCTGCTCCAAGGGTATCATTATATATATATTCAAATATATTTTTATTGATTTTTTTACAGAGAGGAAGGGAGAGAGATAGAGAGCTAGAAACGTCGATGAGAGAGAAATACCGACCAGCTGCCCCTCTCTTGCACACCCCCTACCAGGGATGTGCCCTCAACCAACGTACATGCCCTTGACCGGAATCGAACCTGGGACCTTTCAATCTGTAGGCAGATGCTCTCTCCACTGAGCCAAACAGGTTTTGGCATCCTTTTATTGTTAAACATATTTGTATTGATTTCAGAGAGGGAGGGAGAGAGAGAGAAACATCCATGGTGACAGAGAATCATGGATCGGCTGCCTCCCTGCCCCACCCCTCCCCCCCACCCCAAACTGGGGATGGAGCCCGCAACCCGGACACGTGCTCTTGACCGGAATGGAACCGAGCCTGCAGGCCGGCGCTCTATCGACTGAGCCACACAGGCTGGGGCTTGGGTCCTCGCTCTTGAAGCCGCCTTCTGAGCCCGGCCCTTGTCTTCTTGTCTTCCAGGCCAAGAGCCACGCCAAGCAGGGCATCCGGGAGGTGAAAAGCAAGCTCAGACACAAGGTATGCCGCCCCCGCCGCCTCTGCCCTCCCCCGCTGCTCAGGCCGCACTGATCCCTCCCTCGGGATGCTCCTCGGTAATGACCTTGGAAGTGCGCTCGGCCCCGGGTCCCGGGATGGGCTTTTTATAACCAGCCCCCCCGGACACCCGCCTGCCGTTCTGCAGGGTCTCTCCATCGCGTGCATATTTTATCATCGGCCCCAAGATGCTCTCACGGGAGGCGCTGTCTCCAGAAGGTTCACGGCCTGGGTAGATAGCCCTGCCGAAACGCAGATCATTTTTTATGAATTTTAAAATATATTTTTTTTAAAAAGTAGGTATGTTTATGGATGTCAGAGAGGAAGGGACACAGGCAGAGAGGGATAGAAACATCCACAAGGAGAGGGAATCATGGATCAGCTGCCTCCTGCACGCCCCCTCACTGGGGATGTGCCCGCAACCAAGGTCCATGCCCTTGACCGGAATCGAACCCGGGACCCTTCAGTCCCCAAGCCGACGCTCTATCCGCTGAGCCGCATCCATGTGGGCGGGAACCTAGTTTTCTAAGTAGATCCTCGAGGCGTCCAGCTGAGGGCTCTCTCCGGCGATGTACGTCTGCCTCGGGCCCCTGGCGTCTGTCCGTCGCCCGGGGAGCGTTTAGAAATCACCCCGTGTCTCTCTCCCGCGCGCAGGAGAACGAGGACGAGGACCGGACCGCCTCCGGGTTCGTGCAGTACACGCCGGTCTACACCTCGCACAACCACCGGGCCGGAAGCCCGGAGAAGCGCAGGCTCACCCAGGTACGGCCCCACCCCCGGGCCTCCAGGAGGGGGCGCGCAGGAGGCGGTGAGGTGACCCGTGTCTCTTCTCTCTTTCCTTCTCCCTTTCTCTCTCTTAAAAAAAAAAAAAAATTAAAAACGATAAGCTGTATTTAAATAACTAGTTCACAATGTTAAGTGGTGGTGAGGAGGAGGAGGAGGAGGATGAGGATGATTCCACCAGGGTAGCCACCCGCTCTGGTTCTTGCTGTTTGCGTGCAGGGGGCGGCCAATCCGTGATTCTCTCTCATCACAGATGTTTCTATCTCTCTCTCTCCCTCCTGCTTCCGCTCTGACATCCATACAAGCACATCTAAACCAAAATAATATACGCACTGAGTGGCCAAATGACGATGATCTCTACACACATAATAATCTGGCCACTCAGTGTGTGTGTGTATATATATATATATATATATATATATATATATATATATATATATATATATCTCTTAGAGGCCCGGTGCATGAATTTGTGCACGGGTGGGGCCCGGCCAGCCTGGCCAGGGGGAGGGGACATGGGCGGTTGGCCGGCCAGCCTGCCTGCTGGTTGCACTGCTGGCCGAGGGGACAATTTGCATATTAGCCTTTTATTCTACAGAATACACACTGAGTGGCTGGATTATTATGTGTTCAGAGAGCATCATCATCTGGCAACTCAGTGTGTGTGTGTGTGTGTGTGTGTGTGTGTGTATCTATTTCTATCTATCTATCTATCTATCTATCTATCTATCTATCTATCAGAGGCCCGGTGCATGAATCCGTGCATGGGTGGGGTCCGGCCAGCCTGGCCAGGGGGAGGGGACGTGGGCGGTTGGCTGGCCTGCCTGCTGGTCGAACTCCTGGTCGAGGGGACCATGTGCATATCAGCCTTTTATTCTGTAGGATAGACACGGAGTGGCCAGGTTATTTATTATCTCTGTACACATAATAATCTGGCCACTCAGAGTGTGTGTGTGTGTGTGTGTGTGTATTTCTTGTATCAAGAAACCTCTTGGCTTATCAGACCTTGAGGATGCAATTTTGTTGTCCATGGAATTACCGAAATTAAGGATCCAGACTCGCCGGTCTCTGTCCCCGAGCGCCCTGGCCTCAGCCTCCTGCTCCCAGCTCCCCGGACCTGCGTGGCCGGAATTCCCAATTTCCATCTGTCCTTCCTGCACAAGCTGTGAACCGGAGGGAGGATGGTGACTGGTGACACTCCGAGCGTGTGCTTAGCAGCGAGAAAAGGCAGGTCCCCGGGATGAGTGTACGCAGACCCCGGACTGTCTGAGCTCCCAGCCCCTGAGCCTGGCGGCCGGCATCGATTGCTCATCTCCTCCCCCGACCCCACCCCCTCTGCCCCCCGCCCCGCGGGAGCCGAGCCGGCAGTGCCAATTAGCCTGGCCGCTCCGTCTCGCTGATGAGGCTCTGGCAGGTCCGGGACGGCTCCCAATTAGGCGCTGCCTCTGTGCAGCCTAACGGGGCCCCGGGGAGGGCGTCCCCGTGGCCGGCCGGCCGGCACCGCCGCCGGTGGGTCCGGGGCGGATGTGGGGGTCGGAGCTGCGCGTCCGTCGTCATCTCGGCCACGGACGGGCCGTCTCTCCTCCGTGGGACGTCAGAGCCGGACCCCGGGGCTGGCGGCCGAGGTGTAGGCGCGTCTCTGCTCCGCGGTGCGGCCTGAGCTGCTGACCGGCAGAGGCCGGGGGTGTTTGCCGAGGAAAGACGGGGGAGAGCCCTGGAAGGAGGCGTTTGTGGTCGCAGGAGCCTGTCTGAGTCCGGGAACAGTGTGTGTGTGTGTGTGTGTGTGTGTGTGTGTGTGTGTCTGCATCTCCCTCCCTCCCCCCCCCCTCTCTCTCTCTTTCTCTCTCTCTCTCTCAGTGTGTGTGTGTGTGTGCATCTCCCTCCCTCCCCCCCCCCTCTCTCTCTCTTTCTCTCTCTCTCTCTCAGTGTGTGTGTGTGTGTGTGTGTGCATCTCCCTCCCTCCCCCCCCCCTCTCTCTCTCTCTCAGTGTGTGTGTGTGTGTGTCTGCATCTCTCTCTCTCTCTCTCTCTCTCTCTCTCTCTCTCTCTTTCTTTCTCTCTCTCTCAGTGTGTGTGTGTGTGTGTGTGTCTGCATCTCCCTCCCTCCCTCCCTCTCCCTCTCTCTCTCTCTCTCTCTTTCTCTCTTTCTCTGTGTGTGTGTGTGTGTGTGTGTGTGCATCTCCCCCCCCCTCTCTCTCACACACACACACACACACAGCAGGATGCGTGTGCCACCGGCGGGAGCTTCGCTGCTGTGCACACCAGCCTCAGCAGATGGCTGGCCCGGAGCAAGGCCAGGGCAGGGCGGGCTCTGTTGGTGAACCCTGGACACCCGGCAGGCCTGGCTCTTAACCCTCTCCCGGCCGGGCCCCCGTTTCTTTCCAGCCCACCCACCCACCCACCCACCCAGGCGCGGGCCTCGTGGGCTGCGGGCGGCAGCACCGCCTGCAGGACACCCGTCCCTCCGTGGGCGCGCGGCGAACGCCGGACGTAAAACGAATGTCATGGGCGGCTGTGCTTCCTGCTCAGGGAAGATTCCAGAACACGGCACCACGGGCCGTGGCATAGCTTTTTGCTTGATTGGTTGGTCCAGAAAGAGCCCTGGCCGGTGCAGCTCAGTGGATAGAGGGTCGGCCTGCAGACTGAAGGGTCCCGGGTTCGATTCCGGTCAAGGGCACATGCCGGGGGTAAGGGGCGTGCAGAAGGCAGCCGATCCATGATTTTCTCACATTAGGTGTTTCTCCCTCTCCTTTCCTCTCTGAAATCAATAAAACTATGTTTATTAAAAAAAGAAAAAGATAAGGAAATCTGTTAGCAAGTTCTAGACGATAAAAACAATTTTTTGGACGTGTCTTATGGGAACATGCTCCCATTTGAAGGCGCCCCAGAAAAACTGTCTCCACGGAAACACCTTTTAGCGTCTCTGTCCCGAAGTCTCTCTTTCCTTAGCTCATCGTCCGTCTAATGTATACGGACGCCTCTCGTTTCTAAATCTGCTCTTTTGAGGCCGGTATTGAACAGTTAGTGGTGCCACGTTGTTGGTTTTAAAGAAAGCTATTTCCCCTGTGTGTGTGTGTGTGTGTGTGTTTTCATTGTTGAAATAATACTCATGTCCAGCATGTTAACATATATGATTCAGTTATGGGTTACAAGGCTGCCCTCTAGTGGGCGTGAGCCAATCCTTTCCTTCCTTGAAAGATGAGTGCTGCAGGAGAGAAATGAACATCCAGGATGAGAGAGAACCGCGGATCGGCTGCCTCCTGCACGCCCCACGCTGGGGATGGAGCCCGCAACCCGGGCCTGTGTCCTGACCGGGGAATCGAACCCTGACCTCCTGGTTCACAGGTCGACGCTCACGCCACGCCAGCTGGGCTGATAGAATCTTATTATAGTCTGAGCGGGATTGAGGTCTCTTTGCACGTGGCTATAGTTCCCGTCAACAAAAAATGATAGCACGGGTGCTTTTAAAGCTGTTTTCCGATTCTGAACGGCGTGCATTGGTTAAGCTTGCTGCCATTGTCATCCCGTAGAGTTCACGTTATCTCATGCAAGTCCTAGCAACCCAAAACGCATAAGCTCAGGGGTTTGCTGGGTGGGGTTTGGGTAAGCAAGGTAACACTTCTGAGCCTCACAACTCTAAACTGGGGACAGTGGGACCGAGGACCTGCCTTCAGACACATCACAGGTCACATGCATCTTAATTAAAAAAATATATATATATATATATTATTGATTTTTTACATTATATTTTATTGATTTTATACAGAGAGGAAGGGAGAGGGATAGAGAGTTAGAAACATCGAAGAGAGAGAACCATCGATCAGCTGCCTCTTGCACACCCCCTAATGGGGATGTGCCCGCAACCAAGGTACATGCCCTTGACCGGAATCGAACCCGGGACCTTCCAGTCCGCAGGCCGGCGCTCTATGCACTGAGCCAAACCGGTTTTGGCAAGCATCTTAATTTTATAAAATCTAAAGAAACATATTTGCCCGTTCCTCTGCCTGTATCTCTCATCACCGCCCCCCCCTCACACACACACACACACACACACACACACACACACTCCCTACCCTAACCCCCTTATGCATGGAATGGGCCAGGCCCTTTGCCGGATTGGGGTCTGCCTGCCATCTGGCGGCAGAAGCGGTAACTGCAGGGGCAGCAGGGGGTGGTCCGGACAGGAAGTTGGGTGGTGGTTCTGTGACCTGGGCCTGTGGCCTCCCGGAAGCCATTGCACCCGAGTCCCTGGCCAGCGGGACCCGTAAGCGCAGAGACACGATCTGGGTGGGTTCAGTCACGACGGAAGCCAGCGGTGCTTGTGTCGAGTCAGCTGCCATGTTTGTCTGTCTTGAGTGCTGATGGAATCGGTTGTAAGCCAAGTATTCCCAGAACAAGGAGGGACTGAGCGACCGACCAACCCACCGACCGACCGACCGACTGGGTGGGTGGGTTACGTATAGACATGTTCAGTCCTCTCACTTGTTCTTTTTTTTTGGTTTTTAATACATTTTATTGATTTAAAATATATATATATATATTTATTGATTTTTTTCACAGAGAGGAAGGGAGAGGGAGAGAGAGCCAGAAACATGGATGAGAGAGAAACATCCATCAGCTGCCTCCTGCACACCCCCCACTGGGGATGTGCCTGCAACCAAGGTCCATGCCCTTGACCGGAATCGAACCCGGGGCCCTTCAGTCCGCATGCTGACGCGCTATCCACTGAGCCACACCGGTCAGCGCTCTCATTTGTTTTCGGAGTGTGAGTGGGAGGGGGAGTAAGTGTGGAGACACATAACCCCTCCCTCTCTCCTCCTCCTTCCTGCCCAGCTCATCACGTTGATCGGGTAACACTGAAAACCCCGAATGCGCGTTGCTTCTAACAGTGTGCCTTACCGCCCGGCCGGTGTGGCTGTGTGGTTGAGCGTCGACCTAGGGCCCAGGAGGTCAGGGTTCGATTCCCAATCAGGCCACCTGCCCGGGCGGCGGGCTGCATCCCCAGGGCGGGGCGGGCAGGAGGCCTCGGATCCATGGTTCTCTCTCATCAGGGATGTTTCTCTCTCTCCCTCTCCCTTCCTCTCTGAAATCGATGTTATAAAAAATGTTTCTTTGCAGCTGAAACCGGAGTGGCTCCGTGGATGGAGCGCCAGCCTGCGGGCGGAAGGGTCCCGGGTTCGATTCCCGGTCAAGGGCATGGACCTTGGTGGCGGGCACATCCCCGGTGGGGAGCGTGCAGGAGGCAGCTGGTCGATGCTTCTCTCTCATCGATGTTTCTGACTCTCTCTTCCTCTCCCTTCCTCTCTGTAATAAATCAATAACATGCATTTAAAAACAAACAAACACGTTCCTTTGCAAATCAAACCGCTTCTGAAACGTGACGAGAAAGGAGACTCGCTGTCTTACTAACGCTGTCTGTCTATCCGTCTGTCCCTCCCGCAGGCGCGCATCCACAGGCCCCTCAAGAGCCTCGGCGACGACGGTGGGCCGGGCGGGGACCAGGATGAGGACGCGGACCGCACCAGCAAGTCAGTACCGGGTTCGAGGCCCCGCCCGGCCCCGGGGCTGGAGGCGGCCGCTGTGGGTTACCCTGGAGACCTTCTGAGAGGGCGCCCCCCCCCCGCCCGCACCCCTGGGCATCGGGTTTTACCCCCAGGGATGCTCTGAGCCCGTCCCCACGTCCGGGGGTGAATCCGGAGCCGGGAGAGCGGGGAGGGCCTGGGCTAGCATCCGGCTCTCTGCCGCCGTGGACTCTCCGGCTGCACGTTCTTTTTTCCTTTTTAAAATATCTTTTAATTGATTTTTAGAGCGAGAGGGTGGGAGAGGGATGGAGGGAGAGAAACATCTGTGATAACAGAGAATCGTGGATCGGCTGCCTCCTGCACACCCCACGCTGGAGTTCGAGTGTGGAACCCTGAGCAGGTGCCCTGATCTCTTGGCTCCTGGATGGTCGGTCGCTCAACCACTGAGCCACACAGGCCAGCCCCAGCTGCATGTTCTTTAAAAAAAAATTTTGATTTTTTTTTTTCACAGGGAGGATAGAGAGTTAGAAACATCGATGAGAGAGAAACACTGATCAGCTGCCTCCTGCACACCTCCTACTGGGGATGTGCCCGCAACCAAGGCACATGCCCTTGATTGGAATCGAACCTGGGACCCTTGAGTCTGAAGGCTGACACTCTATCCACTGAGCCACACTGGTTAGGGCTCTTTTTTTTTTTTGTGTGTGTGTGTGTGTGTGTGTGTGTGTGTTTTTAAATATATTTTATCGATGTCAGACAGGACGAGAGTGGGAGAGAGAGAGAGAGAGAGAGACATCCATGATGAGAGAGAATACCATGGATCGGCTGCCTCCTGCACGCCTCCTCCTGGGGATGGAGCCCAAAACCCATGTGCCCTTGGCCGGAATCGAACCTGGGACCCTCCGGTCCGCAGGCCGACGCTCTATCCAGTGAGCCGCACCCGCCGGCGGGGCCCGGCTGCACGTTCTTCAGGCAGGTGGTGCTCGGAATTCCCGGGTGTGAGCTGGTGGAGACATCCCTCCCGGGGCCAGCCGGGCCCAGGGGCTCCGTCTTCCTGCTGTTCCTGGCGCGGGAGCGGCGAGAGGCCGGGTGCCCCCACCCCCTGAGCGTGTCCCCTGCGTCCCCCCCGCCCCCCAGGCTGTCCTCCGAGGACGGGGAGGAGGCCGCGCCCGACTCCTACGAGAGCGACGACTCTGCGGAGCCGCGGGGCAAGGCGCTGTACGCGGGGGAGATGGACCTGCTGGGCGAGATCCTGGACACGCTGAGCACCCACAGCTCGGACCCGGGCACGCTGGCGGCCGCCAAGAGCCTGGACTTCTTCCGCTCCATGGACGACATCGACTACACGGCCGGGGTGAGTGAGCGGCGCCCCTGGGGCCGGGTTCGAGGCCCACGCTACCCCCCCCACCCCCTGCCCCCCGTGGCTGGTGTGGTTCAGTGGGTAGAGCGGCTCTCGGGGCCCTGGAGGGCGGCTCTTCCACCAAACACCACGGCCCGGGCGGGTCTGTGTGGAAGACGTGGCGTTCGGAGACGTTTACGTAAAAAAAGGTGGCTCTCCAGAGACACGTCCGCCGTGGTGCTGTGGGTATTGGGCTCTGTGGACGGATGAGGCTACAGACCCCGGTCTTAGTTCGGACAAGGGTGGGACCTCTCGTGGGTACGTGTCCCGACTTCAAAAATACGATAATGTTGGATCGTGAAGAATTAATTGAAGCAAAAAAAAAAAAAAAAAGATTCAGTGTTTTCCCTTTTACTCAGCCAACCCTGGCAGTGGTGGTTAGGAATTGAAATTCTTTTTGCCAAGAGGCAGAGCTTTCTGACCATCTCATTCTACGGTGTCTTTTTTTTTTTTTTTTTAAATATATATTTTATTGATTTTTCTACAGAGAGGAAGGGAGAGAGATAGAGAGTTAGAAACACCGATGAGAGAGAACCATCCATCAGCTGCCTCCTGCACACTCCCTACTGGGGATATACCCGCCACCAAGGTCCATGCCCTTGACCGGAATCGAACCCGGGACCCTTCAGTCTGCAGGCCCACGCTCTATCCACTGAGCCACACCGGTTTCGGCAGAAACACATACTTTGAATATACATTTAATAACTACATGGAACCCACGTAATAACCACATATCGTGTCCTAACCAAATACAATCATGAGGGCTGCTAACGCGACGATGCCGTCATTCTGTCCACGACGCTCCTGACCGGGCTGTCTGTCTGTCTGTCTGTCTCCTCCCGCAGAACAAGCCCAGCGCGCCCAGCGAGGACAACCTGGCGGTGCTCTGCGGCGGCTCCGGGGACCAGGGTGCCTGGCACCGCGGCCAGGACGACTGCGCCCTCCACGGCCGGCACCTGCCCCCGTCCCCCCGGAAGCGGGCGAGCTCCAGCTGTGCCCCGGGCCCCCCGCTCTGCAGCCTGAAGGAGGAGAACGGCGCCCGGTCCCCGGACGGGGACCCCCGGAGCGGCCGCCCCGGGGCGGACCCCCCGCCTCCGCCGGCCGCCCCCTCGGAGCCGGCTGTCCCTCGGGCTCCTCCTCCTCCAGACCTGGCCGTCCAGGCAGAAGACGGGGACTCAGACCGGGAGGAAACACAAACCCAGGCCCCGGACACCGACCTGCTGGTGCCCAGCCTCCTGGGGCGCCGGCCGTCCTCCTCGGTCCCCTGGGAGAGGGCCGGGCCGGGCGTCCGGGAGGCTCCGTGTCCCGACCCCACGCCCGCCTCCCAGCCGGACGGGAACGTGGCCACCGGGGGAGGCAGGCGTGGGAACCAGGCCTCCTCCTCCTCCTGCTCCTCCTCCTCCTCCGTCGAGAACTGAGGGCCGGCCTCGGGCGTCCACTTGTCTCCGGGGACCCTGGAGGGTCCCCTGGAGGGTCCCCCACGGAACCCCGAGCGGTAAACGGTCACGTGTAGGCACGGCGACGCTCACGGTTGTGTAGACATTCTCGTTTCCGTGGGAGACATCGCCCGGAGGAGGAGGGCCGGGGGGGTCTGTGTGACCCGTCGGTCTTTCGGGGCAAAAGCTACTTCCTCTCCTGTGCCCTTCAATCAGGTACTAGGCGTGTGCGTGTGCGTGTGCGTGTGCGTGTGTGTGCGTGTGTGGAGAGAGTCTATATACCGGACATGTGACGTCCCAGGATTGGTGCTTACCGCCCGCGTTTTATTTAAACTGAGGATGTGCGTGCCGAGAAGCCTTGCACAGGACCCCGTCGCGGCTCCACACGCGTGTCCGACGGCGGAGCAGGAGCCGATCCCGGGGGCAACGCTCTTCTCCGAGCTCCCCCGCCCCGAGCGGCTGGGACTCCGGACCCACCGCTGCCTTAACCTCCCACCGCCCGCGGGCAAGCATGAGCCCTCCCTGCGGTCCTGGCTCCGTCCTCGGCTCCTCGGGGGGTCCCGTCTCCTCAGATCCGCTCCCCGGCGTGGCTGTGACAGCTGCCCGGCCCCATCCCGGGTACCGTTTCCCTCAAGGCCTTCCCAGCTGGATCCGTGCCTTACTGACCCTGCGGAGTCCGCATCCCAAACAAAAGCAAAACCCAGCGCCGTCCGAGCTGTCCTGGGAAGTCACCCCAAGGCTGGGAGCGGGCGCCCCCGTGTCACCCCATTGAAACGGGGGGATGCAGAGACGTCAGCGTGAGGCCCGCGCGTGCAGAAGTGTCTTCGTCTGCCCGGCTGCTGCTCTGCCCCGTCCCAGCGAAGCCAGCCGTCTGCAAACTCCCCCGCCGCTGGGGTTCCACGTGGGTGAAGACCTCACGCCTGTCTGTCCGGCAGAGAGACTTGTGTCCGCGAGGGAGACGGGCTCTCCACAGATTCGGGGTTCTCCCCAGAACTCCCTCCGGCCCCCCCTTACTCCAAGCCTGCATCCTTCACCCTGAGCTGGGATACCGGGCACAGCGGGAGACAGGAGAGCAGGGTGTGAACTCCGCAGCCATGGCTTGGCGTGAGGGTGTATGAAGTAGCATGGCGACGCGTGTGAGTGGCGGGATGGGGGCCGCCTTTCGCGTGTTTTAGGAAAGCACCCCGATCAGGGCACGGGCACCGTTCTGACGGAACACGGATGACCCGTTCGCCCAGCGGGTGGCCATGGACGCCTCGGCCTGGCCTGGACGGAGGCAGGGGGCGACGTCGGAGGAGGATGGAGGGAAAGGAGGCGGATGGGCGTGGTCCCTGCGGGGAAGGAGCCGGTTGGAAGGAGCCGGCGAATATCAATAATAGTAATAATAATAATAGTAACAATTAATAATAATAATACATTCTGCTTAGACGTTGTGAACCCAAGATCCTAATACCAAACAAAGAAAGCCTTTTCAAGCTGCTCTACCTGACCCTTGCTCTGTCTCAGAACCGCAGTGCCATTGCTAAGGTCACGAACTCTCTCTGTAATGATATATGAAGGATCTAGAATAATGCTGCTACCTGAGGTACCTACCGTGTTTCCCCGAAAATAAGACATCCTCCGAAAACAAGACCTAGCGCATGGAAAGATAAGACATCCCCTGAAAATAAGACCTAGCGCAACTTTGGGAGAAAAAAATTAATATAAGACACTGTCTTATTTTCGGGGAAACAGGGTACTTTTTATTTTGTTTAAGTCTATTTTTTATTGATTTTAGAGAAGAAGGGAGAGAGAGAGAGAGAGAGACATCCCTGAGGAGAGAGAATCACGGATCGGCTGCCTCCTGCACGCCCCACCCTGGGGATGGAGCCCCCAACCCGGGCCTGTGCCCTGACCGGGAATCGAACCCTGACCTCCTGGTTCCTAGGTCGACGCTCAGCCCCGGAGCCGGGCCAGCCCGGCTCCCATCCCCCTCCCTTTTCAATGAAGACTGTCGGTGGCAGGTGTTTCTCTTGCACTGAGTGCTAACTCCCTGATAGGATACGGGGTTGGGGTGAATCAGGGGGTGTCTCAGACAGGCAGAGGAAGTTGGGGTTCTGGGCCAGGGGAGAACACTGTGAATATTGTCAACATCCGTAGCTCTTCCTCCTTCTTTGCTAGAAAATTTGGGATTTTCAGGGGGGTGCGTGGGGAATCCACTCTTGTGGATACATTTTCGGATGCCAACGCCGTTCAGGTTCGCATGAGAGACCTTGGTTCGGGGCAGAGATTGGTCGGTGGGGACACAAGTTTCAGAACTTCAGTCTCCAAATCTAATTTCTCCAAAGCGCTTCATGACATGAGGAAGGAGTTCTTTCAAAACGGGTCAATACTGTGGGGGGGGGGGGGGTCTACCCCAGGGGGACACCCCACCCTCCGCTCAGTGGTCTGTGTCTTCAAGCCTGTGTGTGTGAGAGAGAGAGGGTGGTTTTGATGTGCACCTTGATTTGTTCTAGAGAATTCTGTGTGCGTAGGAAGAAGGGTACGTCATGTTGAAGAGGAAAAAAAAACCAGTAGGATTTTGTGCAATATGGTTTCTTTTGCGTCCTTGCGTCCAGACACGTGTGCACATCTGCTCCTGGGGGCAGGCGCCTTAAGACGGTGTGGCTCAGTATTTGTGTGAGACTGTATGTAGCAACGCCCTGGGTGATTTTTATTTTTTTTCTTTAGGGGAAGAAAAAAGAAATGTGTTCATGTTTCTGTACGTTGGCAGGAGACGTGTGTGTGTGTGTGTGTGTGTGTGTGTGTGTGTGTATTTAAAAATAATCACAGACAGGGCGTCATCACCAAACTGCCTCAGCGGCCATCCGTCTGCGAGAAGACGAATCCTCAGCCTTCGGGGCGTGGCGGCCGCGCTGTGGTTCTCACGGACACGGACACGGCACCGTGTGTCGGTTCCACGTGGCCCCGCCCACGCCACACCACGCCAGCCGAAGGGGCATTGGTCCGGCGAGGCCCACGGCCGTGGACGGCCACATCCTTCAGGGCATGGCCCGAAACGTGGGACCGCCCGTGAAATGAAGTTCATTGTGTGTGTGTGTGTGTGTGTGTGTGTGGTTTACCTCCCAGCTTCTCGAGGCTTCTACCTTTTAGGATACTTGAATCCTGCAGGAAAAGCACTGTGGGAATTCTGTAGCCCGGGATACAATATGCAAATCTACCAAAAAGCAAAAAAAAAAAAAAAAAAAAACTACAAAAAAACAACAACAAAAATCAAAGTGAAACCAGGTCCTGAGCGGCGGCCCCGTCGGATGCTGTGGGGTGAAGGGAGCCTCACCATCGGATACCTCTGTGCTGTGAGACCGCCCCTCTGTCTCTCGGTCCGCGTAGCTCCCGTCCTCCGTGGGGGGCAGCTGTCCATGTCCCTCAAGAAGGGCCCAGGAGGGTCACGGACAGATGGGTCTCCGATGGGTCCCCTGGCGCCGAGAATAGGACCCAAGAGGCCGGGTGCATCCTCAGGGTACCACGCCCCTCGGCCGGCCTCCTGCAGGGAACATCCCTCCCCCACTACGTGCTGGACGTGCGGCCCGTTTCACCATCGGATGCCAGACGCGAGCTTTCTGGAATGTTCTGTGGTTCTTCCGGTACTCACCCCGCAGGCAGGCAGGCAGGCCATGGGCGGGCGAGACTGAGCTTCTCTGTCTGCAGACACGGTACCCGAGAGGTTCCCGGGTGGAACTTGCCCGTCTGGTTCATTTCGTTCGCGTTAGCGCAGTAGCTGTGTAGGAGGACGGAGCCCTCGGCGGGCCACGGGGCCAGGCGTCGGGAGAAACACACCTCGAGGGTGCGGGGGCGGGCTCCACGGTGCTCGCACCCCGGTGGCTGCAGTGGGATTCATCTCAAAGGCTGACTGCTACCCCCGGGAGAACCTGGTGTGGACAAGGACGGTGTGTGGGGAGGGGAATCTTTAAACAACAACAAATGTATGCAAATAGGAACGTGGGATGGACTATGCATTACCGTAAAGTGCCCGACAATGCAGCGATGAAATAAAATCGGTTGGATAGCCGACCTCCCCGCGTGGCGGTGTGTGGCTCTTCTCTCGTCAGCGGGCAGGTGACCCCGTGGTTTCTGTCGGGGACCGAGGGGAGGTCCCAGCTTCGCTTCCCTGCAGACACAAGCCTACGTCATCCAGGTGCGTGGGGGTCACCTCAGAGGGTGAGGGTCTACAGTCGTGGGACAGGCACACAGAGTGCTCCTAAGTGTCTCAGGCGTGGCTGGCGTGGCTCCGTGGTGGAGTGTCGGCCTAGGAACCAGGAGGTCATGGTTCGATTCCCTGGTCAGGGCACAGGCCCGAGGTGTGGGCTCCATCTCCAGGGTGGGGCGTGTAGGGGGCAGCCGATCCATGAGTCTCTCTCATCGTGAATATTTCTCTTTCTCTCTCTCTGCCTTCCTCTCTGAAATCAATAAAAAAATATATTTTTTTTTAAATAAAAAAAGAAGCATCCATGGTGAGAGGGAATCATGGATCGGCTGGCCCCCGCACGACCCACACTGGGGATCGAGCCTGCAAACCCGGGCATGACCAGGAGTCGAACCCTGACCTCCTGGTTCCTAGGTTGATGGTCAACCCCTGAGCCACACAGGCCGGGTGACTGCATGTTTTTTGTTTTTGTTTGTTTAAATATATTGATTTCAGAGGGGAAGGGAGAGGAAAAGAGAGAGAGATGCATCCATGACGAGAGAGAACCATGGATGGGCTGCCTCCTGCACACCCCCTCCTGGGATGGAGCCCACAACCCAGGCATGTGCCCTTGAGCAGAATCAAACCCGGGACCCTTCCAGTCCGCAGGCCGACGCTCTATCCACTGAGCCACACCAGCTGGGACACAACTGCACGTGTTTAGCATCCAAAGCCCCAGGGACTGGGTGTGAAAGCAGCTGTCCTCAGTCAGGTGCTGCTGACAGCTTTATGGATGCTGCTGCCAGATTCCAGGAAGCAGGTGAGGCCAAGCCCTGGGACTGTGGACACTCAGCCCAGGGCGCCTTCTGTGCCACACTAGCTCAGCCAGATTCGGTGAGCCGGAGTGGGGGCGGTGAAGGATGAAGAAAAGACAGACGAGAGAAATAAAAGCTGGGTCCGGGTGGGACCCTGTCCTCCCTGATGGAGAGCTAGCGACAGCACCACCAACTACCAGCTGTGTATTTTACAGCAGATGCTGCGAGGCACACCATGGGTTTCTCATCCACCCAATTCCATGCACCTGAGCTCCATCCAGCCCACGTCACTCAGGCACCTGGGGCCACGTGTTCGGACCACAGGTGCACGCGGACAGCCACAGCTGCTGGCTGTCACGGTGGGGGGCGGGCTCTGCCCTCCAGGCTGGGACGTGCATGTGGTTTTGCCACAAGAGGACTGTGCCCGCTGTTTATTTTTATTATTTTAAATATATATTTTATTGATTTTTTTTTTTTTACAGAGAGGAAGAGAGAGTTAGCAACATCGATGAGAGAGGAACAGGCATCAGCTGCCTCCTGCACACCCCCTACTGGGGTCGCACTCGCACCCAAGGCTCTCGGGGGGGGGGGGGGGGGGGGGAGAGAGACACACGTGAGCGGCCGGGGGACCCCCACCACAGACCGGCTTTTCCCCATCAAAAAAAGAAAAAAAATCAATAATATATATTTTTTTAAAAATGAAATAAAATAAAAGAGGAGGTAAGCATGTGCCCTATGAGTCTGTTTCTTTGTGTGTGTGTGTGTGTGTGTGGATGGGGGGAGGGGGAGCGGGCGTTGGTTATTATTCATTTTATCATTTTATTTTTTATGGTTTAAAGAATGTCTCCTTTTTCCCCGATTGACCCCCCTCACCACCACCACCACCACCACCACCATGCCTGCCCTTTGAGTAATATATTTTTATTGATTTCAGAGAGGAAGGGAGAGGGAGAGAGAGAAATGTCAGTGATGAGAGAGAGTTGTTGATCAGCAGCCTTGTGTCACCCCCTGATGGGGGTGGAGCCCACAACCCGGGCCTGTGCCCTGACCGGGAATCGAACCCTGACCTCCTGGTTCCTAGGTTGATGCTCCACCCCTGAGCCACACCTATGGTTTGAACACCACCCCCGTGCCCGTGGAGAAACAAAACAACTGAACCAGCGGTCGGCAAACTCATGAGTCTGCAGAGCCAAATACCAACAGCACCACGATGGACATTTCTTAAAGAGCCACGTTTTTTAAACTTAAACTTAAATATATATATATATATATATATATATATATATATATATATATATATATATATATATATATTTTTTTTTTTAATTGATTTTTACAAAGAGGAAGGGAGAGGGATAGAGAGTTAGAAACATCGATGGGAGAGAAACATCCACCAGCTGCCTCCTGCACACTCCCTACTGGGGATGTGCCCATAACCAAGGTCCATGCCCTTGACCGGAATAGAACCTGGGACCTTTCAGTCCACAGACCGACGCTCTATCCATTGAGCCACACCGGTTTCGGCTAAACTTAAGCATCTTCTAACGCCACATCTTCCACACAGACTCGCCCGGGCCGTGGTGTTCTGTGGAAGAGCCGCCCTCCGGGGGCCAAAGAGCCGCCGTTGGCAGACCAGGGCACTAAACACAGCAGATTTCACGCCTGCGCTGGCCACGTGCTTCCCGGCGGATCTCACACCGCGTGGCAGGCGCTGATCCGCCAGGAGCTGGGGCCCGGCCTCCGTGTCGGGGACCCGGGGTATCGGGCCCACAGCTCGGTGTCCGGGCGCAGCCGTGCGATCGCAGGCTCGCGTCGCTGCCAGCTGCCAGGGTCCGCGCTGGCACCGGGCCTCCTGAGCTCAGCACTTTCCCGGCGCGGTCTGCCGAGACGCGGTAACGGTCCCCGTCGCCGCCCCGTTGCCATGGATCCCTTCTCACTCCATCAGCAGGTCCCGGAACCGATGCCGCCGCCTCGGCGTGGTGTGACTGCCGTCAGCACCTTCGGGCCGGGATGGGATGTCTGAAGGGGATTACTGGGAAGGAAGCACGTCCATATGCACCTGCTGATTTTCTCCTGGGAGGCACTGCTGCCCAGGGCCGCCCGCGTCCCAGAAACCACTGGGGCCTGGGCCCCTGGCGAGGTGAAGGGGGTGCAGAGAGAATTTAGGTCTCAGAACCGTGTTTCTTTCTCTTTTTAAAAAATATATTTCATGGGCCGGGACCAGTGTGGTTCAGTGGATAGAGCGTCGGCCTGCGGACTGAAAGGTCCCGGGTTCGATTCCGGGCAAGGGCATGGACCTTGGTTGCGGGCACATCCTCAGTAGGGGGTGTGCAGGAGGCAGCTGATTGATGGTTCTCTCTCATCGATGTTTCTAACTCTCTATCCCTCTCTCTTCCTCTCTGTGAAAAATCAATAATATATATATATATTTTTAAAAAATAAATAAAATCAATACAAAAATATTTTTTAAAAATATATATATATTTCATTGATTTTTCACAGAGAGGAAGGGGGAGGGACAGAGAGTTAGAAACATCGATGAGAGAGAAACATCCGTCACCTGCCTCCTGCACACCCCCTACTGAGAATGTGCCCGCAACCAAGGTACACGCCCTTGACCGGGAATCGAACCCGGGACCCTTCAGTCCCCAGGCCGAGGCTCTATCCACTGAGCCAAACTGGCTAGGGTTGGACTCCCATGTTTTAACCCAAAGCAAAAGTAGATCATTGGAAGTCAGAGCCCACAACCCAGGCACGTGCCCTTGACCGGAATCGGACCCGGGACCCTTCAGTCCGCAGGCCGACGCTCTACCCACTGAGCCAAGCCAGCCAGGGAGACCAGGAAACACTGGACCATCCCCAGTGTCCATCCATAACATCCAAACACATTGGACCGCCGTCCCCGAGCCAGACCGGGCGGCGGGCGGGGGGAGGGATGATGGATGGCTGAGCGCTCGGCCCACCCAGGGCTCAGGGCCTGGCAGCCCCTCACTGGTCCCCGCCCGGCGGCGCAGACCTAACCAGAGCGCCCTCTCCCGCCCAGGAGCCCGCGCCAACGAAGGAGAGGAGGGCGGCCCAGCTGGAGAAGCGGCTGCTTTTCTGGGGAGAGATCTCCTTCCCCCTCTTCATCTCGGCCCCGCCCCACCCACCACCCAGGCCCTTCCAGCTGGAGCCGAGCCTTCAGCCAGCGGCCCCTGCAAGCGACCGTTACCTCCTGGGGGTGGGGAGGAAACATGGCTGACATCAGCTGTCAAAGGGGGCCCCCGGGTCTGCAGAGGGAAGAGGGAATTTTCCTTTTTTTTCTTTTTTTTTTTATAAAAAAATATATTTTATTATTGCTGAGACCGGTGTGGCTCAGTGGATAGAGCGTCGGTCTGCGGACTGAAAGGTCCTGGGTTCGATTCCGGTCAAGGGCATGTACATTGGTTGCGGGCACATCCCCGGTAGGGGGTGTGCAAGAGGTAGCTGGTCGATGTTTTGCTCTCATCGACGTTTCTAGCTCTCTATCCCTCTCTCCTCCTCTCTGTAAAAAATCAATAAAATATATTTAATATATATATATTAATTAATTAATTAATTAATATATTTATTTTTACAGAGAGGAAGGGAGAGAGATAGAGAGCTAGAAACATCGATGAGAGAGAAACATAGACCAGCTGCCTCTTGCACACACCCGGCAGGAAGTGTGCAAGAGGCAGCTGGTCGATATGCCCGCAACCAATGTACATGCCCTTGACTGGAATCGAACCTGGGACCTTTCAGTCCGCAGACTGACGCTCTACCACTGAGCCACACCGGCTTTGGTGGGGAAGAGGGAATTTTCAAATCACCCCAGAGTTGATTCCACTTGCTTTTGGAAAAATCTGGCTTTTGCAAGTCATCCTACCTGAGCAACCAGAAGGTGTACTTAGCCCTCGCCGGTGTGGCTCAGTGGATAGAGCCACCGGCCTGCACAGGGGTCGGCAAACTCATCCGTCCATAGAGCCAACTATCAGCAGCACATCGACGGACATGCCTCCGGAGAGCCACACGTTTTCACACTTCAACGTCTCCGGACGCCACGTCTTCCACACAGACTCGCCCGGGCCGTGGCCTCTGGTGGAAGAGCCGCCCTCCAGGGGCCAGAGAGCCGCGGCTTGCCCACCCACCTCGGCCTGGACTCCAGGCAGTCCTGTGAGGCAAGCGTTCAGGTCTGTTTCCTTTTGTTCCGACGGCGGCGGCCGCATCGGTATCAGCATCCGTGGGAAGAGAGCCTGAGAAGCCAGAGGCAGCGAGAAGCAAGGTCAAGGTCCGGCTGGGCGTGTTTCCGAGCCGCGTCTCCCCGTGGGACATCTTGGCTCTCGAAACGCTCTCTCCTCTGACCCCGACGGTTGTGTGTCTTCGTGCTTTGCGGGCGGGCCCTCTCTGGGCCTGCGTGTCCCAGAGCGTCTTCTGTGGGAACCGAGATAAGCAATGAGAGAGGTCCACGCGGACTCTTCCCGCCGTTCTTCAGCCCAGAATCCCCCTCCGCGGTGTCCAAGGACACTCCCCAGCATTCTCACTCCCCAAGGAGCTACGTGAAGGTCAAGGTCATTGTCTTCTCATTCCCACAGGCTGTGGAGGGTGATGGGGGGTAGGGAAGGGGGCAGGAGGGAGGGTCTGGAGAGAGAACAGGGACGGCCATCCTCAAGGACAAGCTGTTGGCCTCGTTCGTGGCGTCCAAGAACACTTTGGGGGGGAGAGCTCACGGGTGGGCGTCAAGGCCAAGCTCGTTCGAGCCCAGGAGGGGCTGGCTTGAAGGACAGAGGCGTCAGGAAGATCAACTTGTAGGAATCTCGTTCACGTCCAGCGTGGAAAGGGTTCCAGTTCAGGGTTCGGGCTCTGGAGAAGGGCCGCACACACACGAAGAGACTTGAAGACATTCAACTTGGTGATATGGGGGGCCCAGGCAGCAGTCCAACTCTAGTGGGAGAACGACTCCTGCTCTGGCCCTGCCATCCCCCCCTTTAAAAAAAAATATATATTTTATTGACTTTTTTCAGAGAGGAAGAGCGAGGGATAGAGAGTTAGAAACATCGATGAGAGAGAATCATCTATCAGCTGCCTCCTGCACACCCCCCACTGGGGATGTGCCCGCCACCAAGGCACATGCCCTTGACCGGAATCGAACCCGAGACCCTTCAGTCTGCAGGCCAAGGCTCTATCCACTGAGCCACACCGGTTTTGGCCAAGCAGCACTTTATGGTGAGATAGAATCCGGTGGGACGAAGGGAATGGGTTTTAATAAAAGGCTGTGCCCTGTTGCAGGCTCTTCTCCCTGGCCCGGGCCCTGGTCCGGGCGCATGCAGGAGGTAACCCATCGATGTGTTTCTCTCACATCGATGTTTCTCTCTCTGTCTTTCCCTCTTGCTCCACTCTCTCTAAAAATCAATGGGAACATATCCTGGGGTGAGGATTTAAAAAAAAAAAAAAAAAAAAAAGAGGGCAGCCCAAACCAGTGTGGCTCAGTGGAAAGAGCATCAGCCTGCAGACCGAAGGGTCCCGGGTTCGATCCCGGTCAAGGGCATGGACGTTGGTTGCAGGCACATCCCCAGTAGGTGAGCAAGAGGCAGCTGATCGATGTTTCTCTCTCATCGATGTTTTTAATTCTCTATCCCTCTCTCTTTCTCTCTGTAAAAAAAAAAAAAATCAATAAAAGCCGAAACCGGTGTGGCTCAGTGGATAGAGCGTCGGTCTGGGGACTGAAGGGTCCCAGGTTCGATTCCTGTCAAGGACATGGACCTTGGTTGCAGGCACATCCCCGGTGAGGGGGTGTGCAGGAGGCAGCTGGTCGATGATTCTCTCTCATCGACGTTTCTAGCTCTCTATCCCTCTCCCTTCCTCTCTGTAAAAAATCAATAAAATATATATAATAAATAAATAAATAAATAAATAAATAAATAGAATATATATATACACATATATTAAAAAAACACAACAAAACTTCATGAACTTCCAAGTTTGGGGAAGAAAACAATAAAGAAAGAGACGGAAGTGAAGCAGAGGCCGCGGGCGTGGCATCTCTCGGATCTAATGAGCGGACGGCGAGCACCACCGTGGCCCTAGGAGCCCACGGGTCGCTGCCTCTCGGAGCCCCTCCAGACGGGACGACATCTGTTTGTCGTTCGGCCTATGTAGCCCAGATATTGCCCGCGGCCTCGCCGCGCTCTCCCGGTTCCCCTTGAAAGAGAGATCGGCCAGCGGCCTGCCAGGCCGTGTGAAATATGGACGGAGGCGGCGGCGTCAGGCCCCCGCTGCCCGGCCCGCGGGCGGTAATGAGCGTGCGGCGGGCGGGGCGGCCTGGAGCGGTCTCCTGGCCGTCTGGCCGGCCCTGGCGTCGGCGACGGGCCGAGGCTGGTTCTAATTTCACTCTCATCGTCGGAAACAGGAGGCGTGCGGCCAGATGCTGGTCCCCCGTCCACCAGCCCGCCCGGTTCCGCGGACATCTCGGGGTGAGGCCCAGCGAGGCCTCAAAGCATCAGCTGCGACCCCATCAGAGACAGTCTCCGCCCGAGACCATCACCAGGAGGAGCCACGGGTACGGGTCCCAGCGATCGCTGTCCACCGAGGTCTCGGAAACCGTGCTGGAAGTGAGGGACCGGGAGAGGCATTCCAAGCTGGGATCGGCTAGCTCAGGGGTCGGCAAACTCGTCCGTCCACGGAGCCAACCATCAACAGCACAACGACGGACACGTCTCTGGAGAGCCGCATTTTTTTAAACGTAAACGTCTCCTCACGCCACGTCTTCCACACAGACTCGCCGGGGCCGTGGTGTTTTGTGGAAGAGCCGCCCTCCAGGGGCCGGAGAGCCGCCTGTGGCTCGCGAGCCGCGGTTTGCCGACCACCGGACTCTACACCAGCTCAAGCTCCCTCCCCTGGCATCTTCCCTCCATCCTCTTAGCTTCTTCTTTTTTAAAAATATTTTTTATTGATTTTTTACAGAGAGGAAGAGAGAGGGATAGAGAGTTAGAACCATCGATGAGAGAGAATCATCGATCAGCTGCCTCTTGCACACCCCCCCTGGGGACGTGCCCGCAGCCAAGGTCCATGCCCTTGTCAGGAATCGAACCCGGGACCCCTCAGTCCGCAGACCGACGCTCTATCCACTGAGCCGCACCGGTTTCGGCCTCTTAGCTCCTTGGGACTCATTCCTCTGGATCCAGCGTGTCTGTTCCCCCGGAGTTCCAGCTGCCAACTCTAAGCAGACCCCCGGGACGCGCAGACCCGGACCCTCTCGGCCGCCGACTCCATCCCAGCCTTGAACTTGACTCGGGACCCCGGGTACCTCCCTGGGGGCGGGTCTCCTGCTTCCCGCCTGCCATTCTTCTTGATGCTCATTTGTTCCACCCACACACCACCCCCTACAGCCCCCCAACCCCACTCCCACCTCACTCCTGGGAGCCGTTATCTCGGCCAGCAATCTGCGAAGCGCCGGCCGCTGGGCCGGGCGAGACCCAGGAGTGGGATTTGTCAGGAAGCCGAGACGCCTGCCCGCGCGGGGGGTTATGGATGATGCTCGCCCGGCTTGTTAGCCGGATGCCCACGCTCACCCGTGTGCACTTGAACTTGCCGGGATGCTATCATCTTCCATTACAGTGACAGGCGCTGGCGCGGCTGGGTCTGCGCGCCCCGCAAGGACGCCGTTAACCGCCCCCTTTCGGAAGGGATCGGAGGGAACCCCGCGAAATTTATGAGGCTCTGGCCTGCCCTTGACCCTTGACCTCCCATCAGAGTGGGCCGCTGGGACCCATCGTTGTGATTGGAGGTGGACCGGCCAGCCCGGCAGATGGTTCTAGAAGGTGTCTCCCCCCGCCCCCCGAGCGGGCCGCGGAGAAAAACAGATTCGTGTCCACGCCGGCGGCCGGGGCGGGGGGTCCCGGACGGTGAGCGTGTGATGGATGCCCCTCTGGAGGGCCGTCCGGCTGCCTCCGCGGGGCCCTAAAAGGAATGGTGTTTCTGGTCCTCGGTGGCTGCTCCGGCTCCTTCCGGTTGTGCCTGGCAGGTGCCGGCCGCCAGGAACGGGCCCCAGCCTGCAGCTCTTGTTCTGGGAAGCACTGCAGCGATTCCCCGGAATTCCGGGCCGAAAGCCGTGCTCTGAGAGGCATACACGCCTGCCGTGTGTCAGTGACTACGTGTTCAGTCCTATTGCCGCATAGTCTCTTTCTTTTTAAAATGTATTTTATTGGCTTTTTACAGAGAGGAAGGGGGAGGGAGAGAGAGTCAGAAACATCCATGAGAGAGAATCATCCATCAGCTGCCTCCTGCACGCCCCCCCCACGGGGGATGTGCCCGCAACCAAGGTCCATGCCCTTGACTGGGATCGAACCCGGGACCTTTTAGTCCGCAGGCCGGCGCTCTGTCCACTGAGCCACACCGGTGTAGGCTCCTTTTTAAACGTTGAACGAGCGACAGTTTAGGACTCCGTGCCAATTTTAACAGGCCGCGGTGTAGCATCACAACGCATTCGACTCATTCACAAAAGTGCTGTGTCCCTGTGGTTTTGGAACTAAAAAGAGAGACACCCCCTTTGTCCCCTCACCCCCCCCCTCTCCCCCAGGTCTGCCCCAGCAGCATCTCCCAGGAAAAATTCCCCTTTTAGGGAAAAAAAAAAAAAGTTCCCTGAATGAATGAGCTCAGCTGAGGCCCTGGCCACATCGGACCCTCCCCGCCCCCCCGCCCCCCAAGGTCCTGGGGTGAGAAAATCCTTCAAAGGCCCCTGCTCACCCCCCGATGTGCAGAGCGGGCCCCGTTTTGTTGAGAGTCTCTCGGCCTTTCGTGAAGATTAGTTTCGCTTTGATTCGATTTGATTTTTTGGGCCAAGGAGCAGAAGCAGGCGCAGGCGGGGTCCTTCTGGTCCTTTGCGTGTCGCCCCCCCCTCTCCTCCCCCGAAATGCTAAGCCATGATGTGTGAGATGGTTTTGGGGGACCTTCGAGGGGTGTCTGCTGGTGGGGGTTTGGTGGTCTGTCCCTCTGATGGTCAAGAGGGAGGGCGGAGGACTCGGGAAGCCAGCCAGGCCCATGGGACTCCGGGGTGTGAATGAGCTCCCAAGCAAATGGAGAAAATCTATTGAGGATGCCCGCTCTGCAAGCGGGACCCCCTTTTAAAAAAAAAACTATATATATTTTTTATTGATTTTTTTACAGAGAAGAAGAGAGAGGGATAGAGAGTTGGAAACATCGATGAGAGAGAAACATCCATTAGCTGCCTCCTGCACACCCCCCTACTGGGGATGTGCCCGCAACCAAGGTCCATGCCCTTGACCGGAATCGAACCTGGGACCCTTCAGTCCGCAGGCCGAGGCTCTATCCACTGAACCACACCGGTTTCGGCGAAGACGGGAACTATGGATGACGATGGCGATGAGTCATGCCGCCCTGTGGCACAGGAAGGCTGGGTGCCTACACTCCGCCTTTTATCACTTTTTTAAAAAATATGTTTTTGACGAGTGGCCCGGTGCACGAAATTCATGCACTGAGGGAGGGGGGGTTGCCCCTCAGCCCAGTCTGCATCCTCTCCAATCTGGGACCCCTCAGGGGATGTCCAACTTTCAGCAGTCGGACATCCCTCTCACAATCAGGAACCGCTGGCTTCTAACCGCTCACCTGCCTGTCTGCCTGCCTGATCGCCCCTAACCCCTCTGCCTGCCGGCCTGACCGCCCCTACCTTGCTCTCCCCTGCAGGCCTGATCACCCCCCAACTGCCCTCCCCTGCAGGCCTGATCACCCCCAACTGCCCTCCCCTGCAGGCCTGATCACCCCCCAACTGCCCTCCCCTGCAGGCCTGATCACCCCCAACTGCCTGTGCCTTGGCCCCCAGTCTGGCCTCCCTCTGGGAGCACCACCCCCATCATTCCCCTGCTGCTGCCCTTGCTGGCCTGAGCCTCGGCCCTTGCAGCCGCTGAGGCTTTGTCTCGAAGGATGCCCAGAAGACAACCACTCGAATTAGCACAATTGCCCTTGTATTAGTATAGATCGATTTCAGAGAGGAAGGGAGAGGAGAGAGAGATAGAAATATTCATGATGAGAGGGAGCCATGCATGGATCCGCTTCCTCCTGCAAGCCCCCTCCTGGGGATGAGACCCCATAACCCGGGCTTGTGCCCTTGACCAGGAATCGAACCCGGGACCTCCTGGTTCATGGGTTGACGCTCCAGCATGGCGCCCCATGCTGGAGGGGGCTCCGTGCTGGAGCGCTTCCTACAGGTGCTCCGTGCGGTCGGATCAATTCCCTCCATTACAGCTACAGGACTTATTTACAAAGGACACGCACACAAAAAATAATTGTTGGCGAGGAAGCACCTTTGGGTACAAACACACGCATATTAAGTTGATGTATGGTCTCCCGGGAGGAAAGCTTTGTACGACATCCCGCAGGGCCCCGCGGAAAATTAATTACCGATCCTGCGCCGCCGAACCCGGAACCGGTCGTCGCTTTATCTCCTCGGCCTGTTCGCCGGGATGGGAAAGAGGGGGGTCCCCGGGCCGCAGGCAGACGATCTAAGTGGCTCAACCACAGTCAGAACGGCCCGGCCGGTGTGGCTCAGCGGTGGAGCGTCGACCTAGGAACCAGGAGGTCAGGGTTCGATTCCCGGTCAGGGCACAGGCCCGGGTTGTGGGCACCATCCCCAGTGAGGGGGCGTGCAAGAGGGAGACGATCCATGATGCTCTCTCATAATGGATGCTTCTCTCTCACCCTCTCCCTTCCTCTCTGAAAGCAATATAAAACATATATGTATATGAAAAAAAAAATATATATATATGGTCATAATGCCTTGTTTCTCTATTATAATATATTTCTTGCACCCAGTGAACAAATACTCTTATGTCTCCAATATGCATTGCCTAAATAGGCTAAGATATTAAGAGGTGGGGGGTGCAGAGAATGAGAGAAACGGGGGATCCATTGGACGGAAGTCCACCGCAGGTCCTATGAGGTGTTGCTCATAGGAAGAGCTGATGTGAACTGCCGAAACCAGTGTGGCTCAGTGGATAGAGCGTCGGCCTGTGGACTGAAGGGCAGCTGATCAATGATTCTCTCTCAGCAATGTTTCTAACTCTTTATCCCTCTCTCTTCCTCTCTGTGAAAAATCAATAAAATATATATATTAAAAAATAAAATAAAAAAGAGCTGATGTGAGCTGATGATCTTCCAGGACCTAGGAGCAGTCACTCCAGTGGGAATGGCCGTCTGAGGACACCCCGGGGCCATGAAGGGAAATGCATCTTTCCCTAGAAACAGGGAGGACCTGAGGGACCCCTCCTCCCCTTTTCCTGTTGCTTTGAGGGGCCTGGTCTGCGTCCTACAATCCCTCCCCACCCCCAGGACAGTCCGGTGAGGACAGAGCCAGCCAGACACCGCCCTGCGCTGGCTCCTGGACCCCGGGGTCCCGCTGGGCTGCTCCGTGGCATCGGATGTGGGGATGGGATCAGACAGGACGGATCAAAGTGAGGATTCAAGGCCCGACAGGCTGCAGGGGACCCGGAAAACCTCTCTGTGGAGCACTGCCCTGCGTCTTAACCTCGGGGTGCAGGGGGTCGGGGGGCTGGGAGGCGGCTTTGCAGAATCTCCCGGGGGTGGTGGCAGCCGAGTCCTCGGCCGGGGGCCTGCTTCTATGGTTTCTGTTTTCCTAATGAGGGCGCCCCCAGAACTGGATTATCGCCCTTGACTTTGTTTCCCCGAAAATAAGACAGTGTCTTCTATTAATTTCTGCTCCCAAAGCTGCGCTAGGTCTTATTTTCAGGGGATGTCTTATCTTTCCATGAAGAAGAATATGGTACACATTTGCGGTTAAATGAAAATAAAGGAAATGTATTCCCTGTCTACGGTACCGTAGTAACGGTGGTTGTCAACACAAACCAGACACACTGTGAATCCTACAGGATCAAGAATGTACTCATTTATTCAGTGACAATCATGCCATCCTCTTCTGGAACATCATCCTCACAATCCAATTCCTGAATTTCCCGGTGAATTTCCTGTGACCCCATTTCTTTCAGAATCAGTGGGCCAAATCTCTCATGTTTAGCCTGGGGGGGGGGCCTTATTTTCGGGGGGGATGCCTTATAGTTCACTCAGAAGGAAGCCTGTAAGTAGGTCTTATTTTCGGAGGAGGTCTTATTTTCGGGGAAACACGGGTATTTGTCTTAAGCCGCTCAAAGCTTTTCCGTGGAACGAATTCGCCCAGCTTCCTCCTGCTTCCGGGGGGGACAAGAGATGTTGGGGCGCCCTCCACCGCCAGATAAGGCCGGCTCCTTCCGTGAGGGACCACAGCTGGACGGCTGCCCCCAGCGGTCCCGGGTTGGCGGGTTAAGACAAGAAATATGGGGCTTATTAAAATTCCAAGGGCGGTGGAGACAGGCGGCCGGAGTGAGGGTGCTGGAGACGGGCCAGGCGGAGGGTGTTAAGCCTCAAAGCCTCACTCGAAGGGACCAGATAAAGCCGAGGCCCTGGGCTCCGCCGAGCCTCCCACCCCAAAGGGCCTCCTCCCGCCCCCGAGTTTGATGCTGTTCCAGAAAGGCCGTTCGCGGGGGACCCCGGAGGAACGCTCTCTTCCTTCTCCTCACCCCGGGCCCGGCGAGGCCCAGGTGCCAAGTGGCACAAACAGACAGGACTTATCTTTATTGGCCTTTAAAAAAAAACTATATTAAATCTCGGAAGCAGACTGTGTGTGAAGACGTGTAACTCGCAGAGATGAAATGTCCATTCCTCATTACGAAATCGTGCGGAAGAATGACATCGTAGTTATTTTCTTTTTATTAAATATATTTTGTTGATTTTTTTTTTTCAGAGAGGAAGAGAGAGGGACAGAGAGAGTTAGAAACATCGATGAGAGAGAATCATCCATCAGCTGCCTCCTGCGCAACCCCTACTGGGGATGTGCCGCAACCAAGGTCCATGCGCTTGACCGGAATCGAATCCGGGTCCCTTCAGTCCGCAGGCTGATGCTCTATCCACTGAGCCACACCGGTTTGGGCTACATCGTAGTTCTGATATTGAACGTGGGGTGCATCATGACCAAAGAATGTTATCGTCCTCGGCGAGGCAACACCTAATGGGTGACTATAAATAAAGTTGTATTAGCTTTGACAAGGAGCAATGTAACATTTCACTGTTTGGCAAAATTCACACCATGGATCTTTCATCCTAGGCAGCTTGCTCTGACCTCCCACCCCAGACTTAACTGAAGGTATTCTTCACGTAAAATAAAACCAGAAAACAGCTGAAACCGGCATGGCCCAGTGGATAGAGTGTCAGCCTGTGGACTGAAGGGTCCCAGGTTCGATTCCGGTCAAGGCCATAAACCTGGGTTGCGGGCACATCCCCAGTGGGGGGGATATGCAGGAGGCAGCTGGTCGATGTTCCTCTCTCATCAACGTTTCTGGCTCTCTCTCCCTCTCCCTTCCTCTCTGTAAAAAAAAATCAATAAAATATATTTTTTAAAAAGGGTTGAGGATGTAATTTTTAATGAAGGGATTTCTCACAACACACATGCTCTTTTCTCTGGGGCTCTTTCCACCCCTGAGGAGAAGAACGTTACAACCCAGAAACCGACAAAACTCGTCCTTAAATGGAATGAGTCATGAAAGGCAGGAAGGAGTGATGTGCCTTTTAGATTTTCGCCCCGACCCAAACCGGGGGACCCTGCTGTCAGCATTGCGGAGATGGGGAAGAGAACTGGGTCTGCCGTCAGCATTGTGTGGGGTTTTGTTCGTTTTGTTCTAGTTCCTTTGTCCGCTTTGGTTTGATTTTGGAATGCCCCGGGGGGTTAGAGATAAAGAGGTGGAGATAAAGATTTCTTTGGGCCGTATGCTGTGTCAGAAAATTGTTTGTGGAATAGTCCGTCCGGGAAAGTTCGGGAGCTGGAGATGAAAATGTGGATGACATCAGCCTGTCTCTGCATCTCCAGGGGCGTCCGTGAGACGCAGGTGGAGTTGGAGACAAGGAAATAGAGGGGGGAGCTTTAGGTTCGTCTCTCCTATCCGTTCAGTTCATGTAGGATCGAGACTCTCTCACTTGACATCGTAATGAAAGGGAGGAAAAATGCATCTCGGAGAACAATGAGTCTCAAACAGACAGTCAGCAAGTGCATACACCGTCCACTGAGAATGTCTCTTTGGTGGCCGCTATTGACTGTCCCATATGCCTGGTGGGTTCATTAATACATGACACTTCCCCCCGCCTCCTGCATGGCCCTCTGGGGCTGGTTGGATGGTAGGTGAAGGGGTGGGACTTCCTGGTGAAGGATGAGTGCGCCTTTTTAGCAACGTCGTGCTGGAAACATGTGAACCACAGACTTAGGAGTTCCGGGCGCAGTCCCCTCGCCAGGTGGCTCTCACCGGGGTGTTTGGCGCTAGGAACCCGCTATTTCTTTTATTTTCTCTTTTAATATGTTTTATTGATTTTTTTACCGAGAGGAAGGGAGAGGGAGAGAGAGAGAGTCAGAAACATTGATGAGAGAGAAACATCCATCAGCTGCCTCTTGCACAGCCCCAACTGGGGATGTACCCACCACCAAGGTACATGCCCTTGACCAGAATTGAACCTGGGACCCTTCAGTCCGCAGGCCGACGCTCTATCCAATGAGCCAAACCGGTCAGGGCTATTATTATTATTTAAAAATATATATACATTATTGATTTTTTACAGAGAGTAAGGGAGAGGGAGAGAGAGTCAGAAACATCCATCAGCTGCCTCTTGCACGCCCCCCACTGGGGATGTGCCCGCCACCAAGATCCATGCCCTTCCTTGACCAGAATCGAACCTGGGACCCTTCAGTCCGCAGGCTGATGCTCTATCCACTGAGCCACAACGGTGAGGGCGAACCCGCCATTTCTGCCCGAGGTTGGGAGGCAGGACCTCACGGGGTCCCCGCAGATGGGGACGCAGACCAAGACGCAGCCTCCGGGGTGAGGCGCCCACAGAGCGGTCCAGAGCCCCTCCAGGGGGCTGCTCTCGCGGGAGCCGGCCGCTGCCTGGGGTCGGTGAGTGAGCGTGGGAATGGGACCTTGGACTTGGCCCGGGAGGCAGCCGGGAACACCAGACAAGGCTTTCTCACGCCCGCCCTGTGCTGATGAGCAGAAACAAGCTGCGAACACTGAAATGCAAGGGCCGGTTTCCAGTTCAGCTCGCTCGGCGAGCACAGGATGCTCAGGCAGGGACCCACGGGCCTCGAGGTCCTACCTCAGGTTTTAAAGAAACGTGGCCATTTGTGTTAACACAACAACAACAACAACAAGCCGAAACCGGTGTGGCTCAGTGGACAGGGCATTGGTCTGCGGACTGAGGGGTGTCCCAGGTTCGATTCCGGTCAAGGGCATGGACCTTGGTGGCAGGCACATCCCCAGTGGGGGGCGTGCAGGAGGCGGCTGATCGATGATTCTCCCTCATCGATGTTTCTAACTCTCTATCCCTCTCCCTTCCTCTCTGTAAAAAGTCAATAAAATATATTTAAAACAACAACAACAACAACAACGCCCACACAACGTGAACTTGTCAAGTTGCCGGGATTCTTACGATTTCCACTAAAGTCCACTTGGCATGAACAGCACAGATGGGCTGCACACTGGGCTGGCTGTAGCTTTTTCTGGCTACGCTGTGGCCAGGGTCGTATTTTTGAGGCGTCTTCTCCTCCCCCCTCCATCCCTCTCCCTCTCCCCCTGTGGCCTTTCCGTTTCCTCTGGGCAGGGACCCTGTATTTCCATCGTCCTCTCTCCCCAGAGCTGAGTGCAGTGTCCCACACGGGACAGCTGGGACCGAACAGCAAGGAGCAGCCAACATTCCTCTCTCCGGCGGTCAAGGATGGCCGAGCAGAACACAGATGATTTACGGACGCCGGAGTGGACTGGACGGTGCTGGCCAACGCCGGCCCTTCTCTGATTGCAGAGCTGGCGAGCTGCCCCTTAAGGCGATGGGACTATGTTGCTTCAGGGCGTGCAGAGGCTTTTAAATCAAGTGCTTATGCATCGTTCTTTCCTAATAAATGCACCTCCTGCCTCATGGCGGCTGTGAGCAGAAGGCTGTCAGGTCCGTGTGTGAGGACAATTTGTTAAAGAAAAAATGGTCATGAGGCTGGGGACGTGGACAACAGAGTCCAGGGCAATAGTGGCCGGCAAACCCATTCGTCCTCAGAGCCAAATATCAATAGGACAGTGACATGTCTTCGGAGAGCCACATTTTTAAAATGTAAACATCTTCTAATGCCGCTTCTTCAAAGTAGACTCGCCCAGGCCATGGTGTTTTGTGGAAGAGCCACACTCAAGGGGCCAAAGAGCCGCATGTGGCTCGCCAGCCGCGGTTTGCCGACCACGGCCATAGACACACACATTTCCTTCCGAGTGTCTGTTCTAATCATTACAATAGCCCAGTGGAGTCCGGCTGGTGTGGCTTAGTGGTCGAGCATTGACCTATGAACCAGGCGGTCAGGGTTCGATTCCCGGTCAGGGCATATGCCCAGGTTGCAGGCGCAATCCCCAGTGTGGGGCGTGCAGGAGGCCACTGATCCATGGTTCTCTCTCATCATGGATGTTTCTACCTCTGTTTCCCTCTCCCTTTTCCTTCCTCTCTGAAATTGATAAAATATATATATATATTAAAAAAAAAAAAAAAAGATTTGGGGCAGCTAAGGACTTCCTAACTCAGCTGATCATTCTTGGCGGATCTTCAGAAGTCAAATCTAACTCACTTTTCTAGAATGTTCCACGGCTTCTCCTCTTAGGATTTGCAGGTGCATTGGTCAACCCTATCCTTTTAACCGATGAGGCACTATTAGCAATGGCCTCTGATTTTGGTAGAATCTCCTCTTTAGGGCACTAAAAACCAATACTTAAAATATTTATAACCCCCCTACCTTGGGACTGACAAAAAATGCATTAAAAAAAAGTGCATAAACCAAGATCTAATAATCTTTGGGGAAGAGGGGAAGACAACCATAAGAAGCAGAAACAGGAAATTTAAATAATCCCGGGGGTGAGGTCAGTGCATAAATTTGTTGCTGAGAAAGCTCTGAGCTCAGAGAAACCAAGCTTACCTGTGAGACTTCTAGCGGCCGACAAGCGTGAGAAACGGCCCCCATTCCAAGATTTATGCCAGACCTTGTTTTTTCATTTATCAAGATTTATTTGCTCGCATTTTATGAAGGGGGAAATAAAAGCATGCAAGTGCCCTAGCTTCTCTGGCTCAGTGGATAACAGCATCGGCCTGGGGGCTAAGAGGTCCTGGGTTCGATTCTGGTCAAGGGCACATGTCGGGGTTGTGGGCTCCATCCCTATAGGAGGTGTGCAGGAGTCAGCCGATCCATGATTCTCTCTCATCGTGGATGTTTCTACCTCTCTCTCTTTCCCTCTGCCCTTTCCTCTCTGAAATCAATAAAAGCATATGGGAATTCAACAAAGCATATTTTTTAAAAATTTAAATTAAAAAAAAAAGTAAATGCATGCAAGCTAGTGGTTGTTTGGGGAAAAATACTACTTGTCCTGACGTTGACCCTGAGGTTGACTTTGGACAGGCCTCTCTCTGTGTTCTCACAGGGGAAACAGTGAATGAGGGGATAGCATCCTCGAACAGCAAGCTTACAAAGCTGTTGTGATTTGAGGGATAATGATACGTGATTGGTGGCATAGTTCATGCCCCTAAGCAGGCCTGCATGCACCCCTAGCCAAACCGGCTATGCCCATTGGATCTGTTTTTTAAAAAAAAGAAAAAAAGAGCCCTAACCGGTGTGGCTCCGTGGATCGAGCGTTGGCCTGCGGACTGAAGGGTCCCAAGTTCGATTCCGGTCAAGGGCACGTACCTTGGTTGCGGGCACATCCCCAGTGAGGGGTGTGCAGGAGGCAGCTGATGGATGATTCTCTATCATTGATGTTTCTAACTCTCTATTCCTCTCCCTTCCTCCCTGTAAAAAAAATCAATAAAATATATTAAAGAAATAAAGAAAAAAAAATAAAGAAAAAAAGAGCCCTAACTGGTTTGGCTCAGTGGATAGAGCATCGGTCTGTGACTGAAAGATCCCAGGTTTGATTCCGGTCAAGGGCACGTACCTTGGTTGCTTGCACATCCCCAGTGGCAGGTGTGCAGGAGGAAGCTGATGGATGTTTCTCCCTCATCGATGTTTCTCACTCTCTCTCCCTTCCTCTCTGTAAAAAAATCAATAAAATATATTTTAAGATGAAGAAGAAAGAAGAGAAGAAGAAAAAGAAGAAGGAGAAGGAGGAGGAGGAGGAAGAGGAGAAGAAGAAGAAGAAGAAGAAGAAGAAGAAGAAGAAGAAGAAGAAAAGAAAAAGAAGGAGAAAGAGAAGAGGAAGGAGAAGGAGAAGGAGAAGGAGAAGGAGGAGGAGGAGGAGAAGAAGGAGAAGGAGAAGGAGGAGGAGGAGGAGAAGAAGGAGAAGGAGAAGGAGGAGGAGGAGAAGGAGAAGGAGAAGGAGAAGGAGAAGGAGGAGGAGGAGGAGAAGGAGGAGGAGAAGGAGGAGAAGGAGGAGGAGAAGAAGAAGGAGAAGGAAGAGGAGAAGAAGAAGAAGAAGAAGGAGGAGGAGGAGGAGGAGGAGGAGGAGGAGGAGGAGGAGGAGGAGGAAGAAGAAGAAGAAGAGGAGGAGGAGGAGGAGAAAGAAAGAACCCCACAGCTCTGGGGCCTGGACTCCACCTCGCAGCGTTCCTGCAGCAAACCTCGTTAAAACCACGGACTGCGGGGGGATCTGTTCACACACACGGTCACAGGGAAGTGCCGGCCGACCTCTCCACGGGGTCCCTGCGGCGGGGACAGGGCTGGCCAGACGATAAATCAGCCGCTTCCCAGCGCTCCGGCCGGAAGGAGAGGACGCGGGAGCCGGAGAGCAGGGGAGGATTTATGACGGCTCCCGGCGGCTCCCCGGCCCGGCTGATGGGGGAGTCTGGAGACTCCGGGGGAGAAGGAAATTGGAAATCGTTGGGGCTTTCTGCCCTAAGTCCGCTGGCGCCCACCCAGCCCGGGGTTATAAAACCCGTGGAAGCCGTTATTTGGGGCCAAGGGGTCAGTCCCTCCATAGGAAAGCGGAGCATTTAACAAGCAGACATTCCTGTCTAAGAGACGGGGGGGTCCTCCGTGGGAGGGTCACCCTGAACCAGCGGTCGGCAAACTATTTTGTCCACAGAGCCAACTACCCACAGCACCACGATGGACATGTCTTTGGAGAGCCAAGTTTTAAAAAATATATATTTTATTGATTTTTTTACAGAGAGGAAGGGAGAGGGACAGAGTTAGAAACATCGATGAGAGAGAATCATTGATCAGCTGCCTCTTGCACACCCCCTACTGGGGATGTGCCCGCAACCAAGGTCCATGCCCTTGACCGCAATCGATCCCGGGACCTTTCAGTCCGCAGGCTGATGCTCTATCCACTGAGCCACACCGGTCCCGGCGCATTATGGGTTTCTATATCAACGTCCCACGGTCTTTTAACGAGGGCTCCGGCATTTTCCTTTCCCTGCCCCGTTATCTGGAAACCAGGATTGCTCACTCCAGCTTCCTCGCCCATAAATTGAAGATAATGGCGCTGCTGTGAGAATTAAACGCGCGCATAAAGAACCCGCACAGACACGCATGAGTTACGGCCGTGCAGGGCTAACCGGGGCTGTTACGGCTGGCGAAGGCGGGAGAGGATGGATGACTCCCCCGCCCAGGTCCCTCTCCTCCTACACCCAGAGCCGATGAACAAGGTCCCCGACGGAACACGGAACAATAAATTATGCAAAAGGCAGAAGCGGCCCTGGGGATGGGATCGGTGACTTATGCTCTCCTATTTTTAGATGACAGGAATCAGATTTTTTTCTTTTTTTAATTTTATTGATTTTCCGCAGAGAGGAAGGAAGAAGGATAGAGAGCTGGAAACATCGATGAGAGAGAAACATCGACGAGCTGCCTCCTGCACGCCCCCCATCAGGGATATGCCTGCAACCAAGGTACATGCCCTTGACCGGAATCAAACCTGGGGACCTTTCAGTCTGCAGGCCGACGCTCTATCCACTGAGCCACACCGGTTTCGGCTACAGGAATTGTTTGGTCTTGCTATTTCTAATCTCTCAGGGATCGAGTAGGATTGTCTGAAGGAGCCAAACACAGATCCCCGGGAAGAGGGTTGACTTTGCCAGGATTTTGACTTGCTTTCCTCAAAGACGTAGCATCATGGACACACAGGGGCTGGCCCTTGGCTTAGCCCAGCAGTTGGCAAGCTCATCAGTTCCCAGAGCCAAAGACCAACAGCACAACGACTGACATTTCTCCGGAGAGCCGAAAACCGACTTCTGCGCAAGGGCCACCAAGTTTCCATCGCTCTGAACTTGTGAAGTAGAATTGGTATTTCCAGACCAGCGTCTACAGTCTGCCCAATGGTTTCCTCAAAGTCAAGTTCGCCACCTACTGGATTTTATTAGAAGTTCCAGAAGAGTGGGTTTGAGGCCTTCTCTTTCTCTCTTAAGAGCAGCAGTTCCCTCCAGGCAAACCCAATGCACAAAATCGGGGTGTGGACCAGCTCAACCGGGGTGAGGGGGGGGTGTTGGGGGGAAGGGGAGGGGAATCCCTGGCTCTGTCGCTAGCTCTCCATCAAAGGAGACCCAGACCCAGCTTCCTTCTCTTGTCTGTCTTTTCTCCATCCTTCACCTGCCCCCCTCAGGCTCACCCTTGGCCGTGCTGGCGTGGCACAGGGCAACACAATGAGAAAAGTTACTTTAAGAGAAGGTGACCAGAAGTCCCGCTCTTGGCGGGACAGCCCCAATTTTTAACAATTTGTCCTGCGTCCCGCGGCGTTTCTTTAAATTGGGACTTTTTAAGAATGCCTCGGGAGATTACTTTGAGCCCTGAGCGGTTTGGCTTGGTGGATAGAGCATTGGCCTACGGACTCAAGGGTCCCAGGTTCGATTCCGGTCAAGGGCATGGACCTTGGTGGTGGGCGCATCCCCAGAAGGGGATTTGCAGGAGGCAGCTGATGGATGTTTCTCTCTCATCGATGATTCCAACTCTATCCTTCTCCCTTCCTCTCTGTAAAAAAAACAATATATATATATATTTAAAAAGGACTACTTTGATGTCACGATGGGGACACCCATTGTTTTCCAAAAGGAAGAATTCCTAAAACCCTATCAGCGAACGCCAGGTCTTGATGGGACGATGGAATGTGTCCATCTGCATGAAATGAAAGCAGTCTGTTTAATGCGCCAGCAAATCAGCCAACGAAGATCGACCCTCCGCAAGGATGCTAATCCCGTGGTCTCTCCGGGGCTGGGAGACCCCTGAAGCATCTCTTCGCTCAGGTCTGTTTCTAAAGCCCCCTGTCATGTTGTTATAGAAACCACTTTTGGCCGAAAAAAGTCTCCCATCACGATTGTTGCTATAGTAACCACCGGAAGACAAGAAGCTAGCTTTCCATCCATTTGCCGCCGTTCCCCCGACTCCCCGTTCCATTCCCAAGGTAGTTTTGCTTCTAAATGTTTCCGTGTTGCTGGAAACAAGGGAGGAAATAAGAAACATGGATGAGAGAGAAGCATCCACCAGCTGCCTCCTGCACGCCCCCTACTGGGGATGTGCCCGCAATCAAAGTACGTGCCCTTGACAGGAATCGAACCAACCCTTGAGTCTGCAGGTCGACGCTCTGTCCACTGAGCCACACCGGTTAGAGCTAGCGATTCTTTTCATTAGAAAAAGGATTTGCGCTACCAAGAATTTTAAAAGAGCGATTCTGAGGCCAATGTTGAAGCAGAGTTATTCTATTTAACCTGAGGAGCTAAAAAAAAAAAGGAAAAAAGTATATATTTTAATTGCAAAGGATTTATTTGTGATTACTCCAGGCCAGTGTCGTGTTGCATTGAGTCTAAGACACCATCGTTTGTAAGGTGCATCAACATTTTATGTATCACGAAGACAGAAAAAAACAAAATGCTGCCAATGAGGCGATAAGAAGTCACATCAGCCGAGACCGGTTTGGCTCAATGGATAGAGCATCGGCTTGGGGACTGAAGGGACCCGGGTTCGATTCCAGTCAAGGGCATGTACCTTGGCTGCGGGCATATCCCCAGTAGCGGGTGTGCAAGAGGCAGCTGATCGATGACTCTCTCTCATCGATGTTTCTAGCTCTCTATCTCTCTTCCTTCCTCTCTGTACAAAATCAATAAAATAAAAATAAAAAATAAAAAGAAGTCACATTAGAGATGTTAAAACGTGAAGGCAGTACTAATAGGAGGACAAAAAAAATAAATCTTTCAGCTCAACATTCCACAGTGTCTTGGAAATAACCTACTCTTTGTTATCTACACTAATGCAGGAGGAAGATGCAAATTGACTGGACCTGCCCAATGCCCGCCAGCCAATCAGGAATGAGTATGCAAATGAACCCCCAAAAAGATAGCAGGTTTTTTTTTCCCTTTTGTTTTGGCTCCCCTACCTGCCCTACTGGCCTGTGTTTTATTTACATGTGCGTTTCCCCATGTCCTCTGTGCACAGTAAGACATTAAGGAATAATTTCAGAAGCAACCGGGTTAGCTCTTTGACTCAAGAAAAAGAAGGAAACGCAGTCGGCCTGGGTTCCCGAGATGCAGAGTTTGGGGACCAGCCCCCCCCTGCTCATTGCTCCCCACTTCCCATCCGTCCGGCCCGCTTCCTTTTCCCAACAAGGCTTCCTGTGGGATTCTGAGGGGTTGGATCCCTGCAAGCCGCCAAATCACCCCGAAAACCCGGAGTCTGGGACTTGGGGTGCTGCTGGGTTCCCAGGGCCCGGGAAGGGCTTACGGAGCATGCGCACTGCTGGACTGCCCAGAGCGGGCGGAGAAGGGCTTACGGAGCATGCGCACCGCTGGACTGCCCAGGCCAGGGAGGGCTTATGGAGCATGCGCACTGCTGGACTCCCCCAGGACAGAGAGGGCTTACAGAGCATGCGCACTGTTGGACTGCCCAGAGAGGGCGCGGGAGGGCTTACGGAGCATGCGCCCAGCGGGTGCGCGCACATGCGCAGTGGCCAGCGCCGGGGGCGCGCCGGGAAGTGGGGCGTCTGGGCGGCGGCGGCGCGCGCAGTGACGTGTTCGGCGGGGCCGACGCCGAGGGGGGGCGGGGCGGGGCTGAACCCGGAAGTGGGTCGGCGCCGGAGCGGGCGCGCCGGGAGCGGAGGGAGCGCGGCGGCCGGCAGCCAGCGGGGCAGCCCCGGTTCCGGTAATGGACGGCGGGGCCCCGGGGAGGGCAGGGGGGAGCGGGCGGCCCCTCGGCGGGCGCCGTCACCGCCGGGGCGCGGGGGCCTGCGGAGGCGCCGCCGCCGGGGTCGTCCCTGAGGCTGACCCCGGGGCGGCGTGGGCCGCGGGGCGTCCCGTGTCTCCTCCGAAGTCGGGGGGAGCCTGGCGCGCCCCCCGAAAAGCGTGGGAACGGGGAGACGTGGACGTGCACAGGCGGCGGCGGCCTCATTGTCACCGGCCCGGCGCCCGGAGCCGCCGCGGGCGCGGCCCCCGCCCACCCGCCTGCACCCTCGGGGGTCGCGGCGCCCCTCCTCTCCCCCCCGCGCCCCGCGCCAGGCCCCCCGGGGTGCCCTCGGGCTTCCCCGCGGGTCCCTTTGTGGGTTGCCTTTCCCGATGTGGCCCTTGGAGCCCCCGCCCTGAAATCTCAGCCCCCAGGGAGCGGACGCTGAGACTGTGCCATCCTTTTTCTCTCTTTCTTTTAAAATATATTTTATTGGCTTTTACAGGGAGTGAGGGAGAGGGGGAGAGAGCCAGAAGCATCGATGAGAGAGAAACATCCATCAGCTGCCTCTTGCACACCCCGCACTGGGGATGTGCCCGCCACCAAGGTGCATGCTCTTGAACCGGAATCGAACCTGGGACCCTTGAGTGTGCAGGCCGGCGCTCTATCCACTGAGCCACACCGGTTTGGGCTGTGCCATCCTTTCGGGGTGATGTCAGCAGGGCTGATGGGCAGCTGGGGTAGGGGGTGGAGGGGTTCGGGGTCCCTTTGCCATGAAGATCCCTAACTCCCGCTGTTCTTGCTATTTTGCAGCTCACGAAACCCTCGGGCACGCCGATTATCCAAGACAATCTACTTTATATTTTTATATTTTTATTATTTTTATTTTTTTTTTTCCTCGACACCTCCCCGCAGACCCTTATGAAGTTCCTCGTCCCGGAACCGTCTCCCTGCGATGAAGAAAAGGAGGAAGGTTGCTTTCAGTCTTGACGAGAAGATCCGCCTGGGCTACCGGACCGACTCCCCCGAGGGACATGGGTCCGCGGGGGCCTGCGACCCGCTGACCTACACCCGCTGCGCCCCGCGCCCTGCGCCCCCCGCGGCCCCCCCCTGCTGCCGGGACCTGCCGGGCCCGCCCCCGGCCGCGGCCGCCTCCGCCGAGCAGAGGACCCTCCTGAGCTCCTGGCAGTACCACCGCAACCTGCTCAAGTACCTCAACGCCGACCGGCAGAAGCAGCCGTCCTTCTGCGACCTGCTGATCGTGGTGGAGGGCCGCGAGTTCAGCGCCCACAAGGTGGTGGTGGCCGTGGGCAGCAGCTACTTCCACGCGTGCCTGAGCAAGAACCCCGGCACCGACGTGGTCACGCTGGACCACGTCACCCACTCCGTCTTCCGCCACCTGCTCGAGTTCCTCTACACGTCCGAGTTCTTCGTGTCCCCCTGCGAGATCCCCCTGGTGCTGGAGGCCGCCAAGTTCCTGGACATCATCGACGCCGTCCAGCTGCTCAAGGATGAGGGCGCCGCGCCGCCCTTCCCGCCCCGGGGGCGGCAGCAGCTCCCCGCGCCCCCCGGGGGCCCCCTCGGGGAGCTGGCCGGCCGGCTGTCCGACGGCCACCGGTGCAAGTTCTGCGGCCGCCGCTTCTGCTACAAGAAGTCCCTGCAGAACCACCTGGCCGCCGCACACCGCCGGCCCTCCCGCTTCCTGGGCAAGAAGCATGGGCTGGCGGTGCTGGAGCGGGGCCTGGCGGCCGCCCGGAGGCCCACACGGAGCAGGAAGCTCCCTGTGAAGTTCGAGGACACCAGCGAGGAGGAGGAGGAGGAGGACGAGGAGCTGGAGAGCGGCGGCGACGGGTCGGACCGAGGGACGCGGGATGGCTTCGCGAAGGAGGAGGCAGCCGCGGCCGTCGTCGTCGGGAACGACTCCGAGGATCCCGGGAGCGAATGCAACGCCGAGGAGGAGAACGTGCCGGAGGAGGAGGTGTCCAGTGAGCTCTTCGACATCGAAGAGCAGAGTGACAAGGAGCCGTCGGAGGAGGAGGAGGAAGAGGAGGAGGAGGAGGAGGAGGACGAGGAGGAACCGGAGACGGGCGATTCCGGAGGAAGCCTTCACGCGGAGCTGTCCCCCGTGATCATCCAAATAAATAACAAAAAGATCCTGCAGTGTCCGATATGCGATAAAACCTTTGACCGGATAGGTAAGGAAAGAGAGCCTGCCTTCCGTCTCCGTAGCAACTTGAGTGTTCAGGGGTGTTTGGAAGGCCGTGATTAAAAACGGAACTCGGAGGCCGAAACCGGTGTGGCTCAGTGGATAGAGCGTCGGCCTGGGGACCCGAGGGTCCCAGGTTCAATTCTGGTCAAGGGCACGTAGTTGGTTGCTGACACATCCCCAGTAGGAGGTGTGCAGGAGGCAGCTGACTGGTGATTCTCTCTCCTTATTGATGTTTCTCTCTCTCTCTCCTCCCTTATTAAAAATCAATAAAATATATTAGAAAAAAAACACACGAAACTTGGGAAGTGAACTTTAAAAAGAAGACCACTGGGCTGGGTGTTGGATTTTCAGCGCAGGGTTCATCCTGTTGGTTTAAAGTTTGCTGTGATTCAGGAAGTCATTTACGTATGCAGAAGGCTTCATTTTCTCTGCCTCCTGTCCTGGCGGTAGATGACGGGATTGGCTCGTCTGAGAATCTCCAGAGCATCCGTTCAGATGAATGTAGAGATCTGATTGGCATTCTAATTTAATTTCGTAGATGAGTGCTATTTTTGAGTCATCCGAGAAAATTGAGTTAGGTTATATTAGATTTATTTTGACTTGGGACTATGTGAATTAGAAATGCAGTCAGTTTTCCAGTGTCTGGCGTTGTTTGGAATCGGGAGGTTTCAGATTACCCTGTTCTCTATATAATAAAAGGCTAACATGCCAATGAACACAATAACAGAACCACCGGTCGCTATGATGTGCACTGTACTGATTGTGACTTAATTTTGTAGGAAGAGTCTTTAGCAAGCGTCCTCACTGGTAGATTCTTTGGTGGTTGTCATAACCAATAAGTCAACTTTTCCCTTATTAGGAAAGTATATGTCTGAAATGTGGTCTGACAGCTTAAGTTAAAAACATGCCCGTGAATATTTAGGGTATCTAACATTTGCTGGTAAAATAATTTCTGAAGGTCTCTTCTATGGAATTTTCTAATGTGAACTTCTAAAGTTTTCATATAAATCGAAGTTGTGAAATTGTGAGATGAATTCTTTTTTTTTTTTTAAATATATTTTATTGATATTTTACAGAGAGGAAGGAAGAGAGATAGCGAGAAACATCGATGAGAGAGAAACATCCATCAGCTGCCTCTTGCACACCCCCTACCGGGGATGTGCCTGCAACCAACGTACATGCCCCTGGCTGGAATCGAACCCCGGACCTTTCAGTCTGCAGATGTCTGACGCTCTATCCACTGAGCCACACCGGTTTCGGCCTGCATTCATTTTTGCTCGCTTTCTCTCTCCCCCAGGGAAATACGAGAGCCACACGCGCGTCCACACGGGCGAGAAGCCCTTCGAGTGTGACATCTGCCACCAGCGCTATTCGACCAAGTCCAACCTGACCGTGCACCGGAGGAAGCACAGCGGCGGGGCCGACGTCCGCCCGAAGGAGCACAAGTGCCCGTTCTGCGGCAAGCTGCACGCCAGCAAGAAGACGCTCGCCAGGCACGTCAAGAGGCGAGTGTGACCTTGCTCCCGTCGCACGCCGCGTCACGCCTTCCGATTCACACGCACAGGACGCCGGGAACGGCGGTGGAGGACCCGTCTCCAGCGCCGTCGCTGCTTGAGGCTTTGCAGACTATACATTTCTTAAGCCCTGACCGGTTTGGCTCAGTGGATAATAGAGCGTCAGCCTGCGGACTGAAGGGTCCCAGGTTCGATTCCGGTCAAGGGCCTGTGCCTTGGTTGCGGGCACATCCCCCAGTAGGGGGTGTGCAGGAGGCAGCTGATCAGTGTTTCTCTTCGATGTTTCTAGCTCTCTACTCCTCTCCCTTCCTCTCTGTTAAAAAAGAAAAAAAAATCAATATATATTAAGAGCAGCAGATGTTTGTTTGTTGACATTTTCATGCTGTTGAGGTGAAGGCTTTTGAAATTGAAAAGTGCTCCTTAGCCTAGACTGTAGAAATTTCAGATACAGCCATTTTAGTTAACATACTCGTGTGTGTCTGTGTAAGGAAGGAATCTCTGATTCTATAATCCCTGTCCACAGTTTCTCTGGAGTGTTGACTTAACGAATATAATCTTCCCTTGGTCATCTTTTTCTCTTTCTCTTCCAGATTTCACCCTGAAAATGCACAAGAATTTATTTCCATTAAGAAGACTAAGAGCGAAAGTTGGAAATGCGAGGTAACGGCTTTTAATTTGTATCAGGAACTAAACGTCATGGCACCTTTTGGGAAGGTCATCAGACTTGCACGTAACTCAGACGTTGTGCAGCTGCCTTTTAGATCCGCCTTTCAGGCAGTGATATCCTGCGCTGGGTAAACTAAGGCCAGCGATGAGCCCGACAGATAGTCTTGGCTTTATTTTGATGCGATCGTCATGCCTTGAACTTGAGCTTGCGTATGTTGCCTGTGACACCATATCACCCGTGAATTATCGCGGGGTTTGTGCTTTAATTTTTAATTCGGGTTCCCTTCCTTTTTGTGTGCGCCTCCTTTTAGATCTGCAAGAAGTACTTCACGCGGAAACCTCACCTGGAGGAACACATGATCCTGCACTCCCAGGACAAGCCCTTCAAGTGCACCTATTGCGAAGAGCATTTCAAGTCACGGTTCGCCCGGCTGAAGCATCAGGAAAAGTTCCACCTGGGTGAGCAGACTGCGTTTTCCAGAAGCGGGGCGGCAGGTGGTGGTCCCAGGGCGCAGGGCAGCCTGCTGCTGTCACACCGCCGAGGAGGAGGAGGAGGAGGAGGAGGAGGAGGAGGAGGAGGGGGATGAGGATGGCATGTCCTGCAGTTCCCGGAGATGAGGAAATACCTCTGTTTGTTTATTGTTCTGGTGGCAGATGTGTCCGTGGTTCTAAGCTGCGTTGACTCACCGTGGATGCCAGTAGTTGGATAGCTTGAGGAGGGAGAAACCCAGCCCGTACCCACATGTCTCCCTCCTTCCCCGGGAGTCTCCTTCGCTGGTCACACAAACGCCCCCTTTCTGGATCATCTGGCCACCAATGCGTGCGGGGTTCTCTCTCCCCACGGCCACAGGCAGGTCCCTGCCACCGGCCGGCCGCCCCACAGCTCTGACCCTCTGGCTGGAGGCGGTGTCAGATCAGATCTCACAGGCGAGGGCTCGGTCCCTCAGGACCGCCCCCGCCCCTGCAGTTCCCAGGCTGCCCACAGCCTCCATGGTCTCACACACACCGGGGAGGCTGACCTTGACCTTGGCATCTACTCCTTAAGCCTGACCTGCGCTGTTCTTCCCACTCAGGTCCTTTCCCGTGTGACATCTGCGGCCGCCAGTTCAACGACACGGGCAACCTGAAGCGCCACATCGAGTGCACGCACGGCGGGAAGCGGAAGTGGACCTGCTTCATCTGCGGGAAGTCCGTGCGGGAGAGGTGAGGCGCCCCACGCACGCACGCGGGAGGCCCCGGAGCCGGCGTGCGAGGGTCAGGGCGACGCGAGACGCGGTGTGCTCGAGTTACGCTTTCGTCTCGGGTGTGAAGGGAATAAAGTATAACTTAGGTAAGATGCTGTAGACTAGGGGTGTCGAACTCAATCAGAGAAGGGGCCAAAATCTAAAATCCAGCCTAAATCGCGGGCCGAATGGTTTACTGAACAGTCATAAACTGACAATGTCATAAACTGACAGCGGAGTGCAGTGATGACAGCGCGGTGCGGGCCACATTGCAAGGCCTGGCGGGCTGGATTTGGCCCGCGGGCCTTGTGTTTGACACATGTGCTGTAGACGATGATAAAAGCCAGGATTGGTGAGTTTATACGGTGAATGTGACGTAGGTGCTGATTTGTCTTTTTCTGAAACCCCCCCCCCCCCCCCGAAATACATTGAAGTTTATTCACTTATTTATTCATTTTGTATGTTTTGGTTTTTGAAGCGGAGAGAGAACAACACGTGTGTGTGTGTGTGTGTGTGTGTGTGTGTGTCGGTGAGAGTGATCCCAGAGGAAGAGCATTCGCTTGGACACGTTTCTAGCGAGCCCGCTGGGCATCTGTTTCGTGTACACGTTGGCAGGACGTCAGTCTTCAGTTTACGTGTGTGTGTGTTCACGTAGGACCACGCTGAAGGAGCACATGCGGATCCACAGCGGAGAGAAGCCCCATCTCTGCAGCATCTGCGGACAGCGCTTCCGCCACGGCAGCTCCTACAGGTGCGGCAGCCTTTTCCGAGGACGGAAGCAGAAATGACGTCTTTATTTACTAATATTTTACTTATTTATTAAATATATTTTATTGATTTTTTTTTTTTTTTTTAATAGAGAGGGAGGGAAAGGGATAGAGAGTTAGAAACACCGATGAAAGAGAAACATCCATCAGCTGCCTCCCGCACACCCGCTACTGGGATGTGCCTGCAACCAAGATCCATGCCCTTGGCCGGAATCGAACCCGGGACCCTCCAGTCTGCAGGCCGATGCTCTATCCATGGAGCCAAACTGTTTAGGGCTACGTCTTCATTTTAATTCTATTTTCCTACCAGTGGCTTAGTTTTGTGTTGAATTAAAACATTTCTTAGCACTTGGAACAAGCAAAATTGTGCAAAAAAAACTTACAGACTTCTCCCTACAACTTTGAATATCGCCTTCATTCTGTGCTGTAAAATATTTTTAAACATTTTCTCATCACCAAGTCTGCTGAATGCTTTACTGTCTGAATGGGCATCATTTAAAGATCTATTTCATTATTTTTCTTTGGATCAGAATTTATTTAACTTTGCTGTTGTAAACTCAGTGTATTTCTTCACTCTCGATTGTCGGAGAATCGTTTGGTATGAAAATGTGGCAAAAGGGAAAACTCCGGGATTCTCTGTTTTTGACAGTCCTCCTCCTTTGAAATTCATGTAACTATTTCTGCAACTGAATCCCTGACCACATTTGCAGTTTCTGAAAAGTTGCTTTTTCCCACGAATGAATCGGTGACTGTGTCCTGGGAGATACGTGTACAATTTTACTTTTAATTAATGCTCTGAAGAATGTTAACCTTAAGGCTTTGCTGTTTACCTCTCTCCACGTTTAAACAGAATGCTTCCCTTTACCTGTAATTCAGTCCGTTTACAGTGTTAGTGACCGTAGAATCAGCATGTTTGCGCAACTTGAATGAGAAAGCTATTCATTTCTCTTGGACATACATGGTTGGAGGACGGTGAGGATAAAAATAATTCCAGTTAAATCAGCTGTAAGAATTTAAACCTTTTATAATCTGTCCTTGGGCCTCTACAACGCGAGCCATACTTTGTTTGGTTAAAAGGGAAGCACAGTAGTAAAATGTGATTGTCAGGCAGTTGATTACTTACACATTCACTCAGTACTGGACTGTCGCTTTATCCGCGCTGCCAGTTCCCCGAAAGGGTCCCTCGGGCACCCGCCTGTTTGCATCCCCAGTCCTTCTCGATTCTCTCCCACTTCGGCTGCTCTGAGGTCCGAGCCCAGCCGTGTGCTAGGTTAGGTGAAGTAGACGGAGGATCTGAGAGGCCAGGAAGGCGTGTCATCCGGAGGTGGTGCGAGCCCGGGCAGAGCTGAGTGCTTGTGTGAAGAGGTGAGGAGAGCAGGGAGCCCGGCGGCAGGTGGTCCGAGCAGGAAGGGCTCAGAGTCCCGGGAACGGAGCCGGAGAGGGATGAGCTGGGAGCAGACAGCCCTCCCCGCGGGGAGCGAGCCCCGAGGTTCCTCCGGAATCCCCCTCTTCACCACCTCTTCCCCCCACAGACTTCACCTCCGAGTGCATCACGACGACAAGAGGTACGGCTGCGACGAGTGCGGGAAGACCTTCATTCGCCACGACCACCTGACCAAGCACAAGAAGATCCACTCGGGTGAGGTGTGCTCGTACGGCTGTTCCCGTCCTTTGTAGTCAGCGCCCGGAAAGCACCTGCTGCTTAATGCAGCTCAGTGCGGGCTGTTCGTCTGGTGACTGGGTATATGTAGGCCACTCCTTTGGACGCTGCTTCTGACTGCCTTTTTTAACCTGGCCTGCGGGGGAGGGCAGTAAGGGGTGACCAGGCCTGCGGGGGAGGGCAGGTAGGGGTGACCAGGCCTGCGGGGGAGGGCAATTAGGGGTGACCAGGCCTGCAAGGGAGGGCAGTTAGGGGTGATCAGGCCTGCAGGGGAGGGCAGTTAGGGGCGAACAGGCTGGCAGGGGAGCAGTTAGGCATCAATCAGGCTGGCAGGGGAATGGTTAGGGGTGATCAGGCTGGCAGGCAGAAGCGGTTAGGGGCAATCAGGAAGGCAGGAGAGCAGTTGGGAGCCAGCAGTCCCAGTGGGATTGGGCCTGAACGGGCAGTCGGACATCTCCCGGGGCTGGTCCCAGACTGGAGAGGGTGCAGGCTGGGCTGAGGGACACCCCTCCTCCCCTGAATTTCGTGCACCAGGCCTCTGGGTAGTCTAATAATTGGGTATATATGGGCCACTCCGTTGAACGCTGGCTCCACCTACCTTTTTTAAGAAGCATTATAAAGGGACATACTTTTATGACCTATTTTTATTTTCACTGTCATTTTAATCACTTGGTTGTCTTTAATGACTACAAACTATATTTTAAAAGCGTTTTAATCAAACGCTCAACATTTGCATGGTACACGTCCTGTGGATACATGCAGCCGTGGCTTTCCTGGTCTGTTTCTCCCCGTGTTATTTTCCTGTTTGGTAATTTATTTCTGCGTGTTATAATCAGATGTTTGGGTCTTTCAGGGGAAAAGGCTCACCAGTGTGAAGAATGCGGAAAGTGTTTTGGCCGCCGGGACCATCTCACTGTTCACTACAAGAGCGTGCACCTGGGCGAGAAGGTGTGGCAGAAGTAAGTGCGAAGGCAGCTGCTCCCCAGCGCTGCCTCGGATAAGCCCGGGCTGGAGGCGCGTGACAGGGCGCCTCCGTGTATGCTGTTTAGTGGCGGATAGGTTGGCTAACCAGCTCCCTCTCACTGCCGTAGCTTCTCTGCAGACTTATGGGAACTGAGCCAGGCCTACCCTGGTCCTGATTCTCAGTCGTTCAGAGACTAGGAGGTGGTGGGCATTGAACTTGTAACGAACATAAACACTCGGCACTCTTGGGGGATTCGTGTGTTTGGCTGCTATGGCTCTTGGCGTATATAACACTGTGTATTATACTTACCTAGATGCCCGGTGCACGAAATACCATTCAGAAAATGGGGGCTCCCTGGGCTGCTCGTTCTCCAGTGTTAGTATATTTCACAGCACGGGGTCAACCAGTCACGTTTGCTGATACATCCTCCAGCCTCCCAGAGTGGAGTGCAAGACCCCGCCAAGATCAAGGGCAAATGCAGATTTCCCCAAAGTCTTACGTTAGCTTGGCAGCTCCAGTTTTATCAGCAACAAATATTGTCACCGTTTCCCCTTGAAGTGACAGGCTCAGTTCGTGTAATTTTTGAGAAAGTACCGGCCAACATACTCGCATCTGTAACCGCAGGTTGTCTTCTGTTCTTTCAAATCACGTGGTATTTATCCCACAAAGGCAGGGGCCACGTCAGCACTCAGCTCGGTCTTACAGGTGCCGGTCTGACACCGTTGTACCGCGATTTGTGGTGAATCGTTTATTGAAGCGACACTGAGAAAAACTCACCCCTCTTTATTTTCTTAGATACAAAGCCACCTTTCATCAGTGTGATGTCTGTAAGAAATATTTTAAAGGCAAATCAAGTCTCGAAATGCATTTTCGGACGCATTCAGGTAAAACTTAATGGGTAATTTATATATATATATATATATATAATATATACATATATATGTTTGTGTGTTATTTAGGAGTAAAACAGAGGCATTTAAACTTTGTTGTTCTCGGTTAAGTTGTTTTGTTTTTTTCCCCCCATTAAGATTGTTGCTCCTTATATAAAGTTTGATGTTATCAATGAGCAATATTCTGGTCTTCCATTCCGGCACCCGGGATCCGGGCTTCCCTCACAGCCGGCGGCTTCTTCCAGAAGGTTGTCCGGAAGGATGTCCGGTCTAATTGGCATATCACACTTTATTATTATAGATGCGCTTTAATGCTGTGAATATCATTCTGTACAGTTAGGGGGAAAACTTTCCTCATTGGGAACTTCCTCAACGCTTGGCTCTCCTTCCCCTCTTTTCTGCTTGTTTACGGTTCCTCTGTGTCTGTGAACTCTCTAAAGACATGTATTTTCTTGTCTTTGAAAAAGTAATTCAAATGTGGCCTCGTCGCCTCACCCGCAAGTGCCCGCGTGCCCGTCTCCTCTGCCCAGGCAGCTGTCCCTGGCTTGTAGAGGGCTTGCTTCCTGTTGTGAAATACAGACCACGCATGTTGGAATCTTTCCTGTATGCCTCTGTTTGACGTCTCATGTTAATTAGGAGTTTTTCATGCTCTTCCTCTTTCTTTTTGAGAAAGAGGCTCATTTATGCATTTTTTTTTTAGCTCCTTTTGTTTTATATTTAATCGTCAGGCAGCTGTTCTGGAAAAGAAAAATAATTGCGTTCCTAAATACCGGAATGGGGGAAATAACGGGGTTTTGGGTAATTCCAATAGCCAAGAATTACAGGAGAGGATTTATGACCGGTACAGCGCTGCTGTGAGAAGCAAAACCACACACCTCCCTCCGAATGAAGAGGTCTCATCTGGGGGTACCCAGAGGCCGCTGTGGGAATAAAGGACAGGGAAAGCAAGCTGTGATGATGACTGCTCATTATTGGGAAGCTTGCTTCAGGTCTGTCTCGTAAGTGGCGCAGCCAGAATTCAAAGCCATGCTGGAGCCCCTTCTCTTGACCAGCTCACTGCTTTGTGATGGAAGCCCGTAACATCACTGCTTCGATCAGGTCCTTGTAAGAATCCGTGTGGAAGCCAGTGCATTTTTATATTTAATTTCATTTCTGTTCACGCAGGTGAGAAGCCATACAAGTGTCAGATCTGCAATCAGTCGTTCAGAATCAAGAAAACCCTGACCAAGCACCTGGTCATCCACTCGGACGCCCGGCCCTTCTACTGTCAGTACTGCAACGCCACGTTCAAGCGCAAGGACAAGCTCAAGTACCACATCGACCACGTGCACGGCATCAAGTCCCCCGACGACCCTCCGAGCGCCCCCGAGGACAAGCTGGTGGCCCTGCCCCCCGCGCAGTACGCGGCCGACGACAAGATGTTCGAGGCGGACCAGCCCGAAGCCTGCCCGGCGGCGGAGGACAAGGCGCTGCTGCAGAGCGTGCCCGCCGAGGTGTGCGTGCCCGTCACGCTGGTTCCCGTGCACATGCCCGAGGCCCCGGGCGCCCCCCTCCCGCCGCCCCCGCACGACATCCTGTCCCCGCAGCCGCCCTCCGCCGGCTACCCGCGGGCGGCGGACTTAGCTTTTCTGGAAAAGTACACGCTGACCCCCCAGCCCGCAAACATCGTCCACCCCGTCCGCGCCGAGCAGATGCTGGACCCCCGGGAACAGTCTTATCTGGGCACGCTGCTGGGGCTGGACGGCGGCGCCACGGCCGTGCCGGGCATCTCGGAGGCCGAGCATCACGCGTGAGGGCGCCGGGCGGGCCACGGGCGGGCCGGATGCTCAGGGGCTGGCCGCCCGGCGAGGACGGCTTTTCCGTGAGTAGCCTGCCCTGTCCTTCCTTTTCAAGCACTCGGAGCCGTCGCAAATCAAGAAGCAACACGTGTCTCTGTTTACTGACCATGTGAATATTTGGACACGTTTCGAGGTATTTGAAGCGAACATTTTTGAGATTTTTTTTAAAGATTTTACTTAGCGCTACTTCTAACGGAATCTCAAACTTTTCAGAACGATTAGCTGTTGACATGACGTTTCGCCTTTCTGAATCATCAGCGGAAATTTTCTGCTTCTCCAGTCTCATTCCTCTTTCCTCCCTCCCCCATCTTCCAAGCGAGTTTGAGGACCACGTAGGCTTTTAAGGGAGAATTTATGGGGGTTTCCTGATCATCCAATCTGAGATTCTTTCTTCTGCCCTCCAGGTTTCTGGAGACGGGCATCAGGAATTGGAATTTATAAGGAAGTCTTGGGTATTTCTGTGTTGTTTCTTAGTCTGGTTATCTGGTCGTTTTAGGCTGTCATTATCTTTCACTCTTTTGACAGACTCCAAGCCAGAAAGCTAGCTGGTGTCAGAGTAGCGCGTTCAATGAAATGCGGAACTGAAATAATTATCCAAATGATCGGTTTTTGCCGATGCTACCCTTCAATGAATAGGAATAAGAAATGCACATGTAGATCTAGGCATTACAGGACACAGTTGATAACGTGTAGAAGGCAGAACGCGATAGTATCGTTCAAGGTACGTTCACCTTTCGTATTTGCCGTTCATTTCACATTAACCTATCACAGCATCTGTCTTCATCTCATTCATGAATGAAAGGTAATGAACAGGTTATTTTTGGTCTCACGGACCTCGGCTAACTGAAACTCTAGGAAACAGAACCGGGATGCTCCCCACAGAGTTGTTAGAAAAGGTGCCAAATGATACTCTCTGTGTGTCTGTCTAAGCTCAGCGTTATTTAATTACAGGGAACCTCTGTGCGAATACAAATGAACGTGGAGTCCAGATTTACTTCTGCTTTCCCCCGAAGCCTAAAGCCTAACTCCCCTTCATTTTTATCGTTGTCTGAGACACAAGGTAAGCACTTGGTGAAAGGAAATGGCAGTTACAGGGACGCCTGGCTGATGGAAATTAATTGAGGAAAAAGTCAGCGAGGTACTTTAAAGATGTGCACTTTCCCTATCTCCACGTCCATGTGAACGTCAGCCGGGAGGCTGTCTCCTAGCAGAGCTGCTGGGAGGATAAGAACAGGCAGGGCTGATCTTCCTCAGCACGTCACTTGTACGTAAACCAGTGGGAAATAGCACTGTTAAGTGTTTGCTATTCCCGTTCCGTTTACACGCCCTGATTGCTTTAAGCACTTTTTTTTTTTTTTTTTTTTAATGTAAACTATAATGTCTGGCCCAGCCCTTGTGAAAAAAAAGAAGAATCACAAATAAAATAATGACGTTTTAATAAAATTTAGGCACTTCATGGGGACATGTGCTGCTGAAGCACTTAAGGAAGGAAGGTACTTGACAGTTGGTTGTACTCGTAGGCAGAGGAGAAAAAGTATTGAGAGTTGAAGCACTTGACCCAAGTAGCTCTTGTAAGTAAGAAAACCAACCTGAGTTTTGCCTCAGTTGTTCAGATTTGGTTATAATCATTCTAGGACCGGTAGATGTAATTAATGCACTGGTCCTCCTTTTCGGACACATTCTTTTGTGTGGAAATGATAATCTATCTGGGTACTTACGTGACTGAGCTTGACAAGATGAGGTACTGTTAGTCTGTTAGTCTTTCAGATCTACTTTGAGAAATACGTAGTATCCTTACGATCTACACTAATACAAGAGAAAGATGCAAATTGACCGTACCTTCTCGGTGCTCACCAGCCAATCAGGAGTGAGTATGCAAATTAACTGAACAAAAATGGAGGGCTAATTTGCATACATAAGTGCCGAGCGGGATGCTTGCACCGTCACCATGCACCGCCCCAGCAGCTCTGGGCCCCTGGGCAGCGTGGGAAGGCAGGAAGGCGAAGGTGGCGAGAGAGGCAGCCAGGAGAAGGAAGGCCCATCCTTGCACGAATCTTCATGCATCAGGCCTCTAGTTTTTAACCTCAAGCTCAACATGGCTTTGAACTAAAAACAATTGCTCTTATGAAATCATACCTAGCAGTGTATCCTGCCTCTCCTATAAGCTGTGTGGAAGACCTGGGGCTTGCAACAAGGCGGATGGTCCAGACGTGTGTGTGTGTGTGTGTGTGTGTGTGTGTGTGTGTGTATACGGTGTACTCTGTTTGCTATCAGGACAAAAGGGTGTTGCATTTTCACATTGTAAAGAATACTTTTGTTTTTCAAAGGTATTCACTTTAGGGTCCCTTTAGTAACCTCCTAATGCTTTTCACTACACGATTCGACGGTAGGAATTGGTTTACAATAGGCAGCTTTTCTGGAATGCATCTTTTCTGTACAATGAAATGCAAACCCACTTAGTTACCGTAGGTCACTACACTTGAATAGAGGTTTATAAATTGCTTTCGCAAGCTATCTCGTGTCTCAACTTCAGAGCGAGCTCTGAGGGAGAGCTGGGCGGGCTGTCTTCCCAGTTTGGGGAGAGTGAGTCGGAGGCGAAGGATGCAGTGAAGCCCCCACCATCGATGCGTGGCGGGTACCAGTTCCCAGGGAGGACACGTGGCATCCGCCATGCCTCCCAGGCGCCAGGCACTGCGTCTTCTCCGACAGGCTGGGCGGGGAAGGGTGACTCTGGTGAAGAGAGAGAGTCTCAGCGGGATTGAACAAGCAATCAATCCCGATCCGCTGCCTCTAATTTCCAGATTAGAGTCTTTAAGAAACGCTAAATTGGAGAAAACCTTATAGATTTTGGGCAAACTGAATGTACATAGTTTTTTGAAGTTGGCACAAGAAATATGAAATGAGGCCTACTCTTTTCATTTTAACCTTTTGTACTATTTGGGAGTTTCTGGGGACAAAAGTCCCGCGAACTCGAAAATACCTTACTCCTGTTACCTGTACTTAAATTCTGAATTTCGCAACGAAGCTTAGCCTCATTCAGATTTTTTTTATTTTATGGGCATAATTTATTATCTTAAATTAATATCTTAGCTGATAGCAGTTAGCACTTCATATGTAAGTGGAATAATTTATTAAGGGTAGAGATTTGTTAACCCGATCGGTTTTTACTTAAATGCACCAAAGATCTTAGTAGGTTTTACAGTAGTTCAAAAGAATTTACATTCTTTGTTGTTCGAATACTACATATTTGTCCAAAGAAGCACAGTCCAAGTCCTAGGCTTACGGATTAAAAAAAAAAAAAAATTGTTAGTTTGAATACTAAGATGAAGTGTTTGTGTTTATATGTATAAAAATAAGAATACTGACAAAATGAATTACAAGCAAGAACGCCGTTTTCCTCAGTTCAATTCATAGAACGTTATCTTACAATGAATCACTATGAGATGTATAACAATAAGCTTATTTTGTACACTACACTATTAAAATCATTTGCCTTAGATTTTTTTTTTAAAGACAAGTTGAAGTTATTTTTGTATGAAACACTCCACCTATTTTTTTTTTATTTTTTTTTTTTCATCCAGCAAGATCTCATTAACTCTGAAGGTAGTGATCTTGGCATCCTTTTAAGTCATTTAGTCATTTATTGCCAGGAGAACGAGGAGTGTAACCAAGATAGGGTTTAACCTGGTGCTTTACCCAGCTAACTTCCTCTGGAGTCACGTGAGGTACACTAATAATGTCCCACTAATAATGTCGACCTTTTAAAAAGTGTCCAAACCTCTTAGCGGAGTAGCTGCAGACCGTTAGTTAAGGGCTAGTATAATAAAAACAACAACACATTGCTTTTCAGGCTCCAATTGCAAACAGATTCAGGACACGGCCAGACTGCTCACGTTGGCAAGTTTGCCTTTTCCTCCTTCCAGATCATTCGACCGTGCCTTGGGGCACAAGTCAGACTGTTCGGGGCCCTAGCTCTTTGACCGTCTTGTCTGGATCGAATGCCACGTGCCTTTTCCCTGCGTTGTAGTTGCTTTTCGAGTTGCTTCCACCAGCCAGCGTGTGCCGGCCGATAAAACGGTTTTGATTTGGTGGTTGTTCTGGGTCTTACGTTTGTTGTGTGGCCTGCTGGCCAGGCAGCACTTTATTGTAATAATTTTTTTTTTTTTTAGGTTGTTTTATGTTTACGTAAGGAAATAGGCACTAGCGTACTTGTGTGAATGTTTGATTTTTTTTTTTTTTTATATCTATTTTGGCCTTTAGAGTCACTACAGAGACACTCCCAGGCCTGGTTCTATACGCTACTTAGAGGGAATCTAACAAATGCAATGAAATGAGTTGTGTGTCTGTCTCTCTGTCTCCTGGGAGGACTCTGAGAATCACGCTTGGATTCCTGGGGGACTCGGTGCCAAATTGAACTTGGTGAGAATGTACGAGAAGCAAGCGGCATTTCTCAACCTTCACATGGGGTGACCGGCAGGTGTTCCTGCTGTTAGAGCGAATGGTGGGTACCGTGAGAGCAGTTTGCTAACCCGTTTAGAAAATGAGACATTTCTTTCTGAGATCCTTCGCCTGCTTTTGTGTTGTCTCTTGGTAAAGTCTGCAGCGGGTTCTTGACGGGGGGATCCGCCTCTTTATTTCTTTCCAAACTATTTCTGCCTAACGGCCCTTCATATGCTGGAATAGTAGCACGCTCTCTGCACTTCCTGCGGAAGTAGCTTTGAGAAGACAGAAGTAACAGGATTAGCTTGAATGGTAGATGCGAGATTTTGCTAGAGACGAATCCTCTTTTGTTTACTTGCTGTGTACTGATTGATCTTAAGCCTATGACGATTGGAAAATTCCCAAAGAACCTAAATTTTAGCCTCTGTAGCCATTCTCTGAATAGAAATGAAGATTATATTCACGGAATAGAGGTTTTACAGAGATGGACATGCCTCTTTCCCCCCACCCCCACCCCCACCCCCCAATTCTTAACTAAAGAAGTATTTTCAGTGCTTGCATTATGTTTGGAAATTCTAAATCATTTCTTGAATAAAGAGCATGTACACTTCTCACGGTTATTTCTCCTCTTCGCTCGGTATTCCTGCGGCGTCCTCACAAAACTCTTACTCCTTCCAGCAGTCGGACTTGACTTACAGATGAAAATTGAGTGCAGCTGACGCGTGTGGCTGTGCCAATACGTGTGTACAGAGGTGAGCACTGGGCTGCCCCACATGTACAGTACATGTTACGATGGAGGGGCCTTATCAGTCCATTCCAGTGAAAATGCTTTCGAACTTAGTTCTCTGTCTCAAACCCTAGTTTTGTTTTTAATCCTTAAGGACACGTTTCGGAGCAGTTAGCAAGAGAAACCTAACATGCCAGCAGGCCTCATTCTGTCAACCACGTGCATGTAACGGTTTTCTGGATACCCGGGCTGTCTCGTGTTTCCTAAGTACAAAGGTCTTTCTAGAAAAAGGCCCTGTCTCTGTGACAACTGGGAAGTGTGCTGTATGCGGAACTCGCTCTCTGTCATTTTGATGCTTCCAATAAAGTTCTTGGGTATTTGTAAAGCGTATCGAGGGCGTGTGGAAGAGCTTCTCAGCACGCTGTCAAACACAGCGAACAAATGGAAAACGCAGCATTCGGGGCATATCTACATCAATTTTATTTCTCATCAGCTAGATATTTTACATATTCAATGTATTAAATGATGTGATGGTTTTTAAGTGGCTAATGAATATAGTACCTTTAAATATTAACCATGACTAGTAAACAGGATGAACTACCCTGTTGAGCTGGAACCATTCAGTGACTGACGCATCGGAAGGCTTGTATTTGCAATGTTAATCTGAAGAATGATGGCCACCATATGAAATAATACAAATGGAGTGTTTTTTAAATGATCGTTCATGCTAACGTTTTTGCTTAAAAAACTGTAGTAGCGTTCTCATTGTACACCAGTCTTAAGGGGGTCAAAACACCGCTGTAACCATTTTGTTTGAACGATGTTAAGGTAACGGTTCTCCAGGCCCCATTGGGTATCAGTGAATATACAATAACTTTCTGTCTCACCTTCCTCATTGCCTTTAACCAGGGATGTTTTTCTGACACCGTTTGTGTATCCATACCCATTCCTATTTTTAAAGTTTCCGCCCAGCCCGCCTGGCTCCGTGGTTGAGCATCGACCTATGAACCTGGAGATCACGGTTCGATTCCCGGTCAGGGCACATGTCCTGGTTTGTGGGCTCCATCCCCAGTGTGGGGTGTGCAGGAGCAGCTGAGCAATGATTCTCTCTCATCATGGATGTTTCTCTTCCCCACTCCTTCCTCTCTGAAATCAATAAAAATATGAAATAAAAATAGAGTTCCCTACTGCCTTTAGAGGCAGTGCGGTATAGGGTAAGGGCAAGATTAGGGCCTTCTGTGTTAACAGCCTGGCTTTGCCTCTTCCTGGTCCTAAGGCACGTCTGTAAAATACAGATTAATGTATTTTACATCCAACGGCAGTTGAGGCTTAAAACCACCTGGGGCGTTTAGGAATATGTCCTTAGACAACGACAACCGAGATAAAAACCAAGGAGTTCTTTGTCCAGGGGCGGCCTGCCGACACCAACCAGTCGTGAATGGCCGAAAATCTCAGGTTTCCTCTATTTGTGCTCCCGGCATCTCTAGTGAAGACCCAGCAAACACACAATGCAATCCAAATTCACAATGCAATGTATTGTAGAATTGTGCACCTGAGGCCTGTATCCTGTTATTCATCCGTGTCACCCCAATAAATCCGATAGTCAATCAATAAAAAACCCAGCATGTAGAAACTCACTGACTCCCTGCTGTGGTCACTCACTAAAACCAGCCATGTTCGCACAAACTGCACATGTCATTGTCTTCACTTTGCTCCCATTCAGCCCTGGAATCCGGGAGAGAAAGGCTGATGGCTCTGATCCTGGGGCGGGGGTCGGGGGAGGGGAACTGGGGGGGTACACGGGGCTGGAGGCTGGCTGGAGCCACTCTCAGCTTTCCTAACGGTTTTGCTTAAGGTTGCCCCTGGCAACCGCAAGGATGGCCCTCCCTCCCTCCCCGGTGGAAACGCTGCTGCCGCCTCCACCGCCGCCTCCTTCCCCCGCCCTCAATGCAACCTCTTTGCAAAACCCGAAGGGCGGGTTCCCTCTCTAAGCCGCCGCGGGGTTCGGGGTGTCGCAAAGACCCCGCCTCGGTTTGCGGCTCCTCCTCCGCGGCGAGCGAGCGCGACGAGACGGAGCCATCATTTAAATGAGGCGCTGCCTTCCCATTGGCCCGGCGCTGCTGCCCTCCGATTGGCCCCCGCGGAGGCGCCGCTGCTCGCTGATTGGCTCCGCGGGGGCCGTGGGCGGGGCCGCGCATGCCCATTGGCGGAGGAGGGAAGTTTAAGTCGGGGCAAGACGCCGCCTCACCTGCGCCGCCGCCGCTGTCCGGCGGGCGAGTGTGTTTGGGGGAGCCGCTGCCTGTATTTCGGGGTGCGGCGGGGGGTGGGGAATTGCGTTGTGCGCGGGGCGCCATGGCGGCGGCGGAAGCCCCCCGGGCCGCCATAGCGGCGCGGCGCGGCTGCGGGGCCGCCGGGGAGCCGGGCCCGCCGCCCGTGCTCATCCTCAGCCACTTCTGCCCGCGGCCCTTCGTGTGCTTCGGGGCCCTGCGGCCCGGCGCCTCCCGGGCGCTGCCGCTCGCCGTGCTCAACCCCAACGCCGAGCCGGCCGCCGTGGCGCTGCCCCCGGGGCCCGCCGCCGAGCGCGGCTTCCTCGTCCGGCCGCGCGCCTTCCGGCTGCAGGTGGGTGTGCGGGCCGCGCGGGCGTCACCCCGGGGTGCGGGGTGCGGGTGGGGGGACCCCAGAGAGAGGAGGAATCCAGGATTTTTTTTTTTTCCTCCTCTGCCCACTCGGGGGGCATCCGGGTCCCCGTCTCGGGAGGGGGACTGAGGGCCGGGGTGCTGGGGGTGGGGTGGTGGGTGGGGCAGCACCGCACCCCAACGCGCATGCGCGGAGCATCCTGGGGCAGCATCTCCATAGCTCATTGCCTAGAGCAGCTGTTTTCTTGGTTAAAGAAATATATTTTATTGGGTTTTTTTTTGCAGAGAGGAAGGGAGAGGGATGGAGAGTTAGAAACATCCATGAGAGAGAAACATTGACCAGCTGCCTCCTGCACACACACACCTCTTCCCCCCCCCCCCCCACCAGGGATGTGCCTGCAACCAAGGTACACATGCCCTTGACCGGAACCCGGGACCCTTCAGTCCACAGACCCGATGCTCTATACACTGAGCCACACCGGCTTCGGCTTTGAAATATTTTATTGATTTTTCACTGAGAGGAAGGGAGAGGGATAGAGAGCTAGAAATATAGATGAGAAAGAGACATCCATCAGCTGCCTCCTGCATACCCACCACTGTGGATGTGCCCGCAACCAAGGTACATGCCCTTGACTGGAGTTGAACCTGGTTCTCTTGAGTCCACTGGCTGACGCTCTATCCGCTGAGCCAAACCGGTTTCGGCTTGCTTTCTTTTTAAAAAAATTTCTTTATGGATTAAGGTATTACATATTTGTCTTCATCCCCACATTACCTTCCCACCCAGCCCCCACTCATGCCCTCACCCCCCTGGTGTCTGTGTCCATTGGTTAGGTGTATAGGCATGCACACAGGTCCTTTGGTTGATCTCTTCCCCTTACCCCGTCGTCCCCTGCCTTCCCTCTGAGGTTTGACGGTCTGATCCATACTTCCCTGTCTCTGGTTTTCAACCTCGTTCGTCTCCTGGCACACGTAACTAACTACTGGAATTCTGCAGCACCCCCCCCCCCAAAAAATATATATATATATATATATATATATATATATATATATATATAACGTTTGCTAATCTGATCCCCCAATATATATGTTGTTTTTTGTTTGTCTTTTCCGATCTGAAAAAACAAATTTTTTTGGGCAAAAGTTTTAATAATGCAGTTTCTTCTATATTCGAACTGGAAGTAGTATGCATATCCTAAAGAAGTAGAAATATGTGATTTAAATTAAAAAAAAAACACACCAAAAAAACACCTGATAATGAAACGGAGAAATGAAATGATTTGGAGACTGTGCCATTGCTTTATTTACAATTGAGATCTAGTCACAATTTCATTTTATTGTGAACCTTGTTACTGCTGTAGCTTTTTTCCTCGTACTGAGTGAGAGAGGTTAGGAAAACATGTTTGATTTAATGTTTCTGTGGTGTGGAGTGTTGGTGAGCAGCAGTTAGTAATCTTGCCCTGTGGTCTGGGTCGTTCACAGTATGTGCTGGTTGGTATGCCTGGTCTCCTGTTACAGCGATTTAAAATCATCCTTCTGATTTCAGCCGAAAGAAAAAATCGTCATTTCTGTGGTCTGGACGCCAGTGAAAGAAGGCCGAGTCCGAGAGGTCCTGACGTTCGTCGTCAATGACATCCTGAAACACGAGGTCATACTGCTAGGAAACGCCGAGCAGCCCAGAAAGAAAAAGGTAATCGCTTTTCCTCATCCTGTCCTTTACGCTTAAGAACATGACAATGTGTGCCGAGACCGGTTTGGCTCAATGGATAGAGCGTCGGCTTGGGGACTGAAGGGACCCGGGTTCGATTCCGGTCAAGGGCATGTACCTTGGTTGTGGGCATATCCCCAGTAGGGGGTGTGCAAGAGGCAGCTGATTGATGACTCTCTCTCATCGATGTTTCTAGCTTTCTATCTCTCTCCCTTCCTCTCTGTACAAAATCAATAAAATATATTTAAAAAAAAAAAGAAAAAAAAAGAAAAGAAAATAACAGCGTGTGAACATTGCTTTGATAACACGTGTGGAGGTGAGTTACACACATATGTTTTCTCATTACAGGTAACGTACAACAACCATCAACCTAACTTGTCCGTTTTGCTCCTTTTTGCAGAGGAGTCTCTGGGACACCATTAAGAAGAAGGAAGCTCCGGCCTCCTCAGGCCACAAGAAAAGGATTCCGGATATTCCGAGTGTGAACCAGACGTTCAGCGTCCTGCCCAGAGCGGACAGAGTCCGGAGCCCCCTGCAGGCCTGTGAAAACCTGGGTGTGAGCGAAGGCTGTGCCCCAGCAGCCAGCGATTCTCTCCTCCTCCTCCAGGAGAACAGAATTCCCATCTCACCCATCAGCCCCGCTCTGGAGGACTGCCACGGGGACGCGTGTCTGCCCCTGTGCGTCCGGCGGTCCACCACCTACACGGCCCTCCGGGCACCTGTCGGCGGGCAGCTGTGGGCACCCGGAGGGGCCCCCGCGTGCCAGGAGTTCAGCGAGAACGTCACGCCGGAAAGTTCCGTGGACTCCTTGACGGATGATGTCAACGGCCCCATGGAAGAGGCCGGCAAACGCGTTCTCACCCCAAACTGCCCTTCCCCGTGGGGCGTTCCCCGGAGCCCCGGGGGCTTTCTGAGCCCCGGTTCCTTTCTGAGGAGCGGCCATGGGGCCGGCCATGAACCGGACGTGTTTCCGAAACGGGGTCCGAGGCCCAGGCCCCTGGAACCAGACACCACCCATGGCACGTATAGGGCCATTTTAAGTCCCGATTCCTTCCTCAAGGACAATTACGGGCTGAGCCAGAAGCTGGAATCGGAGCCCTCGAACCCGTTTGTGTCCCCAAACCAGTTTGTCCGAGACAACATGCCGCATCTATCTGTAGCTCAGCCGGCGTGTCAGTTGTCGCCGCTCTCCAAAGGGAATTCTCGGGCCCCACCGTCTCCCCCGGGGCAGAAAGAAAGTGAAGATTTACCGCTTATTCCTGGAAGCCGGGGCTCGAACTCTCCGGAGGCTGTCTTCGAAGAACCCGCGGCTTTGGAAGCGGTGCCGGATGGTTCCGGTTTCACCAAACAGAAGCGGCCCGGGCTGCCCGCAGCCGGAGCTGCCGCCGGGCCGGACCCCGGGGCCCAGCCCCCGCGCCGCCCCATCCTCTCGGCCACGGTCACCAAGCCCAGGCCGCCGGGGCCCCGGGTGCACTCGGACACCGGGGCCCCAAGGGCCAGGCGGTGCCTCCGCGGCGCGGTCGGCGGGTGTGGGAGCCCCGAGGGGGACCGTGCCCTTCGCCCCCCCCTCCCGGTCATCGATCCCGCCGGGAGCAGCTCCCCGGGGAGCGGAAGAGCCCCCCCTTCCCCCCAGCCCGCCTTCGCGGCGGCGCGGAAGAGGAAGAGCTGGGGCAGCGGGGAGGACACGCACAGGGCGCCGGCCGGACACCCGGAGGGACGCGAGAGCAAGAGAACCCACGTCTGTCCCCCGGAGCCCCGGACCTCCACGGCCAGGAAGAGCAGAGTGCCGGTGACGCCCGGGACGAGGGCCGGTGAGTGTCCACAGAGGCCACGCTGTCTGCTGCTCGGAGCTGGCCTGAACCCGCCCCTGAAGGCATCCCCCTCCCCGCTCCCGTCTCCTCCGCTCCGCCGTGTTTCTGGAAACCTGGCGCCAGCATCCTCATGCCCTGCAGCCCTGCAGTCCCTTCATCCCCACTCCCCCTCCAGCCCCCACTTCCGCCCGCCTGCACGTTCCTCTTACTCAGCGTGGCCGCCGTCACTCCTTACACACACGTCTCCTCGCTGTGCTTGTCTAGAGACACCCATCCCAGCCCAACGCGGCCGCCTCGTGGCCTGAACCCTGCTGGTGGGTCCTTAAGTGCGTGACCTCTGCCTGGCCGGGTGGCTCAGTGGTGGGAGCATCATACCATTCGCCAAAAGGGGGAGGGCACATGCCCAGTCCAGTCAGGGCACATGCCCGGGGTGTGGGTTTGATTTCTGGCTGGGTCACACATGGGAGGCAACCGATGGGTATTTCTCTCTCTCCCCCACTCTTTCCCTCCCTCCTTTCTTCCTCCCTCCTTTCCTTTTCCTTTAAAATCAATAACCATAACTTCATGTGAGGATTTAAAACGATAAGTAAGTAAATTCATGACCTCTGACCTCAGGGAAGCCCTTAAGTCCCAGCTCGGCTCTGTTTTCCTGGTTTGGGACCGTGTCCCTCCGCTGCAGGCTGCCGCCGCCTCCCTCTCTCCTCCTGAGGCCTCCCGCCCCTCCCTGCCGGCTTACGGAGAGCCAGTGGTCGGCCTGGCACCTCCCCGGTCTCCATGCTTCTTCTGCCTTAGCCGGTTCTCATCGTGGCCACTCAGCTGCTTCCTGTCCGCTTTGGCCTCTGGTCTGACCCCTGCCTTCGCCTCCTACACGCTTGCTGCACACGGACAGGCTCGTGGAAAAGCCACATGTAGCTGGGAAAGAGTCACGCAGGGATCTCATGTCACCTTTTAATGCTCTTGTTCTGCTTTACAATTTATTTTAGATTCTTTAGCACTCAAAACTCCTAACTCTAAAACACACAGACGGACGCCACGCATGGTTCCTGTGGCCCAGGCTAGTCTGACCTTCATTAAACGCTTGAAAACAGGCAAGTGTCTCTGGGCGGCAGCGGCTGTGGGGACTGCCCTGAGCGGAGCAGGACTGGTGTTCCCGGCGGAAACGGATGGCTGTGTGTGAACGGAGCCGGGGAGAGCCGGGGAGGGGGTGTGCGGTGGCCGTGGGGGCGCTTTCTCGGCTTCGGGACTCGGGGTTTCCAGATGACAGCAGCAGGGGCCGCCTCGCTCTCCCCTTGTCCTCGGATTGCGTGTCACTCACTCCCCAGGGCTGCCCCGTCTCCAGCGAGCGGGAGAGAAGCCCTCTCAGTGCTCGGCTGCCGTGTGCCCTCTGACGATTTAAAGGAAAAGGTCTCACGCCGACCCCCCCGTCTCACGCCCGCAGACATCCCCCGGCACCCGATGCCCTTCGCCGCCAAGAACGTGTTCTACGACGAGCGCTGGAAGGAGAAGCAGCAGCTGGGCCTCACGTGGTGGCTCAACTTCCTCCTGACGCCCGATGACCTGGCCGTGAAGACGCAGGTCCCGGAAGGTGAGCAAGGCCCCTGAGCGCGGCCCCGGCGTCAGCGAGACGGCGCCTGGTCCCACAGGGAGGGCCCCGCAGGGCGGGTGCCTTCTTTATCTGTTTAATGTGTCAGTGATTCTTTACAGGAAGGAGAGTTAGAAACATCCGTCAGCTGCCTCCTGCACACCCCCTGCTGGGGATGTGCCCGCAACCAAAGCACATGCCCTCGACCGGAATCGAACCCGGGACCCTTCCGTCCGCAGGGCGAACCTCTATCCACTGAGCCACACCAGTGAGGGCCAGAGTGTGCCCTTTTTTTTTTTTTAATTTAAAAAAAATATATATATTGTTGTTGATTTCAGAGAGGAAGGGAGAAGGGGAGAGAGAGAGAGAAACATCAACGATGAGAGAGAATCATGGATCGGCTGCGTCCCGCACATTCCCTACTGGGGATCAAGCCCCTGCCCGGAATCGAACCTGGGACCCTTCAGCCCGCAGGCTGAATGCACCCCGGAGGAGACAGTGTGGGAAGGGGTGCCTTTTGCGGTGGAACCAGCAGGTCGCGGTGGGGGACGGGCCTCCGGGCTTGGTGTTGAGCTGGAGGGGAGGAGGGCGCCTGGGAGGGCGCGGGTGACATGGCGGGCGGTGCGCACCGCGTTCACCGGGCCCTCTGTCTCTCCTCTCCTGCAGTGAACGCGGCCACGCTGCTCCTGGGCGCCGAGAGCCACCACAAGGCGAGCGTGGCCCGCGCGCCCACCAAGGAGGAGGTGTCGCTGCGGGCGTACACGGCCCGGCGCCGGCTCAACCGCCTGCGGCACGCGGCCTGCCGCCTGTTCACGGCGGACGGCATGGTGCAGGCCATCAGGAAGCTGGAGGGGGAGATCGCAGCCCGGCGGCTGGCGGTCCGCAGGGACAGGCGGCTCTGGAAGGACGTGGGTACGCCGGCGGCTGCGCCTCTGTCTGTGAACGCGGAGTTCATGTGTTTATAAAGTCACTTCCTGTGCGAGACGGCCCGCCTGCCCCGTCCTCCGTGGAGGTGGTGACTGGCCTGTGCTTGGTTTCAGGGGAGCGGCAGAAGGTCCTCAACTGGCTGCTGGCCTACAACCCGCTGTGGCTGCGCATCGGCCTGGAGGTGAGGGCGCCCCCGCGGCCGCGCTGTCAAACGCGCTTGTGGGAGGCGCTCACAGTAAAATCCGGGTTCCCCGATGGAAGCGTTTCGGTAGCTTTTCTTCCCGTTTAAAACCGAAGCGCGCAGGAGGCACGGGGACCAGGCCCCTGTAGGTCATCGCCTCTTACTGTTATAGCCGCTTTTTGTTAGTTCCAAAACATCTATAACGCGGTGCTAGGCAGAGTAACAAGTAGCAGAAGCTCCTTTCTGGCAGAACTGGGCTCTTGTGAGTCCATTTCCGAATTGGAACCTGAGCACCATTGAGGGCTGTGCTGTGTGTCCGCTTCTCCGATGGCACAGAGGGCGGATGTGATGTGACCTCGGTGCCAGCCCCTGGCCGCGCTGGGCCCTGTCCAGGCTGGTGCGGGCAGCCCTCTGCGCCCCGTGCACAAAGCTGGCATCGGAACTCGAGGTTCCCCCATCACCCAAGGCCCAGTCGTACTGAGAATGTGAGAACGGACAGAGTGAGGGACGGGCCGCACTGCCCCTAACAGCTGCGGGCCCCCTGCTCCCCAGGACGGAGGGCGAGGCCGGAGCTGGAGATGGAGATGGCCTCCGCCTCCCCATCGGCCTCGCGGCCTCTGGGCCGTCCTGACTCGGCTCTCGTCCCCTCCAGACGGTGTTCGGGGAGCTCATCGCTCTGGAAGACAACAGCGACGTCACGGGGCTGGCCGTGTTTATCCTGAGCCGCCTGCTGTGGAACCCCGACATCGCCGCCGAGTTCAGACACCCGTCCGTCCCCCACCTGTACAGAGACGGTGAGCGGCTCCAGGGGCGGCGGCTTCTCGTCCTCCTGCCTCCGAGGTCACCGGCTGGAGAAAGAGCACCAGCCGGGTCCGCCCCCGCCCCCCTCTCCCCCGTCCCCGCATGTCCTCCTCCCGTGTTCCTCCTGCCTCTCTGCGCTCTGCCCCCTCCCCTCCATCTCCCCCACGGGGCTGTGGCTGTGGCTGTGGCGGGGATCTGCTGGTTCGCGGTGTTAACCTGTCCCGCTCCCCGTGCCGCCCTCAGGCCACGAGGAAGCCCTCTCGGCCTTCACGCTCAAGAAGTTCGTGCTGCTGGTCTGCTTCCTGGACCGCGCCAAGCTCTCCCGGCTCATCGACCACGACCCCTGTCTCTTCTGCAAAGACGCCGAGTTCAAGGTGGGCCCGGCTCGTCGGTGGCACTGCCCGTGCACACCTAAGGCTCGGGCTCGCCGTGTGGCACGTTTTCTCTGTAGAAGAGGGAGCTCCTCCGGGAGCGGGGCTGGGTGGGCGGAGCCGGTCCAGCGAGTCCTCCCAGCGGCTCCCCTCCGTCTGGGGGCTCACCTGCGCCTCGCCGGCCGGCCTGAACCGGAGAGGAGCAGACGGGGCTCCCGGGCCTCTGCGCGGGGGCAGGCCTCTCCTACCGGGCGCGCTGGCCGGCCGCTGCTCGTTCTCAGAGAGAGCGTTCGTCTGAGCCGCTTCTGAGCGGTCACTGTCCGGGCGGGGGGCGCGGGGTCTGACGCCTGGCTGCCCACAGGCGAGCAGAGACGTGCTGCTGGCCTTCTCGCGGAGCTTCCTCAGCGGGGAGGGCGACCTGTGCCGCCACCTGAGCGGCCTGGGGCTGCCCGTCAGCCACGTGCAGACGCCGCTGGACGAGTTCGACTTCGCCGTCACCAACCTCGCCGTGGACCTGCAGTGCGGGGCGCGCCTGGTGTGAGTAGAGACGTGGAATCGGTCTGCTGCTGGGCCGCTGGAATGTTCCCCAAAGCACTCTTGTCTGTGTTTGCACGGCCTTTGTTGCTTTTTCGTGTTTGGAGGTGAATCTAGGGTTAAAAAAAAACGGGACCAAGTATCGGGAGAATGGGGTCCGTGCCCTCGGCCTGCTGGCGGGAGCGAGGAGTTTCAGAGAGTGTTTGAGTCTTTCTGCCTCTTTAACTTGGTGGTGGGGTTATGTGGGTGGTCACCGTATTTAATGAGGCTTTATATCACTCTGTGTTTATATCACTCTCATCTGGAACCCTCCCGCCGGCAGGCGCGCCGTGGAGCTGCTCACGCAGGACTGGGGCCTCTCCAGGCAGCTCCGCGTGCCCGCCATCAGCCGCCTGCAGAAGGTGCACAACGTGGACCTCGCTCTGCAGGCGCTGCGCGCCCGGGGCGTCCCCTTACAGGACGAGCAGGGTGAGCCCGCGGCCGCTCCCCGGGGCCCTGTCCCCCCCCCGCCGTCCCCCCTTCCTCCCTCCCCCCCTTCCCGCTGTCCCCCCTTCCTCCCTCCCTCCCCTCCGCGGTGCTGACCTGTCTCCGCCGCAGGGAGCGCCATCCTGGCCAAGGACATCGTGGACCGGCACCGGGAGAAGACGCTGGCGCTGCTCTGGAGGATGGCGCTGGCCTTCCAGGTGCCGAGGCGGCCGGGGACCCTGCCTTCCTCCTGCTGAGCCGTCCCGGGGACGGGCTGGTCCTCAGAGCGCCCTCCCTCTCCCTCTCCCTCACCTCCACCCCTCCGTCTCCCTCTCCCTCTCCCTCTCCCTCTCCCTCACCCTTCCCTCACCTCATCCCTCCCTCTCCCTCATCCCTCCCTCTCCCTCACCTCACCCCTCCGTCTCCCTCTCCCTCACCCTTCCCTCTCCCTCTCCCTCTCCCTCACCTCCACCCCTCCCTCTCCCTCTCCCTCTCCCTCTCCCTCACCTCCACCCCTCCCTCTCCCTCTCCCTCTCCCTCTCCCTCACCTCCACCCCTCCCTCTCCCTCTCCCTCACCCTTCCCTCTCCCTCTCCCTCTCCCTCACCTCACCCCTCCCTCTCCCTCTCCCTCTCCCTCTCCCTCTCCCTCACCTCACCCCTCCCTCTCCCTCATCCCTCCCTCTCCCTCACCTCACCCCTCCGTCTCCCTCTCCCTCTCCCTCACCTCCACCCCTCCCTCTCCCTCTCCCTCACCCTTCCCTCTCCCTCTCCCTCTCCCTCACCTCACCCCTCCCTCTCCCTCTCCCTCTCCCTCTCCCTCTCCCTCACCTCACCCCTCCCTCTCCCTCATCCCTCCCTCTCCCTCACCTCACCCCTCCGTCTCCCTCTCCCTCTCCCTCACCTCCACCCCTCCCTCTCCCTCTCCGTCACCCTTCTCTCTCCCTCACCCCTCCCTCTCCCTCACCTCACCCCTCCTGGCCTGAGACCCCTGGGCAGAGCCCCTGCCCCTTCCTCGCCCCCAGCGGACCTGTTGGTCTAAACTGGACGTCAGCTTCTGGGGCTGAAGCGATGCTCTGTCCGAAGGACTGAGGCAGTCACGCTCCCTTCCGTCCCAGGTGGACATCGCTGTCGACGCGGACGAGCTAAAGGAAGAGATCGACTATCTGAAGCGCGCGTGGGGGGCCAGGAGAAGCTCGCCTGCGCCCTCCCGCCGCGCGGACGCGGCTCTCCGGGAGCAGACGGACCGGGGGCGGCCGGAGAGCGTGCGGCTGCTGCTGGAGTGGGCGCGGGCCGTGTGCGCCTTCTACGGCGCCCAGGTGCGTGCCCGCGTCCGCCCTGTGCCCGCGTCCCCCTGTGCCCGCGTCCCCCTGTGCCCGCGTCCCCCTGTGCCCGCGTCCGCCCTGTGCCCGCCTCTGCCCTGTGCCCGCCCGTGTCCTGTGCCCGCCCGCCTCCGCCCTGTGCCCGCCCGCGTCCTGTATCTGTGTCTGTGCCCGCGTCCCCCGGTGAGGCGCGGGGCGGGTCAGACAGGGCAGGTGGGCCCCGCCGCTAGCGTCTCTGCCTCTCCGGCGGCGACCTTCCCGCTCGCCCGCAGGTGGACAACTTCACCGTGTCCTTCTCGGACGGCCGCCTGCTGTGCTACCTGATCCACCACTACCACCCGCGCTGCGTGCCGCTGGCCGCCATCCGCCAGCGCACCTCGCAGACCGTGGAGTGTGCGCAGTCCGGCTCCGTGGTCCTCAACTCCTCGTCCGAGTCCGAGGAGAGCGGCCTGGACCTGTCCCTGCGAGCCCTGGAGCTGCGGCAGGCCGGTGGGTCGGTGGGCGTGGCGTGCTGAGTGGGTGGGCGTGGCCCCTGGGTTGGTGGGCGTGGCGTGCTGAGTGGGTGGGCGTGGCCCCTGGGTTGGTGGGCGTGGCGTGCTGAGTGGGTGGGCGTGGCCCCTGGGTCGGTGGGCGTGGTGTGCTGAGTGGGTGGGCGTGGCGCGCTGGGTTGGTGGGCGTGGTGTGCTGGGTCGGGGGCGTGGCCCGCTGGGTCGGGGACGTGGCGCGCTGGGTGCCAGGCCTGCAGTTGGCAGAGCCGCCGGCTCACGGCGGCCCTCCGGCGCAGGGACAGCCCCCGAGGAGCTGCACCGGGAGCTCCTGGAGAACGAGAGGAGGAACTTCCAGCTGGTGAGCTCCGCGGCCCGGGACCTGGGCGGCATCCCGGCCATGGTCCAGCACGCGGACATGTCCAACACCATCCCGGACGAGAAGGTGCGCGAGGGGGGCCCCTTCCCTTCCCCGAGGGCCGGGAGGCGGCGGCCAGGAGACGGGCCCGAGGGCCTGCTGCCGCCGCCTCCATCTCCGCTTCCTCCAGGTGGTGATCACCTACCTGTCCTTCCTCTGCGCGCGGCTGCTGGACCTCCGCCGGGAGAGCCGGGCCGCGCGGCGCATCCAGGCGGCGTGGCGGGAGCACCGGCTGCGGGCGGAGCGGCGGCGCCGGCAGGTACCGGATGGAGAGCGGCTGGTCTGGTCGTGCCGGTGCTGGGATGGCGCTCCGGCCCACCCCGGTTCCTCTGTTCGGTTCGGTGTGCTGCCCGGTTAACACTGACAAGTGACTTTCTTAAAATGATCATGTCGGGCCTCCAGTGATGGTTCGATTGCTTTCTTGTTTTGAGGAGCGAGACCGAGCTGCCAGCGTCATCCAGGCGGCCGTGCGGGGCTTCCTGGCCAGACGGCGCCGGCGGAGGGAGGCGCGGGCCGCGCTGGCCGTGCAGAGGCGCTGGCGGGCGCTGTGCCGGCGGCGGGCAGCCCTGCGGGCTGAGCGGGAGCGCCGGGAGAGAGCGCGGGACCAGGCGGCGTCCGTGATCCAGGTCAGCATCTGGCCCTCCGGAGCTTAGAAAGTTTTAATGACTTTTAAAGGAAGGAAGTGAAACATGATCCACTTCTAAGCTGTTGTAGCTTAGACTTCTGTTTTATCTGGGGCTTAACCTCGGCAAATATCGCAGGAGCATGTGAGATGTCGCTTCCTGACGTATGTCATCCATTTGCCTCAAACTCTTACAAAAATGAAAAAGCCAGACGCACTGGTGTGAACGCCGGGTGCAGCGCAGGCACAGACGGGCGATGCCCGGTCTCCCCGGACGGGCCCCCAGGCCGCCTGTGGCTCTGCTGTGCCTCCTCCCGCGGTCTCCAGGCCTCCCCTCGGCCGTGCTGGCCTGTGCCCTCATTCCACTCCACAGTCTGGTTCTGCAGTAATCTGTTTGATTACAGAATCAAAAAGATATTTGCATTGTGCCAGTTTTAGGTAATCGCATTAGGGTTGAGAGACAAAGATTGGTGAGTTGGCTCTAGCTGTATCAATGTAGGATCCAACATACACAGAGAGACAAGTATCTTTTTCAAAAATATGTTGTTTTAATGTAACGTGCTCATTCTTAAGCAATATGTTTGAGAAATGAAGGCCTTCGGACGTGTGGAGCTCAGGGTCTGGCCTCACTCTGTGCTCCTTCCTCCCGCAGAGACACTGGAGAGGGCACTCCGCCCGGAGGCGGTTCCTGAGGCTGAGGCACTGCTGCGTGGTCCTGCAGGCCCGCAGGAGGATGGTGGCCGCGGTCACCGCTCACCGCCGCCGCCGGCGGGCCGCGGTCACCATCCAGCGGCGCTGGCGGGCGTGCGTGAGGCGGCGGCGGGACCAGCAGCAATGCCGGGCGCTCCGAGCCGCCTGCCTGGTCCTCCAGGCCGCCTTCCGGAGGAGGCAGCGCCGGCGGCTGCGGGCCCGGACCAGAGCCGCGGCCACGCTGCAGAGGGCCTTCCGTGCCTGGCGGGCCCGGGAGGGGCGGGCGGCCACCGCCATCCAGGCCTGGTACCGGGCGCGCCGGGCCGCCCGGCGATACCGCCACGTCCGCGCCTGCGCCGTCCTCCTGCAGGCCCGGTTCCGGGGCCTGCGAGCCCGGCGGCTGTACCGGCGGAGGCGGGCGAGCGTGCTGGCCATCCAGAGGCGCTGGCGGGCCCTCCTGCAGGGCCGGGCGGAGCGCGCCCGCTTCCTGAGTCTCCGGGAGACGGCCGTCAGGCTGCAGGCGCTCGTGAGAGGACACCAGCAGCTGCGGAGGTACCGGAGGGTGAGGCGCGCCGCCCTCGCGATCCAGGCGCGTTTCCGAGCTCGCGTGGCGGCCCGGCGCGCGCTGGCGGCTTTCCGGGAGACGCGCGCGGCCGTGCTGGTGCTGCAGGCCGCGTGGCGGGGGCTGCGGGCCCGGAGGACATTCCAGCGTGCCCGCATGTCCGCCGTGACCATCCAGTCCCACTACCGCGCTCACGCGGCCAGAAGGAGCTTCCTGCGCCTGAGACACGCCGCCGTCCGGCTGCAGGCCATCGTGAGGATGAGACGGGCCCGGGCACAGTTCCTGCGTCTGAGAGCGGCCGCCCTGGTCACCCAGCGGCGGTTCCGGGCCCTGCGGACGGCCGCGCGGGCCAGGGGAGAGTACCGGCGGCTGCGGGCGGCCTGCGTCCAGCTGCAGGCCTTCTTCCGCATGCGGGCGGCCCGGCGGCACTTCCTGCGAGTGCGCCAGGCGGCTCTGGTCATCCAGCGGCACTACCGCGCCCGCCAGGCACGGCTCAGCCGGCAGAGGCACGGGCAGGTGCTCAGGGCCGCCACCTGCCTGCAGGCCGCGTTCTGGGGCCATCGGGCGCGCCGGCTTCTCCAGCGCCAGGCCACGGCCGCGTGTACCATCCAGGCCGCGTTCCGGGGCCACCGGGCGCGCCGGCTTCTCCAGCGCCAGGCCACGGCCGCGTGTACCATCCAGGCCGCGTACAGAGGCCACCGGGCCCGCCAGCTTCTCCAGCGCCAGGCTGCGGCCGTGCGCACCATCCAGGCCGCGTTCCGGGGCCACCGGGCGCGCCGGCTTCTCCAGCGCCAGGCCATGGCCGCGTGTACCATCCAGGCCGCGTACAGAGGCCACCGGGCCCGCCAGCTTCTCCAGCGCCAGGCTGCGGCCGTGCGCACCATCCAGGCTGCGTTCCGGGGCCACCGGGCGCGGGCTCGGTTCCGGGTGGTGCTCTGGGCTGCCGTCGCCATCCAGAGGTGGTACCGGGCCCGCATGGCAGCTCGGGACCGGGCAGCTCGGGCTGCGAAGGCAAGGACGGCAGCGCTCGCTCTGCAGGCGGCCTATCGCGGCTGGAAGGTGCGGGCGCAGGTCCGCCGGGAGCAGCGGGCGGCACGGAGGATCCAGGCCGCGTTCCTGGCGGCCCGGGCCCGGAGGCGGTTCCAGCAGCTGAGAGCGGCCGCACTGGTCCTGCAGCGGCGCTGGAGGGCGAGGGCCGCGGGCCGGAGGCAGCGAGCGGCGTACACCGGGCTCCGGCGGGCGGCGCTGACCCTGCAGGCCGCGTGGAGGGGGCGGACGGCCAGGAGGCAGATCCAGAGGCGACACGCGTGCGCCGCCGTCATCCAGGCCCGGTTCAGGGCGCGCAGGGCCCGGAGGAGGTACGCGGCCTGCAGGGCCGCCGCCATGGCCATCCAGAGGTGGTACCGGCAGGTCAGCGCCGCCCGCCAGCAGCGCAGGGACCACCTCCGGCTGCAGGAGGCAGCGGTCCGCGTCCAGGCTGCCTTCCGGGGCCTGCGGGCCAGGAGGCAGCTGCGGCGCATGCACAGGGCGGCCGCCACCATCCAGGCCGTGTTTAGGATGCACCGGGCACAGGAGAGGTTCCGCCGGGCGAGAGCGGCCGCCGTGGCCATCCAGAGGAGGTTCAGGGCCCGTCGCCGGGGCCGGGCGCAGCGTGCGCAGTTCGTGGCCCTCCTGCGGGCCGTGCGTGTGCTCCAGGCGAGCTGGCGAGGAGCGCGAGCCAGGCGGGCCCTGCGGCGGACGCGGCGGGCGGCCGTGCTGATCCAGCGCTGCTACCGCAGGCACCGCGCGCGCACGGCCTCCCTCCAGCTCCGGCGGGCCGCAGAGACGGCGCAGCGCCGGCACCGCGCGGCCGGCACCCTCCAGGCCGCGGTCCGCGGCTGGCTGGCGCGGGAGCGGCTGCGGGAGATGCACCGGGCGGCCACCGTGCTCCAGGCCGCGTTCAGGACGCACCGAGCGCAGGCCGGGTACCGGGCCCTCAAACAGGCCTCCGTCCTGGTGCAGCGGCGGTACCGAGCCTGCCGAGCGGCTAGGCTGCGGACAGAGGAGTGTGTCGGACAGCGGGGAGCAGCCAGACAGCGGGGTAGAGAGGAGTGTGTCGGACAGCGGGGAGCAGCTGGACAGCGGGGAGCAGCCGGACAGCGGGGTGCAGCCGAGGTCCCGCCGGCCACAGTGGAGGGAGCGGAGGCGGGTCGGCACTTGCAGGAGCAGCTCGGAGCCACTGTGCTCACTCAGCGCGCGCAACGGAGGCTCCGGCAGCGCCTCCCCCAGCAGCAGCTCTGGGGGGCCCCCACGGTGACCCGGGAAAGACACAGAGCCAATGAGAACAGGGCGCTGGAGCACCGCGCGCTCGAGAAGGCAGCCTGTGCCCAGGCGGGCTCTCCGGGCCCCACGGCGGGGGAGCAGAGTCCGGAGCGGCGGCCGGCGGCCGGCACTGTCCAGCCGCGTCTCAGAGGCGTCAGAACGACGACACGTACCCTCCGCTCCCGAGCAGCCGTGGTGGCGGCTCCGAGAAGACGCAGAGGGGCCCCCGGACGGCCGTCTTCCTGCAGCGGTTTGCAGGGACCCAGGGACCGCGACCGCAGGCCCCGGGCCGCCACCCTCATCCAGGCCTGGCACCCGATGCCCCAGGCCCGCGCCGCCTACGGGGCCAGGAGAAGGGCGGCCGCTGTTCCGCAGAGTCACTGCCGCTCCCCGAGGGGGCGCTGGGCGCTGGGAGAGGCCTCCGAGGGCGCCGGGCCCCCTGCGTCCCGCGGGGACGGGGCTGGCGCTCACGACGCCGCCCGGAGCCCAGCGGCCAGGCCGCGCTCGGGGCCCAAGGCCTCCGCGGCTGCTCCCTGTCGGGGGGAAGCCGTGGGCACCAGCCCGCCCACCCTCCGGGCACCGGCCCCCGGCGCGCTGGGAGCCGGGGAGCCAGCCGCCCCGCGGGCCCGGGCCGCCCTTCGCGTGGCCGGGTGTCCGGGCAGGTCCGTCCGGCGGAGGAGGGCTGTGGTTCCCCTGCCGCTGGCCCTCGGGGCCCGGCGGGCTCGATGGCGGGTCCTGCCGCGGAGGGGAGCGGCGGTCACCGGGCAGAATCGCCGCCGCGCCCGTGCGTCCGCGAGGCTCCAGAGGCGAGAGCGCTCACAGGTCAGCAGCGCCATCGTCATCCAGGCGTGGGCGCGGGGCTTTCTGCAGCGGCGGAGGCTCCAGGAGGCCAGGGCCAGCGCCCTGACAATCCAGGTCCGTGCACTTCCTTCCACGGAAGCTCCCATTCTCCCAGGGGACCAGCCCGCAGGGCCAGGGCGCTCGCTGGGTTAGGGCCACGTTTCTGATCCAGAACGGCGCGTGTTTGAGGGAGCCCGGGCACTGGGAGGGGCTGAGCCGAGACGGCCCCGGGGGCGATGGTGGGGCCCTCCCCGGAGGACGGGCGGAGGGGGCTTCTCTGTGAGTGACCTTCTTTCTAAGTGAGCCCCTCCCGGGTGTGTGTCTCTGTGCCGAGCAGGCTGCGTGGCGGAGCTACAGAGCCCGGCGGCAGGTGCGGGCCGAGGCGGCGGCCTGCAGGATCCAGGCCTGGGTCCGGGGCTGGCAGGCGCGCAGGGAGTACCGGGCGGTGCTGAAGGCTGTGCGGGCCGTGCAAGGCCGCTTCCGGGCCCGGCGGGCCAGAGCCCGGTAATGCAGCCCGCTGGGGCTGGGGCTGGGGCTGGGGCTGGGGCGGGCGTGTGTGTGTGTGTGTGTGTGTGTGTGAGCACGGTAATGCAGCCGCTGGAGCTCGGGCGGGCGGGCGTGTGTGTGTGTGTGTGTGTGTGTGTGTGTGCGCGCATGCGCACGCAAATGCATGTGCATGTTCGCAATGATGGCTGCTAGAGCATAAGCATAAGTTGGGCTTTTCTGTTATGCTCTTTTGTTATTGCCTTTCATATACTTTCTCCTCCAGTGTCTGTTTAAATGCGGGTCCATAAATACCGAGTAGATTGGTCTGAACTTGCTTTCCGATGACCCTCCAGGTTCCTGAGCATGAGGGCGGCCGCAGTTACCATCCAGAGGAGGTGGAGAGCCGCACTGTCGGGCAGGAGGGCCCGCGAGCACCTCCTGGCGGTGCAGGTGGGTCTGAGCGGGCCCCGGACGTGTGCAAAGAGCTGCCTCAGGCGGCAGGAGAGAGCAGCCTGGACACCAGGGAGACTGAGGGCTGGGACTTAGCAACACACACAGGGTGACCTCACCCCTGTGCCCTGAGGGCTGGCTCACACACTGGGCGTGTTTGAAAGCTGATAGCACTTCTTACCACGGTGGAAAGAACGTCAGCTTTTAAGCGTTAGCTCGCCGACTTACAGTCGGATAGTGGGACGCACAGGAGGAGCACGGATTGGTGTCTTACCAGTGGTTCCCTCTCCTTCAGACGGCGGAACGCAGAGCCGGCGCCCGGCTCCTGCGCTGGGCAGCCGCCGCCCGCTGCCACCTGGCTGCCGCCCGGATCCAGCGGGCGTACCGGCGCCACGCGGACCGGCGCCTGCGGGCCGCCGTCTGCATCCAGGTGAGCCTCGCGTGCGGCCGGGACGTGTGTGACACGCCTGGATATTTGATAGGTGATTCACTGTGCACTCGTTTACATCACACACCAAAGCAGCCCGGCCGGCCGGCGTGGCTGATGGTGGAGCGTCGACCTACGAACCAGGAGGTTCAGGGTTCGATTCCCGGTCAGGGCACAGGCCCGGGGTGTGGGCTCGATCCCCAGTGTGGGGCGTGCAGGAGGCAGCCGGTCCATGATTCTCATCACTGATGTTTCATTCTCTCTCCCTCCCTCTCTCTGCAATCGTTAACACACACACATACACACACACATGCACATACATGCACATATATATACACAGATATACACACACATATGTACACACACATATGTACACACACACACATAAACACCCGTAGTAAAACCCTCCCCTGCTTTCCACAGAGATGGTTCCGGGCCAGGCTGCGGCTGCAGAGGTTCATGCACATCCGTCACAGCATCGTCGCCCTCCAGCGCCAAGTTCAAGTGCAAGCTCGTGGGCGGCGGCAGGACCGGGCGGCCTCGGTGATCCAGGCCGCTGTGCGCCGCTTCCTCCTCCGCAGGAAGCAGGAGCGGCTCCGCCGCGCGGCCGTGAAGATCCAGGTGGGGCTGCCATGCCGCAGTGCGGGCCGAGGCTCAGGGTGCAGGTCACTAACGCTCTGAACGCAGCCGCACACCCTTAAACAGCTGCATTTAGCCCGAGACCCGGGGTCGGCAAACTGCGGCTCGAAAGCCACCTGCGGCTCTCTGGCCCCTGGAGGGCGGCTCTTCCACAGAACACCACGGCCCGGGCGGGTCTGTGTGGAAGAAGTGGCGTCAGAAGGAGTTTAGGTTTAAAAACTGTGGCTCTCCAGAGACATGTCTCTGTTGTGCTGTTGGCATTTGGCTCTGTGGACAGACGAGTTTGCCGACCCCTGCCCTAGACTGAGTCATCGGCGCTGAGCTGCCAGATGCCCTGGTCGGTTCCCGGGGGCGTGTGTGATGATGAGGGGGCGTTGGTGTGTCAGCGGTCAGCTGGCTGGGCCGGGGGGGGCGGGCACTGAGACAGGGACGCCCGCGCGGTTCTTAGAAAGCCCGGCCGGCCCTTTCTGGGAACCGCAGGGGCGCTCGCTGCCAGCTGCCCGCTCCTCTGTAAACGCAGCTGTTTACCTGGCGGGGATGAGGCTATGCCGCCGGAGCGTCCTGCGCGGTCTGACCCGCCGGCTTGTCCCCAGGCGCTGTGGCGGGGCTACGCGCTGAGGAGGAGGAACGGCTGCCCGAGAATCGCGGCCATCCGCACCAGCCTGCGCGCGCTAAGCGGCGCGGCCCGCGAGGAGGACCGGCTGTGCCGGCGGACGGCGCTGGCCCTCCACCACCTGCTCACCTACCGGCACCTGTCGGCCGTCCTGGAGGCCCTGCGGCACCTGGGTGAGCCGCGTCCCGTGCCAAAGCCCTTATCTGGGTCACGGCGGCCTCGGGCCCCGCTGGCTGGCCTCACGGGCTCTGAGCCTCCCTCTCTCTCTCTCTCCCTCCCTCCCTCCCTCCCTCCCCCCCTCCAGAGGTGGCCACCAGGCTGTCCCCCCGCTGCTGCGAGGACATGGCCCAGAGCGGCGCGCTCCGGCAGCTCTTCCTGCTGATCCGCAGCTGTAACCGCAGCGTGCCCTGCATGGAGGTGGTCAGCTACGCCGTGCAGGTGCTGCTGCACGTGGCCAAGGTATCCGGCTCCCCGCCAGGTGCTCCCGGGCAGGTGCTCCCGGGCAGGTGCTCCCGGGAAGGTGCTCGCCGCCAGGTGCTCGCCGCCAGGTCCTCGCCGGGCCTGGGTTGCTCGGCAGTGCGGTCCCGGGTGCTCATCCCCGCGCCTCGACGTCAGTCCCTCTCGGTCCCGTGGCTCCTCCCAGCACCGCGCTCACTGTCCCCCCCCCCCCCGCCCCTCTCCTCCAGTACGAGCGGACGGCGGCCGCGGTGAGCGCCGTGGACGGCTGTGTGGACACGCTGCTGGGCCTGCTGCGCATGTACCGGGAGAAGCCGGGCGACCGGCTCGCCGACAAGACCGGGGCCATCTTCACCCGGACCTGCTGCCTGCTGGCCGTCCTGCCGGGGGCGACCGGCCCGGCCGCGGTGAGCGGACACGCCCCTCGGCCCGGCAGCCGCGGGGAGCACGGCCGGGACCCTGTCGGCTGCGGGGAGGGGGACAGGGGGCCACTGGGGCACGCCGGTCGGGGCAGGATGTCGGTACTTGCCCTTGTGCTCGGTGTAGGGTTAGGGCCAGGGTGGGTGGGATATTTGCCCTCTGTCACCATCTGACAATCGGTTTATGACTGGCCCCGGTCTGACCTCAGAGCCGGTCTGCCATGGCTGAGCTTGCCGTGAAAGAAGGAGTGAAACTCAGGTGCTCGTTTTCCTGTCCAGGAAGCTCAGGTCAGGTCCAAGGTCGCCGGCTGTGTGAGCAGCATCTACAGGCTCACGGCGCAGCAGCACCGAGCGGACTCCGAGCGGACGCTGCCCCGGCCCAGCCACGACTCCTCCGCCGGCCTGCCCCGCCTCTCGGAAAGCCCCGCCAGGGCCCGGCCGGTGGCGCGGTAAGCGGGAGGCTCTGCGGCCCGGGTCCCGGTGCCCGGTGGTCGCTCGGCGTGCCGAGTCTGACCTGGAGGGGCAGCCCTGACCCTCTGAGGGGGAGCCCGGCCTGGGAGCCGTCTTGGGAAGCGGCGCCGTGGATGCTGCGGCCGGGCGGTCAGGCCTGTGGTTCTGGGGGGAGAGCAGTGCAGAGGCCACGTGAGGGTCATGAGGTCCAGGGCCCACCGGATAGCCTTTAAGCCATGGGAGGGGAGTGGTCACCCTGGGGACAGAGAAGACAGACGAGGAACCTCAGGGCCCCCCGTTCCTCTGGAAGTCAGGGGGGCCAGCCGAGGTGCTAACCGGACGGGGGACACCCAAGGCCAGTGGCACCCCCGCCGGGGGAGCGGGCGCTGCCGGGGCGGCCAGCTGGAGAGGCAGAGGACGTGGTTAACGCGCGGCCCCCGTCTTCCAGCCTCCAGCCGGACTGGGTGCTGAGGAGGGAGCCCGGGCAGGAGATCGCGACGCCCCTGCAGGCCGCGCAGCTGGTGATGGACACGCTGGGCGTCCCTTACCCCTGACGGCGGCCGGCGGGCAGGACCGACGCCGTAACGCCGATCATGGCGGAAAGTGCTTTGGACTTTTTCTAGAACTCCTACGATCAGATTTTGTATTAAAATTTAAGAAATACTTATACCAATAAAGTTTGTACATTTGTCATTGTTTCTTTTCGCAGTAGCTCTACGAACATGATCCCCCCCTCTCTCTCTGCCTTCCATTCTCTAAAAACCAATGGGAAAATATCCTCGGTGAGGATTAGCAAAAGTGAAGACAAAGGCCGGCCGGCCGGCTGGTTAAATGTGTCATTAAATGATAAGATTTCATGAAAGGGTCCAGGCGATTCAGGGTTGGGTCGCCCATGATCCTCTGGGTTCTTGGCTTCTCTCGGGAAAGAATTCACTCACAAGCCAGCAGAGTTTCCCGTGACAGAGTCTCTTAAGGGACAGTGGGAGGAGGGCGCTCCTCCCCAGGCCGCAGCCCCTCCCTCCTCGGAGGCTCCTGGAGACGCGGGGCATCCCCTGGGGGGAGCACGGGGTTTCCTGGGGACGGGGTGAGGAGCCCTGTCGGCCTGTTTCCTTACTCGGGGCTCCAGGCGCCCGCCCCTGGGCGTGGGAGCTCACCCAGGACCGTGAGCGTGGAGGAGGGAGGGGCTGCTGCCAGGCCGGACTAGTCCCCCATGGTGGTGCCGTCTGCACTGCCGGCTCTAACCCACAGTCCTCCGGGGCTGGCTGGTCTAACGAGCTCCCCGATGGTCCTGGCAGCCTGGATTGGCCCCAGCTGATTGGCTACTCACTCCGTCTGGCTGGTGGGGGTGATGGGCAATTTTCAAATTAAAAACAGATGATTGAGCCCTAACCGGTGTGGCTCAGTGGATAGAGTGTCGGCCTGCGGGCTTAAAGGTCCCAGGTTCGATTCCGGTCAAGGGCATGGACCTTGGTTGTGGGCACATCCCCAGTGGGAGGTTTGCAGGAGGCAGCTGATTGATGTTTCTCATCGATGTTTCTAACTCTATCCCTCTCCCTTCCTCTCTGTAAAAAAACCAATAACAGTATATTAAAAACAACCACAAATAATTGAAAATGAGCAGAGGCCATATTCTATCTCTCACTGGGAAGCGATTTGAATGTCCAGCATAGGCGGTCTGTGCGTGGGAACATGAGATACAGACCACCCAGGGGAGGGACCAGCCACAGCAGCCAGGACGGGGGTGGATCCACAAACAGAAGGTGAAAGGAGACGTCAGCCATAGAAATACACACAGACGACTTCATTTATGCAGCACAAAACCTGTGAGGGCCTCTGCTGTGGGAGTCAAGATAGTGTTTACCACCCGGCCAGTGTGGCTCAGTGGTTAAGCACCGGCCTAGGAACCAGGAGGTCACGGTGCGATTCCCGGTCAGGGCACAGGCCCGGGTTGGCATCTATCCCTAGTAACGGGCATGCAGGAGCCCCATCATCATTGACATTTCTATCTCCCTCCCTCTCCCTCTCTGAAATCAATAAAAACATATTTAAAATTTTTTTAAAAATGTTTACAAAATCGAACTCATCCCAGCTTCCATTTCCTGGCATGACTTTGTGGTTTCAAGTGAAAAGAATACATTAGACCCGCGGTCGGCAAACCATGGCTCGAGAGCCACATGTGGCTCTTTGGCCCCTTGGGCGTGGCTCTCCCACAGAATACCACGGCCTGGGCGAGTCTGTGTGGAAGAAGTGGCGTTAGAAGAAGTTTAAGTTTAAAAAATGTGGCTCTCCAGAGACATTTCAACCGAAACCGGTGTGGCTCAGCGGATAGAGCGTCGGCCTGCAGACTGAAGGGTCCCAGCTTCGATTCCGGTCAAGGGCATGGACCTTGGTTGCGGGCACATCCCCAGTAGGGGGTGTGCAAGAGGCAGCTGGTCGATGATTCTCTTTCATCGATGTTTCTCTCTTTCTTCCTCTCTGTAAAAAAATCAAAAAAAAAAAAAAATATATATATATATTAAAAGACATTTCAATTGTACTCTTGATATCTGGCTCTGTGGATGGATGAGTTTGCCGACCACAACATTAGACGCCCCTGGACCCTCCTGCTCCCGGTTTTCCATGGCTGAGTCCTCCAGGGCAGACCACGGCCAGCTGCCTGTGTCCACCCACGAGCATCGACCCACATTGCACCTGCCGCTGACCACACGGCTCCAAACATTCCTGCTTCGATCGCCCAGGAGGCCGGAGGTCACTGCCCTGGCACCGAGCAGCGTGCAAGGTCAGCTGTCCATCATCACCCCCACCCCCCCCAGGTCCAGCCTTCCCCCCATCCAGGGCGATCTTTACTCCGTGGGCGCCGACGTTGAAAGCTGACCCCGTTTCTCAGGCGCAGCCCGAGTTAATGATTCGCGCTGAGGCCCCTCTGGGTCACCCCGTCCTGGTTGGGCCCGGGCCTGAGACACATCGATCGGCCGCCAGGGCTGCCTGATGGGATGTGGTTCAGGTCAGTGGGGCAGCGGGCTGGCTACCCGGGGACACGGGCTGCTCTCAATCATTAACGTTTTCCTGAGAAGCATTGTGTATTTAAGCAGAGTCCGTCCCTCCCCTGTCCGCCCCCCGGGGCCTTTAAAATGGTTCCAGATCTGGGCTAAGCGCGCCCCGGACCATGAGGCCCAGAGACCTGGCGTGGATGGTCCTCCTCACCGTCGCGGGAGGACTCCGCGCCGAAGGTAAATCTCGCTTTGCGTGGCTTCCTTCTCTCCGCGGTATCATCGGACAGGCTGGCGCCCGTCTCGCCTGGCTTCTGGCGCCGTGTTCCATGTTCTCTGTGTCGATGTGATTTAAAAAAAAATGAGGACCGGAGTTCAGACAAGCCGGGAGCTGCGGGCTCCGTAAGGGTGACACCTGGCTAGCCGGACGGCCTCGTGGGAGGCTGGGGGGTGAGCCTCGGGGGGCGGGGGGCTAGCTGTGGGTGTCATACGGGGTAAGAAACCAGGGCGGCCGCCGTCAGCAGACTGAGCACACCAAGCGGGAAGCCACGGCAATAGACCCTCCTAAAGAGCACACCGGAGGGGGGGTCTGTTGAAATAAAATACCCTAACGCGCCAAAACCGGTGTGGCTCCGTGAATAGAGCGTCAGCCTGCAGACTGAAAGGTCCCAGGTTCGACTCCGGTCAAGGGCATGTACCTTGGTTGCGGGCACATCCCCAGTAGGGGGTGTGCAAGAGGCATCTGGTCAATGTTTCTCTCTCATCGATGTTTCTAACTCTCTATCCCTCTCTTCCTCTCTGTAAAAAATCAATAAAATATATTTAAAAATAAAAAATAAAATAAAATAAAATACCCTAACGGGGCCCTGGCTGGTGTGCTCAGTGGTTAGAGCGCTGGCCGGCGCACAGTAGGGTGTCGGGTTCAATTCCTCGTCAAGCGCACGTACCTCGGTTGCAGGTTCAATGCCAGGCCCCCGTGGGGCCTCAAGCAGGCGGCAGCCAATCAGTGTGTTTCTCTCACATTGATGTTTCTCTCTCTCTCTCTCTCTCTCTCTCTCTCTCTCTCTCTCTCTCTCTCTCTCTCTCTCAACATCAATGGAAAAAATACCCTCATTCTTCCGATGTACATCCTACCAGACTGTAACCGCCTTTGAGCGACATACTTTTCCTACAAATTTTCTACCAAAAGACAGGGCCCGAAATTAAAGTTAGGAAAAGTGAAATGAGTAGGATACGTCTTACTTGATGCTTGGAATCCCGCCATAAGATACTGCTTGCATGGCCCCGCCGGCGTGCTGGCTCCGTGGCTGAGCGTCGACCTAGGAACCAGGAGGTCAGGGTTCGATGCCCGGCCAGGGCACAGGCCCGGGTTGCAGGCTCCATCCCCAGTGTGGGGAGTGCAGGAGGCAGCCGGCCTGTGGTTCTCTCTCATCATGGATGTTTCTGTCTCTCCCTTCCCCTCTCCCTTCCTCTCTGACATCTGTATAAGAGTATATATATATATTTTAAAGAGATAATCATTTCCCGTGATCCTCTTCCTTCGCTGAGAAACTGAGGCACCGCGGTGTTGCGGCTGCCGTTTTGTGGAATGGTGTCCCATGAGGTTGGGGAGAGCTTTCTGAGCCGGCGGCTGCCCAGGGCCCACCGACTGCTGCGTGTTGGGGGGCAGAGAGGTGGGGTTACTCAATGGTTAATTTCCCATGGAAAGGGATCGTCCCCGAAGTCCTTAAAAATGTAAGTGATGCGCTGAAACCGGTGTGGCTCAGTGGCTAGAGCGTCAGCCTGCGGACTGAAGGGTCCCCGGTTCGATTCCGGTCAAGGGCATGGACCTTGGTTGCGGGCACATCCCCAGTAGGGGGTGTGCAAGAGGCAGCTGATCGATGATTCTCTCTCATCGATGTTTCTAGCTCTCTATCCCTCTCCTTTCCTCTCTGTAAAAAATCAATAAAATATATTTATATATATATATATATTTAAAATATAGGTGGTGAGACGCAGTAGTGGTCCATCTGCCTGCCAGCGCTCGGACAGGCAGGCGGCAGGCGTGGCCGGGCCACCCCTGTCAAGGGCCCGAGCGCCCGGGTTCGGCTCCGCCGTGGCTCCGCGGCCGCCGCCTGACTGTGCCCTCCCTGCAGACACGCCCTGCGGCCTGCCCCGCGTGGAGAACGGGAGGGTCGCCGTCTATTACTACACGTTCGAGAGCTTTTACTTCCCGATGGCCGTGGGCCGCACGCTGGCCTTCTCCTGCCTGGCCGGCTACACCACCGACTCGGGGAAGCAAGAGGACAGGACCGCCTGCACCGCGGGGGGCTGGGCCCCCGAGCCCCGGTGCTACAGTAAGTCCCGCCCCGCGCCGGCCCCGTCCACAGGAGCGGCCGCCCGGGCCCGTGTGGCTCATTGGTGAGCGTCCACCTGGGAACCAGGAGGTCACGGTTCGATCCCCGGTCAGGGCACAGGCCCGGGTTGCGGGCTCCATCCCCAGTGTGGGGCGTGCAGGAGACAGCCGGTCCATGAGTCTCTCTCACTGTGGATGTCTCTCTCTCTCTCACTCTCTCTCTTCCTCTCGGAAATCAATTAAAAATAAATAAATAGAAGGGGCCAGTGAGATGTATTATAGTTAGTCCCTTCGGCAGAGACCAACATAAGGACGGCCGTGTATTTTTTTATTTTATTTTATTTTATTTTATTTTATTTTATTTTATTTTATTTTATTTTATTTTAATTTAATTTTATTTTATTTTATTTTATTTTATATTTTATTTTATTTTATTTTATTTTAATTTTATTTTGTTTTTCCATCCCCATTTATTTACCACCACCTCTATGGCCTCCTCCACCATCTTTGTTAAAAAAAAAAATCTTTATACACTTTCTTTTTTTAAAATTGATTTCAGAGAGGAAGGGAGGAGGGACAGAGAGTTAGGAACATCCACAATGAGAGAGACTCACGGACCGGCTGCCTCCTGCACGCCCCCCACTGGGGATGGAGCCCGCCCCCCGGGCCTGTGCCCTGCCCGGGGATCGAACCCCGACCTCCTGGTTCCCAGGTGGATGCTCAGCCCCTGAGCCACGCCGGCCGGGCGTCCTTCATTTGCACAAAACGAAGGCGCGTTCTGAAAGGCTGTGAGTACCGTTGCTCCGTAGGACGCTGCTTTCCTGGCTTGTTGTCCCTCGTTCCCCGCGAAGAGAAGGGAAATGACGGCTGACCTTGTCCCTCAGCCGCCTTCCCCCCAAGGGAAGAGGCGCTCAGGGGGTGACTGCCGGGGGCAGCCCGTCGGTCCTCGCCGGGCGCAGGGCTGGTGGAGGGTCCCTGCGCGGGCGTGTGTGTCTTTAGTTATCGATGCGAACGACCCACAGGCCCCGTGGGCGCAGAGCCGGAGGGAGCCGGTCCCAGAACAATCCCTTCCATTTGCCGCTCCTGACGGCGAGTGGGGAGCTCTGGGTGTGCTTTCTTTTCTTTTTCTTTTTTTAAAAAAATATTTTTTAGCCGAAACCGGTTTGGCTCAGCGGTAGAGCGTCGGTCTGTGGACTGAAAGGTCCCGGGTTCGATTCCGGTCAAGGGCATGTGCCTTAGTTGCGGGCACATCCCCGATAGGAGGTGTGCAGGAGTCAGCTGGTCGATGACTCTCTCTCATCGATGTTTCTAGCTCTCTATCTCTCTCCCTTCCTCTCTGTAAAAAATCAATAAAATATATTTTAAAAAAAAGAATATGATATGAATACATTTTAAAAAATATATTTTTTATTGATTTTTTTACAGAGAGGAAGGGAGAGGGAGAGAGAGTGAGAAACATCGATGAGTGAGAAACATCCATCAGCTGCCTCCTGCACACCCCCCCCCCCCCCCCACTGGGGATGTACCTGCAACCAAGGTCCATGCCCTTGACCGGAATCGAACCTGGGACCTTCCAGTCCTCAGGCCGACGCTCCGTCCACTGAGCCACACCGGTTTCAGCTTTCTTTCTTTAAAAAATTTTTTTTATTGATTAAGGTATTACATATTTGTAATTGAGTTTTTACAGAGAGGAATAGAGTTAGAAACATGGATGAGAGAGAAACATCCATCAGCTGCCTCCTGCACGCCCCCCCTACTGGGGATGTGCCCGCCACCAAGGTCCATGCCCTTCACCGGAATCGAACTCGGGACCCTCCAATCCGCAGGCCGTCGCTCCATCCACTGAGCCATACCGGTTGCGGCGTGGGTGTGCTTTCTCTACGTGGACACGGGGGAGGCGGGAATGGATGGCTCTAAGGACCCAGAGCCGGCCATGCCACGCAAGTAAGGTGACCAGACGTCCAGCTTTTGGGCAAATGATTAAAAATCAGGACTGGCCCGCCAACAGCGGGACGTCTGGTCAACCTTACACGCAAGCCCACGTCCAAGGCCAAGGGCACGGCTTCTCCAATGCCCATAGGCCATTTCCAAGCGGAAACAGAATCAGGGAGCCGCAGAGGGAGGGTGTCCCGCCGTCCGGGGTCCGAGACGCCTGGACAGCAAGCCCCGGGGCGTCGAGCTCAGTGGACGGCCGTGTCTCTCCCCAGAGAAGTGCCCGCGGCCCGCCCTGACCCACGGCCAGCTCGCCGAGGCCAAGCTGCTGTTCGGGGTCCGAGAGAAGCTGCGCTACACGTGCGCCCCGGGGTTCCGCACCCCCGGGGGGCTGGCCGAGGAGGAGGTGCAGTGTCTCGCTGGCGGGTGGTCCTCGCAGCCGGCCTGCCGGGAGCAGCAGGGTACGTGCCCGCCGGCCCCAGGCCCGAGGCTGGAGCTGGCCAGGATACCCCTTCCTTCCTTTCTTTTTAAATTATTATTATTATTATTATTATTATTATTTATTGTTTAAAGTGTTACCTAGGTCTCCTTCCCCCCAATCCCGCCCCCGCACTGTCCCCTTCCTGGCCACCCCCTGCCCTCAGGACAAGCCCCCACCGCCCCCGTACCCATGCCATCGGTGAGGGTACCATGCACGCATGCAAGTCCTTGGGTTGATCTCTCACATCCCCCCTCCCCTGCCTTCCCTACCCCTTTCTTATACACATGGTGGTTTTTATTTTTTTAAATGTATTTACTTTTCAGTGTATTTTTTATTTATTTCAGGGAGGAAGGGAAAAGGAGAGGGAGAGGGAGAGGGAGAGGGAGAGGGAGAGAGAGAAACATCAATGATGAGAGAGAATCAAGGATCGGCTGCCCCCTGCATGCCCTCTCCTAAGGACCCAGCCCACCACCACCTGGGCGTGTGCCCTGAGCTGTGACCTCCTGGTCCATAGGCCGACGCTCAACCACTGGGCCACACCGGCGGAGGTGGAGGTGGACGGGCGTTTTTAGTGAATGCAGTAGGATTTTCATCATTCCTGCCAACGCAGGGAGTAATTAATGACCTTGTTATCGAATGCCAAGTGCCTCCTTAAGCTGAGGCTGCCTCCCACGTGAGCGCTGACCGGGGCCCAGGGTCGAATGTGTAACCCAGGCGTGTGCCCTCCACTGGGGATGGAACCCGAGACCCTTCCGTGCTTGAGCCAATGGGCTAACCCAGTGGCCGGCAAACCGCGGCTCTCTGGCCCCTGGAGTGTGGCTCTTCCACAAAACACCACGGCCTGGGCGAGTCCATGTGAAGAAGTGGCGATAGAAGAAGCTTTTAAGTTTAAAAAATGTGGCTCTCCAGAGAAATATCAATCGTTGTGCTGTTGGTATTTGGCTCCGTGGACTGATGAGTTCGCCGACCACTTAGCAACACTGGCCAGAGCTTTTGCCCATTTTTGAATCGGATTGTTTGCTTTTTTGGTGTTGAGTTTTATACGTTCTTTATACATCTTGCATACTAACCCTTCATCAGACCTATCATTGGTGAATACATTCCACCGCTTGGTGGTCTGTCTTTTGATTCTGTTGACGGTTTCCTTTGCTGTGCGAAAACCCTTCAGGGTGACGGAGTCCCACTTGTTTATTTTTTCTTTTGTTTTTCTTTGAGGAGAAACATCAGGAAAAATATTGCTGTGAGAATGGGATTTTACTGCCTTTGTTTTCTTGTAGGATTTTTTAGTTTCGAGTCTAACGTTTAAGTCTTGAATCTACGTTGAGTTTGTCCTTGTGTGCATATAAGAAGGTGGTCTAGTTTTATTTATTTGCGTACATCTGTCACGTTTCCCAACACCATGTATTGAATAGACTGTGTTGCTTCCATTGTATGATTTCCCCCCCCCCTTCTCTGTCCACTATTAACTGACTATAAAGGTGTGATTTTATTTCTGGGGTCTCTATTCCGTTCCATTGATCCATATGTCTGTCCGTAGGCCTGTACCATACCGTTTTGATTACGATGGCCTTGTGTGGTAGTTTGCTATCAGGAGGGCGATTCCTTTCACTTTGTTCTTCTTTCTCAAGATCCCTGTTGCCATCTGGGGTCCTTTGGGGTCCCTTACACATTTTTGAGACAATTGCTCTACTTGTGTAAGATATTCCATTGGTATCGTGGTAGGAATTGCGTTGAATCGGTAGGTTGCTTTGGGTAGCGTGGCCATCTTCATGCTGTTGATTCTTCCTATCCATGAACATAGTACATGCTTCCCTGTATTTGTAGCTGCCATATAGGTTCTGAAGATGCAGTGAAAAGTCTCTTGGAGATTTAAAATATATATATTATTGATTTTTTACAGAGAGGAAGAGAAAGGGATAGAGAGCTAGAAACATCGATGAGAGAGAAACATGCATCAGCTGCCTCCTGCACACCCCCTACTGGGGATGTGCCCGCCACCAGGGTCCATGCCCTTGACGGGAATCGAACCTGGGACCTTCCAGTCCGCAGGCTGACGCTCTATCCACTGAGCCACACCGGTTTCGGCTCTTGGAGATTTCTTTTGGCTCTTCCAGGTTCTGCGATGACATTCGTGACATATTAACTGTGCTTTCTGTCAGACACGTGTTCGGCTCCCGAGCTGCCTCACGGAAATTACTCGACGACGCAGACCACCTTCCGCCTGGGGGACCGCGTGCAGTACCGGTGCCACCCCGGCCACTACACCACGCAGGGCCTGCTGGCGGAGGAGGCCGAGTGCCGCGCGCACGGGTGGTTCCTCCCGCCGTCCTGTAACAGTAGGTTCTCCCCGGAACACACGGCCTCCACGCGGCCGACTCCTCTCCCTCCGGCAGACGGGCGTGCATGCTGATTACGTTTATGCTGATTACATTTATGCTGATTATGGTCCATGTTACCACTCCCCTCCCCCTTTTTTTTATTGGCTTCTGGTTTTGATTAGCGTAGTCTTCGATCCTTGAAAGCTCACCCTCCCTCTGTGCATGAATTCTGTGCACTGGGCTTCTAGTGTGTGTGTGTGTGTGCGCGCGTGTGTGTGTATACTATGTTTCCCTGAAAATAAGACATCCTCCGAAAATAAGACCTACGTACAGGTTTCCTTCTGAGTGAAATCGAAGGCATCCCCCCGAAAATAAGGCCTCCCCTAGGCTAACCATGAGAGATGTGGTCCACTGATTCTGAAAGAAATGGAGTCACAGGAAATTCACCGGGAAATTCAGGAAGTGGATGGTTAGGATGATGTTCCAGAAGATGATGACATGATTGTCATTGAATAAATGAGTAAAATCTTGATACTGTAGGATTCACAGTGTGTCTGGTTTGTGTTGACAACTACCGTACTGCTGTACTGTAGACAGGTAATAAATGTCCTTTATTTTCATTTAGCAATAAATGTGTACCGTATTCTTCTTCATGGAAAAATAAGACATCCTCTGAAAATCAGACCTAGCGCATCTTTGGGAGCAAAAATTAATATAAGACACTGTCTTATTTTCGGGGAAACAGGGTATATATATATATATATATATATATATATATATATGGACAAGCTTTCCTTTTGTGAAACGAAATACGGCAAATCTAGTAACATCAGTTCCATATATGGCGTGTAAGTGGTAGGTGCATTTTATTCCAGTGGGGAAATAATTACTTTGTGTGTGTGTGTGTGTTTCACTTTCATTTTTAGAATTAACGTGCCCCTCTTTAAGATCCGTGGAAAACGGTTATTTTATACCCGTCAAGCCAACCTATGAAGAAGGAGATGTGGTGCAGTTCTTCTGCCATGAAAATTATTATCTAAGTGGGCCGGACCTAATCCAGTGCTACGAATTTGGCTGGTTCCCCAAAGTTCCTGTATGCCAAGGTAATTTTCTAAAATCTCACACCTACCAACAAAATGCCATGTGTTTTTTCCCTCTTGTTTTATAAAATGCTTATATATATATATATATATATATATATATATATATATATAATGTTCAAGTTATTTTTTTTCAATTACAGTTTCCATTCAATATCATTTTGTGTTAGTTTCAGGTATGCGGCCTCGTGGTTGGATAATCCTATACTTTACAGGGGAGCCCTCCCCCCCAACAGTGCCGATACCCCCCTGGCACCATCCACAGTTATTAGCCAAAACATCATGTCTTAACCAGCTCTACTTCTATGGGGAGGAAAGTCTTTAGTTTGTGCCCTGGGTGCTATTTTTAAAGATAAATATTGTCTCTCCACTGGGTTACTGTGTTCAGCAAACTCTAATGCAGTTCATGCAAAGACATCCTGCATTTTGTATGAGATCGTTGAATGGATATGTCTTGTCAATGTATTTTTAAAACAATCTCATACATTTTGTTTTTTAACGTATTTCATTGATTTTTTACAGAGGAAGGGAGAGGGATAGGGAGTTAGAAACATCGATGAGAGAGAGAAACATCGATCGGCTGCGTCCTGCACACCCCCCCCCCCCCCAAAGGGGATGTGCCCGCAACCAAGGTCAGGGCCAATCTCATACATTTCAAATCTCTTTTTAAAAATGTCTATTGGTTTCAGAGAGGAAGGCAGAGGGAGAGAGAAATAGAAACATCGATGACGAGAGAGAATCACTGATCGGCTGCCTCCTGTATGTCCCACTATGGGGGATTGAGCCTGTGACCCTGGCATGTGCCCTTGATGGGAATCGAACCCGGGACCCTTCAGGTCACAGGCTGATGCTCGATCCACTGGGCAACACCGGCCAGACTACCTGCCATCCTTTCTGCCATCCTTTTTTTTTCCTTCTTTTTTTTTAAAAGTACATTTTATTGACTTTTTACAGAGCGGAAGGGAGAGAGATAGAGAGCTAGAAACATCGATGAGAGAGAAACATCGACCAGCTGCCTCCTGCACGCCCCCTACTGGGGATGTGCTCGCCACCAAGGTCCACATGCCCTTGACCGGAATAGAACCCGGGACCCTCCCGTCCGCAGACCGACGCGCTCTATCCACTGAGCCACACCGGTTTCGGCCTCCTTCTTCACGGCGCTTGGCACAACGACCGTGCCTACCCCGCCTGGGCTATTTACTGGGCTTTCTCGGTGGGTAACTTTTATGGCTCCGCCTGCCGGTATGTCTCCCCGCAAGGAACCAGAACCCGGTGCCCGCCTCCCGCCCTGCCCCCCGACGCCAAGTTCATCGCCAACTCCCCCAGCTACCACGACGGGGACGTGATCTACGTCGAGTGTCAGCTCAACTACCGGCTGCGGGGCATGGAGGTGATGCGCTGTGTCAACGGGAAGTGGACGGACCCTCCCAAGTGCCTCGGTCAGTGACGCCCCCCGCCTGCCCTCCCTCCGGGGACGCCCTAAAGCGGGGGAGGGTGGCTATAAAGGGTCTCTCTCTCCTCTCTGGCGGCCGTGCCTTTTTCAGAGGAAACGCACAAGATCGCCTGCGACCAGCCGCCCGACGTGCAGCACGGGGAGCCCAACGACACGGCCGACGCCTACTACAGCGGCGACCGCGTGGCCTACAGCTGCCACGTCGGCTTTGACCTCCGGGGCCCCCAGGAGATCACCTGCCAGCGCGGGATGTGGTCCAGCCCCCCGCAGTGTGTCGGTAGGTGGGCTACGGGGGCATCCAGGGAGCTGAGCCCGTGGTGCCCGGTTTCTCATTCTCTGCATGTAATTCACATCTTTGTTTATTTATTGTAAAATACATTTAAAAAAAAATATATTTCATTGATTTTCCACAGATAGGAAGGGAGAGGGATAGAGATCCAGATGATGAGAGAGAAACATCAACCAACTGCCTCCTTTTCACCCCCCACCGGTGATGTGCCCGCAACCAAGGTCCATGCCCTTGACCAGAATCGAACCCGGGATCTTTCAGTCCGCATGCTGACGCTCTATCCACTGAGCCAAACTGGTTTCAGCTAAAATATGTTTTTATTGGTCTCAGAGAGGAAGGGAGAGGGAGAGAGAGAAACATCCATGGTGAGAGAGGATCATGGATCGGCTGCCTCTTGCACGCCCCCACACTGGGGATGGAGCCCGCAACCCAGGCCTGTGCCCTGACCGGGAATTAAACCCAAACCCTTCAGTCCACAGGTTGATCCGAGCTTGATCCCCAGTGGGGGGTGTGCAGGAGGCAGCTGATCAATATTCCCTCTCATCACTGATGTGTCTCTCTCCTCTCTCTCTCTCTCTCTCTTTCTCTCTCTCTCCTCTCCCCCTCTCCCTTCCTTTCTGAAATCAATAAAAATATATCCCACAAAACCCCAAACATTTGCCGTTTGGTCTCGCTCAGTCCATTTTAAAGATATTGGAGCGGAATATCATATCGGACACGTATCGAGGCCCTGTGGGACGGGAACTGTGTCGTATCATTCTGAGGCTGTAAGATCATATCGATTTTTAAAAAAAAAAATAACTTTTTTTTTTTTTTCCTAAGAAAACTTTGAGATCTGCCAGCTTCCACCCAAGATCTCCCACGGGGCCCTGGTGGGCGGCGAGCAGGAGAGCTACCGGACGGGGGAGTCTGTGGAGTACACGTGCCACGAGTACCACATCATGAGCGGAGAGAAGAGGTCCTCCTGCGACCACGGGCTGTGGTCCTCGCCCCCTGTGTGCCTAGGTGAGCCGGACGGGCACACCCGGGACCCCTCAACTCCCTCCCCCAACCCCGCAGCTTTATTGACACCCTCGACGTACAACATCGCGAATGACGAAGGTGGACCGTGTGACGATGGCTTCATACGCTTGGACAGGATTGTGAGATGAACACAGTTAGGCCTTCACGTCACACAATTACCATTTTTGTTGTTATTATTATTATTATTTTTAAAAATATATATTTTATTGATTTTTTTTTTTACAGAGAGGAAGAGAGAGGGAGAGAGAGTTAGAAACATCGATGAGAGAGAATCATCCATCAGCTGCCTCCTGCACGCCCCCTACTGGGGATGTGCCCGCAACCAAGGTACATGATGCCCTTGACCAGAATCGAACCTGAGACCCTTCAGTCTGCAGGCTGAGCCAAACAGGTTTCGGCACCGTTTTTTTGTTGTTATTATTATTATTTTTAATATGTGGGGGGTGGGGGTGCAGGAGGCAGCCCCGATCAATGATTCTCTCTCATCATGGATGTTTCTCTTCTCTCTCTCCCTCTCTCTCTCTCTCCTCTCTCCTCTCCCCCCTCTCCTCTCCTCTCCTCTCTCTCTCCTCTCTCCTCTCTCTCCCCCTCTCTCTCTCCCTTCCTCTCTGAAATCAATGAAAAAGTATTTTTTTAACAAAGAACACGTGGCTTTCCCGTCGGTCCGCTGAGCAGGGGCTGACGGGAGCGTCTGGTGTTGCAGAGCCGTGTGACGTCAGCGAGGAGGCCTTGGAGAGGAACAACATCGTTTTGCGGTGGGAGTACGAGGGGAAGATCCTCCACGGGGACTTCATCGACTTCGTGTGCAAGCCCGGGTTCGACCTGGCGCCGTCCACCCCGACCGCGGGGCTGTCTGTGCAGTGCAACCGGGGCCAAGTGCAGTACCCCCTGTGCATGAGGAAAGGTGAGCGCGGGCCGTCTACGACTTCTCCGGGGATCGGTGTCCCCCATGGGGTTCAGAGGGTCAGCCCTAAGATAATGCACCCCCGGGACCCTCTCGTCGATGGAGCTGGGAGGGATCTGGCCCATTTTCCAGTCCACACACACACACACACGCACACACGCTCTCTCTCTCTCTCTCTCTCTCTCTCTCTCTCTCTCTCTCTCTCTTCAGTGATATCATTGAATTTCCAGAAGCGAATTTCATGGGTGTTTTTGTGTGTTTGTTGGTTTGTTTTTGGTTAATCCCGCCCCGAGGATATTTTTTCCCCATTGATTTTTTAAAAAACGTTTAATTGTTTTTATTTTATTGATTAAGGTATTCCATATTGTCCTTATCCCCTCATTGCCCCCCCCCCCCAACCACCACCCCCACCTCACTCTCATTCATGCCTCCTGGTGTCTGTGTCCACTGGTTAGGCTCGTAGGCGTGCACACACGTTCTTTGGTTGATCTCTCCTCCTTACCCCCCCTCGCCGTCCCCTGCCTTCCCTCGGAGGTTTGAGCCTCTGATCGATGCTTCTCTGTCTGCGGGTCTGTTTCTGGTCATCGGTTTATGTTGTTCGCGATGATCCGCAAGCGAGTGAGAGCGTGCGATATTTATCTTACTCTGACTGATTCACTGATTTTCTTTTCACTTAAAAAAAAAAAGTATTTTTATTGATTTCAGAGAGGAAGGGAGAGGGAGAGAGATAGATTAGAGAGAGAGAGAGAGAGAGAGAGAGAGACATTAATGATGAGAATCATGGATTGGCTGCCTCCTGCACGCTCCAGCACTGAGCCACAGGGGCCGGGCTGCAGAGCTTCCCCGTAGATGCTTTTCCATGAAACAGGCCATTGCCTTTGGCGGCCACGATGGAAGCAGGTCACGGTGCACATTTTTTCCCAGAATCCAAAGGGAAGTGCGGGCCTCCTCCCCGAGTCGATCACGCCCAGGTTGTGAACGCAAGCCTCCGGGACGTCTCCTTCGAAAGCGGCTCCTCGGTGGAGTACCGGTGCATGGTGTTCTATTTCCTGCAAGGATCTATCTATTCCTACTGTGTGGACGGCGTGTGGACCCAGCCGCCCTCGTGCTTAGGTATGCATTCCTGTTTAATGAGATGGAACCAGCCGAAACCGGTGTGGCTGGCTCAGTGGATAGAGCATCAGTCTGTGGACTGAAAGGTCCCGGGTTCGATCCCGGTCAAGGGCATGTACCTTGGCTGCGGGCACATCCCCGGTAGGGGGTGTGCAAGAGGTAGCTGGTCAATGTTTCTCTCTCATCGACGTTTCTGGCTCTCTCTATCCCTCTCCCTTCCTCTCTGTAAAAAATCAATAAAATATGTTAAAATATAATAAGATGAAACCAGGTCCGGGCCACTGAGGCTCACTCTGTGGGGGCTGCGAGCCCTGAGCAATATGGCATCTCCTATTGGGGGCCCCAGGCCCTGGCAATTGAGGCTCATTCTATGGGGCTGTGAGCCCCGAGCAATATATAATAGCATCTCCTATTGGGGGCTACAGCCCTGACAGGTGAGTGCCGTTATATTGGGGCCATCAGCTCTGGGCAATAGGAACTCCTTATTGGAGGTGTCCCAATGACGCCCCAATTAATTTATTATCTGCCTAGATAATAAAGTGTGACTTGAATCCACTTTGTAAAACTTAAGTTTACCTATACGAAGCCTTAAACATATCTCAAAATAATGTCTTTTACTTAATAAAATCAGATCAGAAATACAATTCACACTTAAAAACTATGAGCCACTCATAAAAGTAAATGCTTCCACTCCTAGTTTTAAGTCACACAAATAATGATTCTCACACTGTTTTTAAGTCCTACAAATATAAATCAAACATCACACGAATATAACTACGGTATAACAAGGGGTTTCCTTATATATGCCCGCATATATAAAATGAGATCCAACTGCCACGTTCTTTTGCCCACAATGGAAACAAAGATCCTAATGCCCAGGGCTGCTGCCCCCAATAGGATGAGATCCTCCTCCCCAGGGCTGTTGCCTGCAATAAAATGAAACCTATTGCCCGCAATAAAATGAGACATATTGCCCGCAATAAAATGAGACCTATTGCCTGCGATAAAACGAGACCCTATTGCCCGCAATAAAATGAGATTCTATTGCCCAGGGCTGTTGCCTGCAATAAAATGAGACTCACCTGCCCCCTTCAGTTGTCGCCCATAGAATGAGATCCTAATGCCCAGGGCTGTTTCCCCCCAATAAAATGAGACCCTTCTCCCCAGGGCCAGGGCTTGAGCCTGCAACCAAGCTACATGCCCTTGACTGGAATTGAACCCGAGACTCCACAGTCTGCCAGCCGATTCTCCATCTGCTGAGCCCAATCAATCAGCTAGGGCAGAGTTCGGAACATTTTTCGGGACTTCGAGGATTTTAACTGATTAGTTTACTTACTCCTAACTCTTTGACTTACTCCTCACCTGCAAGTGTGAAAACTTGTAGGTCATCATGAGCGGGCAACACAGGGCTTCCTGGTCTACCAAGGAATTTCACCCACCTCCCCTTCTTTCTTTCTTTCTTTCTTTCTTTCTTTCTTTCTTTCTTTCTTTCTTTCTTTCTTTCTTTCTTTCTTTCTTTCTTTCTCTCTCTGTCTCTCTCTCTCTCTCTCTCTCTCTCTCTCTCTCTCTCTCTCTCTCTCTCTCTCTTTCCTCCCCCAGAGCCCTGCAAGTTATCTTTGGATGAAATGGACAAGAACAACTTGCTTCTGAAATGGCGCTTTGACAACAGACTCCTTGTCCTGCATGGCGAGTACATCGAATTTGTCTGCAGGAGGAATTCCTACATGACGGAGGTGTCGGAGTTCGCCATGGAGCTCAGAGTGCCCTGCGACAGAGGGAAGCTGAGATACCCGAGATGCGTCCCCAGACGCAGGTAACCCAGGCTCGTCCCTGCAGCTGGCTTTCGTTTTCTCGTCCTGTTCTCCGTCAGGAGATTCGCCGCGCTGGTCAACCTCAGAAATGTGAGGTTCTACAACACGTGCACTTTATGTTCATTCATTAAAGCAATCATCCCAAAGCAAAACTCTCTTGTTTTGTTAATCCCGAGGGTATTTTCCCGTTGATTTTAGAGAGAGTGGGAGAGAGAGGGGGAAAGAGAAATATCGATGTGAGAGAAATATATGATGGCGTCTCTTTTGTATATGCTGTTTAAATATCTTAAATATCATCTTTAAAAAAAATAAAAAATAAAAATCATTTCATATTTAAAAAAAATAAATATCTTAAATATAATCTTTAAATATCTTAAAAATGTGTATATGCTGTTTAAATATCTTAGCTTTCTAATCCCTAAGAGAAAAATAAGTAACTAACAGAAAAAATGGGTGGAAATGGTGGGAATTAGTTAAGTGACGCTGAGTTTATAAAAATAAACTGGTGGCATAATTTTTTAAGTGGGGTTCTATGCTTTATAAAAACCTAGTCAGAGCAATGACTAATTATATGAAGTATCAAAGGGCTAAGATTGCAATGCATATTTAAACAGAAATGATGCTTGTTTTAATTCTCTCCCTCTCCCTCTCCCTCTCCCTCTCTCTTTCTCAGGAGGGCGTATTAAGAACCCTTTAAAATGTGAATGGCAGAAATAAAAACCATATTTCAACACATCGTAAAATCCTTTGAGAAACGTAATTTTTAAAAGAAAATGATTGGATGAGAAACCTCTAAGTTTTAACTTGCCTGAAGACTTGAATTTCAATAGTTTATGATGAAAATTTTCTATGTCTGCAAATAAAAAAAATCCAAACAGGTTCCTTTATTTCTAGTTTGATTGCACGTCTTCCGTCCGTTCTATGACAGATCCTCACATAAAAGTATTTGTCTTCTATTGTCCACTTCCTTCATGATATTTTCCCCATGGAATTTTCTATGGATTTTGGAGGGGAAGGGAGAGGGGGAGAGAGAGAAACATCCATGATGAGAGAGAAGCATCCACGGACTGCCTCCTGCACGCCCCCTGCTGGGGATGGAGCTCACCACCCGGCCTGTGCCCTGACGGGAATCGAACCCTGACCCTCAGCCCCTGAGCCACGCCGGCCAGACTCACTTCACTGTCATTTTCACATCTCACTTCAGGTTGCACTGTCGCCCCAGGAAGCTCTAACCCAACTGAGGGTGTGAGCATCCAGGTCAATAGGCAGAAAGCCACACGGACTATCGGTCCATCGGCAAGTGGGCTAATCCTTGCTGGGAGCCGGGAGAGCCGGGGGCCGGGAGAGCCGGAGGCCGGGGCCGGGAGAGCCGGGGGCCCGGGGCCGGGAGAGCCGGGGGTCCGGGGCCGGGAGAGCTGAGAGCCGGGAGAGCCGGGGGCCGGGGCCGGGAGAGCCGGGGGCCGGGAGAGCCGGGGGCCAGGGCCGGGAGAGCCGGGGCCGGGAGAGCCGGGGCCGGGAGAGCCGGGGGTCAGGGGCCGGGAGAGCCGGGGCCGGGAGAGCCGGGGGCTGGGAGAGCCGGGGGTCCGGGGCCGGGAGAGCCGGGGCCGGGAGAGCCGGGGGTCCGGGTCCAGGAGAGCCGGGGATCCGGGGCCGGGAGAGCCGGGGGTCCGGGGCCGGGAGAGCCGGGGCCGGGAGAGCCGGGGGTCCGGGGCCGGGAGAGCCGGGGGTCCGGGGCCGGGAGAGCCGGGGGCCGGGAGAGCCGGGGACCGGGGGCCAGGAGAGCCGGGGGTCCGGGGCCGGGAGAGCCGGGGGCCCGGGGCCGGGAGAGCCGGGGCCGGGAGAGCCGGGGACCGGGGGCCGGGAGAGCCAGGGGCCGGGAGAGCCGGGGACCGGGGGCCGGGAGAGCCGGGGGCCGGGAGAGCCGGGGGTCCTGGGCCAGGAGAGCCGGGGGCCCGGGGCCGGGAGAGCTGGGGACCGGGGGCCGGGAGAGCCGGGGGCCGGGAGAGCCGGGGGTCCGGGGCCGGGAGAGCCGGGGGCCGGGAGAGCCGGGGCCGGGAGAGCCGGGGGCCGGGAGAGCCGGAGGTCTGGGGCCGGGAGAGCCGGGGGCCGGGAGAGCCGGGGGTTCGGGGCCGGGAGAGCCGGGGGTCCGGGGCCGGGAGAGCCGGGGGTCCGGGGCCGGGAGAGCCGGGGGCCGGAGGCCGGGAGAGCCGGAGGTCCTGGGCCGGGAGAGCCGGGGGTCCGGGGCCGGGAGAGCCTGGGGCCGGGAGAGCCAGGGGCCAGAGGCCGGGAGAGCCGGGGGCCCGGGGCCGGGAGAGCCGGGGCCGGGAGAGCCGGGGGCCCGGGGCCGGGAGAGCCGGGGCCGGGAGAGCCGGGGGTCCGGGGCCGGGAGAGCCGGGGGTCCGGGGCCGGGAGAGCCGGGGGCCGGGAGAGCTGGGGACCGGGGGCCAGGAGAGCCGGGGGTCCGGGGCCGGGAGAGCCGGGGGCCCGGGGCCGGGAGAGCCGGGGCCGGGAGAGCCGGGGACCGGGGGCCGGGAGAGCCGGGGGCCGGGAGAGCCGGGGGTCCGGGGCCGGGAGAGCCGGGGCCGGGAGAGCCGGGGGTCCGGGGCCGGGAGAGCCGGGGGCCGGGAGAGCTGGGGACCGGGGGCCAGGAGAGCCGGGGGTCCTGGGCCGGGAGAGCCGGGGGTCCGGGGCCGGGAGAGCCGGGGGCCCAGGGCCGGGAGAGCCGGGGCCGGGAGAGCCGGGGACCGGGGGCCGGGAGAGCCAGGGGCCGGGAGAGCCGGGGACCGGTGGCCGGGAGAGCCGGGGGCCGGGAGAGCCGGGGGTCCGGGGCCGGGAGAGCCGGGGCCGGGAGAGCCGGGGGTCCGGGGCCGGGAGAGCCGGGGGCCCGGGGCCGGGAGAGCCAGGGGCCGGGAGAGCCGGGGTCCGGGGCCGGGAGAGCCGGGGCCGGGAGAGCCGGGGGTCCGGGGCCGGGAGAGCCGGGGCCGGGAGAGCCGGGGGTCCGGGGCCGGGAGAGCCGGGGGCCCGGGGCCGGGAGAGCCGGGGGCCGGGAGAGCCGGGGACCGGGGGCCAGGAGAGCCGGGGGTCCGGGGCCGGGAGAGCCGGGGGCCCGGGGCCGGGAGAGCCGGGGCCGGGAGAGCCGGGGACCGGGGGCCGGGAGAGCCAGGGGCCGGGAGAGCCGGGGACCGGGGGCCGGGAGAGCCGGGGGCCGGGAGAGCCGGGGGTCCTGGGCCAGGAGAGCCGGGGGTCCGGGGCCGGGAGAGCTGGGGACCGGGGGCCGGGAGAGCCGGGGGCCGGGAGAGCCGGGGGTCCGGGGCCGGGAGAGCCGGGGGCCCGGGGCCGGGAGAGCCGGGGACCGGTGGCCGGGAGAGCCGGGGGTCCGGGGCCGGGAGAGCCGGGGGCCGGGAGAGCCGGGGCCGGGAGAGCCGGGGGCCGGGAGAGCCGGGGGTCCGGGGCCGGGAGAGCCGGGGCCGGGAGAGCCAGGGGCCGGAGGCCGGGAGAGCCGGGGGTCCGGGGCCGGGAGAGCCGGGGGCCGGGAGAGCCGGGGCCGGGAGAGCCGGGGGCCGGGAGAGCCGGGGGTCTGGGGCCGGGAGAGCCGGGGGCCGGGAGAGCCGGGGGTTCGGGGCCGGGAGAGCCGGGGGTCCGGGGCCGGGAGAGCCGGGGGTCCGGGGCCGGGAGAGCCGGGGGCCGGAGGCCGGGAGAGCCGGAGGTCCTGGGCCGGGAGAGCCGGGGGTCCGGGGCCGGGAGAGCCTGGGGCCGGGAGAGCCAGGGGCCAGAGGCCGGGAGAGCCGGGGGCCCGGGGCCGGGAGAGCCGGGGCCGGGAGAGCCGGGGGCCCGGGGCCGGGAGAGCCGGGGCCGGGAGAGCCGGGGGTCCGGGGCCGGGAGAGCCAGGGGTCCGGGGCCGGTAGAGCCGGGGGCCGGGAGAGCTGGGGACCGGGGGCCAGGAGAGCCGGGGGTCCGGGGCCGGGAGAGCCGGGGGCCCGGGGCCGGGAGAGCCGGGGCCGGGAGAGCCGGGGACCGGGGGCCGGGAGAGCCAGGGGCCGGGAGAGCCGGGGACCGGTGGCCGGGAGAGCCGGGGCCGGGAGAGCCGGGGGTCCGGGGCCGGGAGAGCCAGGGGCCGGAGGCCGGGAGAGCCGGGGGTCCTGGGCCGGGAGAGCCGGGGGTCCGGGGCCGGGAGAGCCGGGGCCGGGAGAGCCAGGGGCCGGAGGCCGGGAGAGCCGTGGGTCCGGGGCCGGGAGAGCCGGGGGCCGGGAGAGCTGGGGACCGGGGGCCAGGAGAGCCGGGGGTCCTGGGCCGGGAGAGCCGGGGGTCCGGGGCCGGGAGAGCCGGGGGCCCAGGGCCGGGAGAGCCGGGGCCGGGAGAGCCGGGGACCGGGGGCCGGGAGAGCCAGGGGCCGGGAGAGCCGGGGACCGGTGGCCGGGAGAGCCGGGGGCCGGGAGAGCCGGGGGTCCGGGGCCGGGAGAGCCGGGGCCGGGAGAGCCGGGGGTCCGGGGCCGGGAGAGCCGGGGGCCCGGGGCCGGGAGAGCCGGGGGCCCGGGGCCGGGAGAGCCGGGGCCGGGAGAGCCGGGGGTCCGGGGCCGGGAGAGCCGGGGGTCCGGGGCCGGGAGAGCCGGGGGCCGGGAGAGCTGGGGACCGGGGGCCAGGAGAGCCGGGGGTCCGGGGCCGGGAGAGCCGGGGGCCCGGGGCCGGGAGAGCCGGGGGCCGGGAGAGCCGGGGGTCCGGGGCAGGGAGAGCCGGGGCCGGGAGAGCCGGGGGTTCGGGGCCGGGAGAGCCGGGGGCCCGGGGCCGGGAGAGCCGGGGCCGGGAGAGCCGGGGCTGTGAGAGCCGGAGGCCCGGAGAGCCGGGGACCGGGGGCTGGGAGAGCCGGGGGCCGGGAGAGCCAGGGGCCAGAGGCCGGGAGAGCTGGGGCCGGGAGAGCTGGGGCCGGGAGAGCCGGGAGAGCCGGGGGGCCGGGGCCGGGAGAGCCGGAGTTGGGAGAGCCGGGGCAGGGAGAGCCGGGGGGCCGGGGCCGGGAGAGCTGGGGCCGGGAGAGCCGGGGGCCGGGAGAGCCGGGGGGCCGGGGCCGGGAGAGCCGGGGGGCCGGGGCCGGGAGAGCCGGGGGGCCGGGGCCGGGAGAGTCGGTGCCGGGAGAGCCGGGTGCCGGGAGAGCCGGGGGTTCGGGGCCGGGAGAGCCGGTGCCGGGAGAGCCGGGGGCCGGGAGAGCCGGGGGTTCGGGGCCGGGAGAGCCGGTGCCGGGAGAGCCGGGGGCCGGGAGAGCCGGGGGTTCGGGGCCGGGAGAGCTGGGGCCGGGAGAGCCGGGGGCCGGGAGAGCCGGGGGCCGGGAGATTCAGGGACCGGGGGCCAGGAGAGTCGGGGGTCCTGGGCCGGGAGAGCCGGGGCCGGGAGAGCCGGGGGTTCGGGGCCGGGAGAGCCGGGTCCGGGAGAGCCGGGGGCTGGGGCTGGGAGAGCCGTGGGCCGGGAGAGCCCGTGGTCCGGGGCCGGGAGAGCCGGGGGCCGGGAAGCCGGGGGTCCGGGGCCGGGAGAGCCGGGGGCCGGGAGAGCCTGGGTTGGGAGAGCCGGAGGCCCGGAGAGCCGGGGACCGGGGGCTGGGAGAGCCAGGGGTCGGGAGAGCCGGGGGTCCTGGGCCGGGAGAGCCGGGGCCGGGAGAGCCGGGGGTCCGGGGCCGGGAGAGCCGGGGGCCGGGAGATCCAGGGACCGGGGGTCAGGAGAGTCGGGGGTCCTGGGCCGGGAGAGCCGTGGGCCGGGAGAGCCGGGGGTCCGGGGCCGGGAGAGCCGGGGGCCCGGGGCTGGGAGAGCCGGGGCCGGGAGAGCCGGGGTCCGGGGCTGGGAGAGCCGTGGGCCGGGAGAGCCCGTGGTCCGGGGCCGGGAGAGCCGGGGGCCGGGAGATCCAGGGACCGGGGGCCAGGAGAGTCGGGGGTCCTGGGCCGGGAGAGCCGGGGGCCGGGAGAGCCTGGGTTGGGAGAGCCGGAGGCCCGGAGAGCCGGGGACCGGGGGCCGGGAGAGCCAGGGGTCGGTAGAGCCGGGGGTCCTGGGCCGGGAGAGCCGGGGCCGGGAGAGCCGGGGGTCCGGGGCCGGGAGAGCCGGGGCCGGGAGAACCGGGGTCCGGGGCCGGGAGAGCCGGGGGCCCGGGGCCGGGAGATCCGGGGCCGGGAGAGCCGGGGACGGGAGAGTCGGGGGCCGGTAGAGTCGGGGGCCGGGAGAGCCCATGGTCCGGGGCCGGGAGAGCCGTGGGCCGGGAGAGCCAGGGCCGGGAGAGCCCGTGGTCCGGGGCCGGGAGAGCCGGGGGTCCGGGGCTGGGAGAGCCAGGGGCCGGAGGCCGGGAGAGCCGGGGTTCTGGGGCCGGGAGAGCCGGAGCCGGGAGAGCCGTGTGCCGGAGGCCGGGAGAGCCGCGGGTCCGGGGCCGGGAGAGCCGTGGTTCTGGGGCCGGGAGAGCCGGAGCCGGGAGAGCCGGGGTCCGGGAGAGCCGGGGTCCGGGAGAGCCAGGGGCCGGAGGTCGGGAGAGCCGGGGGTTCTGGGCTGGGAGAGCCGGTGCCGGGAGAGCCGTGTGCCGGAGGCCAGGAGAGCCGCGGGTCCGGGGCCGGGAGAGCCGGGGTTCCGGGGCCGGGAGAGCCGGGGGTCCGGGGCCGGGAGAGCCGGTGGCCGGGGCCGGGAGTGCCGGGGCTGGGAGAGCCGGGGCTGGGAGTGCCGGGGCTGGGAGAGCTGTGGACGAGATCCGCTACAGCCGACTAACACATTGCTCTATGAAATAGAGTAGCAAAGAGCAGTAAAGGCCGGGAGTCTGGCAATCTCGGAGGCAGGAGGAGCAGCTGGTGGGATTGGCCACACACCTGAGGCCACAGGCTTCTTCACTCACATCTGGGCAGCTCCACTGCCCCTTCCAGGCACAGGGCTCGGAATGACCTGGCGGACGTCACCGCCTTGTGTCCCGATTTGCACACAAATTCCAGGATACGCCCTGACTGTGCGTAGTAGGTCTCGCCATTGCTCCCTTTTAACCGTATGTTCTTTCCATCCAAGTTCTCTTCGGACAGTATGCATGGCTCTGAAAGCAGAAGCAATAACTCAGAGAAGGATAACTGCTTTCTAGTCCTATAATAAATGTTCGGAGCGGATATTGCATGCGCTGTGAAATCCGTCTTAGACTTGTCCATCTACTCAGTCCATCAAACTTGAGGCTTAGCATTTATCTTTGAAACTCAGCACGTTCCCTCCCATAAAATCCAGCGTGGCGCTATTTCTAGACGATTCTGACTTGGGTTTTGTAACTGGACTTCCTGGGGTTGCTATAATTTCCCACAGAAGGGGACACATACACAGGAGAGGGTCAGTTTGTGTATCAGAATGAGCCTCCCGAATGGTCCTTTTTCAAGGACCATCTTTCACTGTTCACATAGAGATTCTCCAAGCTCATACCCCTACACACGGGTCTCTCCACAAGTGAAACATTGAGCAGGAGAGCTGTGGGTGAGCACAGCTCTAGACTCTGAATCCATGACCAGCAGACCGCCCGCGAGCTCATAAACATTGCCCTCCTGGTCTCAGGATCCAGAAGATTCTTGAACACTTACCTATGCATCTCGAGGGTTTGGACCACTTCCCATAACTACAGGTGACATCTGTAGGACCCTGGAGTTCATAGTAGGCCTGGCACTGGTATTCCACCCTTGACCACGGAGGATACGCTTTTAGCGGGAAGGAGGTGATGTCTCCATTGCTAATCTCTGGAGGAGGCCCACACTTGTCTGCAGATTCTGAAAAAGAGCATTTTAACCGTTGGGAGAGAAAATTGTAGTTGTGTTGGAAACTATTCATGCAAAGCTAAGCAGGAACCATTGCCCCTCTTTTGCATTTTAAACCTTGTAACCACCGCGTTGTTCAAAAATGCTTTAGCCTGGTGGTCGGCAAACTCATTCGTCCGCAGAGCCAAATATCAACAGGACAACGATTGATGTTTCTTTGGAGAGCCACATTTTTTTAAACGTAAACGATATAGGTAGGCACATTGTGATTCACTTAATTTGGGTACTTCTAAGTTGGCCTTTGCTAAAGACTCAAGGGGCCAAAGAGCCGCAGTTTGCTGACCATGGTATTAGACCGCTCACACTCAAGCGAGGGCTCTATGCATGTAGACTTCTCAATTCTTGGGAAAGGAAATGCTGGAATCAAAACACTCACTGAAGCAGGTTGGCAAGTGGGACCAGCCGTCCTCACCACACACCATGGAGCCGTCGGTGCTTCCATCTCTGTTTTCGTAGCCATCCAGGCATTGGTAGTCCATCGTGTCGTTGGGTCGAAATGGTTTCCCGGTGAATGTGGCTCTGGCATTCTCGAATATTGGCATGTCACAATGCCCTGAAGCAAAGTAAAGGTCACCGTTGCATTTCTAATGCCGAATCAAGTCCCATCTAAGAAACAGAATCTCGTGGATTTGTGTGGATAAGGGAAGTGCGGCTCAGCGGATAGAGCGTCGGTCTGTGGACTGAAAGGTCCCAGGTTCGATTCCGGGCAAGAGCATGGACACTGGTTGCGGGCACACCCCCGGTGGGGGGTGTGCAGGAGGCAGCTGGTCGATGTTTCTCTCTCATCGATGTTTCTGGCTCTCTATCCCTCTCCCTTCCTCTCTGTAAAAATGAATAAAATATATTTAAAAAAATAGATTTCTTTACCCATCCTTTCTTGGCCATCTCTTTACCCATCCTTCGCATGGCCAAGGGTACAGCTTTTTTTCACTGCAGGGAAATGTCCACAGAAACAAGTCTGGTCTCAGAAAATGCCAGGCTGGGTCTCGGAGCGGGTTACTTACTGACAGGGATGCACACGGGGGGAGGGGACCAGCCGTTCTCCGCACACGTCATCGTGTTCTGTGGGTTTGGGAGACCGTAGCCCCGATGGCACATAACAGTTCTAGACTGGCCCTGGACGTATCTTTCTTCAGTGACTGGAGCATAGCCGTGTCTCAAAGACTTGAAAGAACATTTTCCTAGGAAAATTATATTATATTATCCAATTATAAATGGATAATAAGAAATCATACATTTGGTTAAGACATTAAAAAATCATCTCTGCTGCCAAAACCGGTGTGGCTCTGTGGATAGAGCGTCGGCCTGCGGACTGAGAGGTCCCGGGTTCGATTCCGGTCAAGGGCATGGACCTTGGTGGCAAGCACATCCCCAGAAGGGGGTGTGCAAGAGGCAGCTGATTGATGATTCTCTCTCATCGATGTTTCCAGCTCTCTATCCCTCTCTCTTCCTCTCTGTGAAAAATCAATAAAATATATTTTAAAAAAAATCATCTTTGCTACATTTAAGTAAGAATGCACGAGCACCCAACCGGAACACATAGCTGGAGAGGAGCTAGAGCTGCCAGCAAGTGTTTTCTTTTTTTTAAGAGAAAAATCAAGGTGAAAGGTAATCTGTCGTTTTCCCAATTAAACTATGAATAAAGGACATCACTAACGCTATAAAGTTTTTATTTTGACCTCCCATTTTCTTTTCTTTTTTCCCCCAGTTAATCCTTCCCTGAGGATATTTCCCCATTGATTTTTAGAGAGAGTGGAAGGGAGAGAAAGAGACACAGAGAGACATCGATGTGAGAGAGAAGCCATGATTGGTCGCCTCCTACATGCGTCCTGACCAGGGCTGGGAAACAGGCAACCGAGGTGTGTGCCCTTGGCCAGAATCGAACCCGGGACCCTTCACTCTGCGGGCTGACACTCTATCCACTGAGCCAAACGAGCGAGGGCAGTGTCCCATATTGTTAATGAGGGATCTATCGTAAAAGAAAAATCCGACATTGGTCTTCCTGCTCAGACACAGAGCGCTTCCCTCGACCTTGTGGCACTCGTGTTTTCCTCTCTCCACCATGGAGTGTTCCTACGCGCCCAGGGATGAAGAGATTGGCTTACTGAGGCAGGGTATTTCCGGGGACCACCCGTCTTGGGTGCAAGTTAGGACGCCCAGGCCAGCTTGAGAGGGAGGCACATAGCCGTAGTCACAGAAGTAGGCCAATGATCGCCCCTCATACACTGGAAAGTGTGATTTCGATGTATCTGCGTGAAGCAGCCGTCCGTGTTTTATTTCCGGAAATCCGCAGGGCTTCCCTAGCAACGAGAACAAAGAACACACAGGATGAATCATGTGTTGCATTCACAAAAATCCAACGAGAGCTAAATTGTTTTTCTTTTTAAAAAAATATATTTTATTGATTTTTTACAGAGAGGAAGAGAGAGGGATAGAGAGTTAGAAACATCAATGAGAGAGAATCATCCATCAGCTGCCTCTTGCACCCCCCCTACTGGGGATGTGCCCGCAACCACATGCCCTTGACCAGGATCGAACCTGGGACCTTTCAGTCCGCAGGTCAACGCTCTATCCACTGAGCCACACCGATGGAGGCATCAATATCTAATGCACCCGGTGTTGAATGGTAGTAGTCTTACCCAATAGCCTATGTCAGACATTAGAATTATATTATCTGACACACACAGATAACACACACACACACACACACACACACACACACACACACACACACTTAACATTGAATAGCAAAATTTAAGAGTTTTTTTTGACGGGAAGTTGTCCTACTCAGACTTGGCTACTTTGAGAAGCAAAGAATGCCTGTCAGTCCTGAGGGAGGCCACAGCTGGGCTTCTCAGATCCCCGTTTCTTTGTGTTCAAGGGAAGTCATTTCATAAGGAAGAAGCAGGTCAAGGCACGAACGGGACTTACGGACACATCTCGGGAGAGGCAGCCAGCCGAGAGCAGTGCATTCTGCCTCATTTCCCCTCAGGGGAGGATGGAAGCCAGTTCCGCACTGGTATGTGATTACGTAATCAAGTGCGTATTGGTCCATTTTAGGGGCAAAGTCCCCGTTGGGAATTACGGGAGGCTCGCATGTGAATTCTGAAAAAGAAAAGAGGACAGGTGGATGATGCAGAGACTAGCAGGTACCCCATCGAAGTGTTCTTTTAAACAAATATACGCTTTCATTGATTTCAGAGAGGAAGGGAGAGGGGGAGATAGACACATCAACGATGAGAGAGAATCATCGCTAGGCTGCCTCCTGCACGCCCCCTACTGGGATCCAGCCCATAACCCAGGCATGCGCCCTGACTGGAATCAAAAGATGACTTCCAGGTTCATAGGTCAACACTCAATCACTTGAGCCACATGGGCCGGGCTCCATCAAGGTATTATTTATTGTTACCTTACAACACAGAAACTGTCTACTTGTCAGTTCTATTAAAAAATTACAGCCGAGACCGGTTTGGCTCAATGGATAGAGCATCGGCTTGGGAACTGAAGGGTCCCGGGTTCGATTCCGGTCAAGGGCATGTACCTTGGTTGCGGGCATATCCCCAGTAGGGGGTGTGCAAGAGGCAGCTGACCGCTGACTCTCTCTCAGCGATGTTTCTAACTCTCTATCTCTCTTCCTTCCTCTCTGTACAAAAATCAATAAAATATATATTAAAAAATAAAACAACAACATGTACATGAGATTCTAGTTTATCTTAAAAAAAAAAAAATTACAGACAACCCTGGTTGGGGTGAGTGTGAGAGGCAACCAATCCATATGCCTCTCTCACATTGATGTTCTTCTCTTTCTCACTCTTGCGCTCTCTCGCTCTCTCTCTCTCTCTCTCTCTCTCTCTCTCTCTCTCCTCCCCTTCTCCCTCATATCCACTCTTTCTCTAAAGATCAATGGAAAAAATATCCTCAGGTGAAGATTAAAAAAAAAAAAAAGTAAAGGCAAATGAAAAAGAGCAAAGTCCTACTTAAGAAGGAGCTAGAAGAAGAAGAGAAAGAAGAAGAAGGAGCTAGAAGAAGAAGAGGAAGAAGAAGAAGAAGAAGAAGAAGCAGCTAAATATTCTTATCAGTTTCAACTCACCTTGTCCACGAGCCCAAGAGACCCACAGGGTGAGGATGACGTGGACCAGGAGCAGCATGGTGGGCCTCCCCGGGTATGTGAGCACAGATGGTCCGGCGCTGCTGTTTGGGGTTAAATCTGCTTCTTGAGCCGTTACCACGTGTGATTCTGAATTTAAGTGATAGTACCGGGAAGCTAGCTGACTGGGGTCACTCGATAGATATCAAAGTTCAAAGGCTTTTGCAATATCTGTGCATTTGCATGAACGATTTCACAAGCATTTCTTGACTTCATTCCCTGACATGTACTTGGACAGCTTTCTTTAGGGACAGTAATAGAAAGTCTGGCTGCAAAAGTGATACAAAACTCTAATCTTGAACCACTTCTTGAGGATGGGGAGGCTCTTTCTCAACCAGGAGGTTCCGGAGGGAATAGCTCTGCCTGCATGTCCCTGTGACTGTCTCTTCTCCTCATGTTGCTCTCACCTGGCTGCTGTCTTAGGGGTCAGTGGACACCAGCCAGGGTGTCCGCACAGTGTAGGGTCCTGTGTATAGGGCAGCACTGATTTTTTTGTAAACTCACAACAGACCACAGCACCAAGTCCAAGGATTTCAGCACATTCTTGATATTTAATTTTCTTTTTTCAAGTTTTATTGATTTCAGACAGAGAGAAACATCAATGAGGGATAGAGACAGGCACTGAGGTGGTTTCTGGCCCAGAGACGTTTCATGAACGGAACACACAGCACGCTGGTTTCTCACTCTGTAATGAGACGCTTATCAGAAGTGACATCTCCCACCTGGCACTTAACACGAACATGATTAATGAATAAAAGTGAGTCACACACAACCCGAAAAATAAATTAAGAAGAATTAGATTAACACGAAAGCATTCTGAATGAAGGTGCAGATTTTAATGTGAAAACTGCCATGTAGCTCTCATTTTACCAACAAGTGGGAAAGTCCATTTTCCCTTCTCGACATTGTACTCGGAATGCAGATCTTGGTGACATGGGAGAATAGCCACGTCGACACCTAAATTCAATATAATCGGTTGTTTCAGAATAAAGCATTCTCTCATATGACCGTTTAAACTCTATCTTATGTTCTTCCAGGACTTCTGGTGATATTACACATGCATCTGAAGGTAAAAAAAAAAAAAAAAAAAAAAAAAGGAATATAAAACTTTAGGTAGTAAACAAACATTTTCCACAGAAATTTACACCTTCATGTAGAACCTTCTACACAGATCCAGGAACTTATCCTCAAACCCTTCTGCAAACCACTGCATTGAAAATCCACCGTGTTGCTGTAACTCATTGTAAACTATCAGTGATGGAAAGTGGGTACTCTGTGGAACGTGTGATCCCTGTGTGCTCCAGTCAGCCTTCACAGTGTCCCCTCTGCTATGAAGGGCTTTCATTAAAGAACCCTTGAAGGGGTGGTGGAGGGGGAGAGGGAGGAGGGGCCATAAGTGGTGCTGGGGGAATGCATTACAATAAAGACAAATGATAGTTTCTTGCTGCTGTTGCTCAAGAATTTTTCAGACATTATACCCTCAGCCATGGCTATTTGGTGGTCAACAGAAGAGGTACAGTCCTCTGTTTGAAGCAGCAGACATGACATTCATTACACTGATGTCCCAGGGCCCACGAGGATACTAAAGGACTTACCCAAGCATTTGGGTGGCTCAGACCACTCTCCATTGCGGCATGTTATTCTCCTGTTTCCGTCAAGCATATAGTAGGCATTGCACTGATACTCCACTGAGGACCCGGGAGCATAGACTGGTAATGGATTCGAGATAATGTCTCCATTGTCAATAGCGGGAGGGCGCCCACATTTTCCGGAGGAATCTAAGAGAGGAGATGGTCTGATTTATTGGGTGAGCAGTGGATTTTAAGGGATCTGCGGAGTAGCTACACTCACATCCTCCTGGCCCCAAACCCACTTACAGGAAACGATAGAGCAACAAACCCGAGTAACCAAGTGAGGGCCAGGTGGACAGGAGTACAGTGGCCAAGGGCTTACAGAAGCTGCTCAGAGTGTGGGGGGTGGGAGTGGGGGAGAATGAGGCACCCTACCCTTGCACTCAGGTGGGTCTGTCCAATTTCCGTTTAAGCATGTCACCACTTCATTCCCGAAGAGGCTCAGAAGGTGCCTGCATTGATAATGTGCTGTCTCCCCATGTCGATACCTAGACTTCTCCTCTGGTACATAGGCATTTAGCACTGGGGGAGGGCTGCCACAGGAGAAATCTGAATAAAGAGGAAAATATGGATCTCTAATGCAGCGATCATTGGACATAATTGAGAATGAAAATGGTCACACACTTACATGCAAGATTGATTAACGAAGGTAAAGCAAATTTTTTTTTTGGTAAGGGTTAAGCTTCTACATCATAAGTTTCTTTCCCATCCTCTCTCAGAGGTTAATAGAGATTTTTTGGGCCAATGAGAAAGATGATAATTCTGTGCAACAATTTTTAGTTTGATGTAGTCCTATTTATTTATTTTTTCTTTTGTTTTGCTTGCCTGAGGAGATATGTCAGAAACAAAATATTGCTATGAGAAATGTCTAAGATTTTATGGCTCATGTTTTTTCTTCCAGGGTTTTTATGGTTTACTAGAGGCCTGGTGCATGAAACTCGTGCACTGGGGGTGCGTCCCTCAGCCCAACCTGCACTCTCTTCAATCTGGGACTCTTGGGGGATGTCTGACTGCTGGTTTAGGCCTGATCCTGGCAGTTGGACATTATACCCTCAGCCATGACTATTTGGTGGTCAACAGAAGAGGTACAGTCCTCTGTTGGAAGCAGCAGACATGGCATTCATTACCCGGATGTCGCAGGGCCCACGAGGATACTAAAGGACTTACCCAAGCATTTGGGTGGCTCAGACCACTCTCCATTGTGGCACGTTATTCTCCTGTTTCCTGCAAGCACATAGTAGACATTGCACTGATACTCCACTGAAGACCCGGGAGCATAGACTGCTAATGGATTCGAGGTAATGTCTCCATTGTCAATAGCCGGAGGGCGCCCACATTTTCTGGAGGAATCTAAGAGAGGAGATGGTCTGATTTATTAGGAAGCTGTGGAGTAGCTACACTCACATCCTTCTGGCCCCAAACCCACTTACAGGAAACGATAGAGCAACAAACCCGAGTAACCAAGTGAGGGCCATCTGGACAGGAGTACAGTGGCCAAGGGCTTACAGAAGCTGCTCAGAGAGTTTGGGGGGTGGAGGGGGGAAGAATGAGGCACCCTACCCTTGCACTCAGGCGGGTCTGTCCAATTTCCGTTTAAGCATGTCACCACTTCGTTCCCGAAGAGGCTCAGAAGGTGCCTGCATTGATAATGTGCTGTCTCCCCGTGTCGATACCTAGACTTCTCCTCTGGTACATAGGCATTTAGCACTGGGGGAGGGCTGCCACAGGAGAAATCTGAATAAAGAGGAAAAAATGGATCTCTAATGCAGCGATCATTCGACATAATGGAGACTGAAAATGGTCACACACTTACATGCAAGATTGAATAACGAAGGTAAAGCAAATTTTTTTTTTTTTTTTGTAAGGGTTAAGCTTCTACATCATAAGTTTCTTTCCCATCCTCTCTCAGAGGTTAATAGAGATTTTTTGGGCCAATGAGAAAGATGATTATTCTGTGCAATAATTTTTAGTTTGATGTAGTCCTATTTATTTATTTTTTTCTTTTGTTTTGCTTGCCTGAGGAGATATGTCAGAAACAAAATATTGCTATGAGAAATGTCTAAGATTTTATGGCTCATGTTTTTTCTTCCAGGGTTTTTATGGTTTACTAGAGGCCTGGTGCATGAAACTGGTGCACTGGGGCTGCGTCCCTCAGCCCAACCTGCACTCTCTTCAATCTGGGACTCTTGGGGGATGTCCGACTGCTGGTTTAGGCCTGATCCTTGCAGTTGGACATTATACCCTCAGCCATGACTATTTGGTGGTCAACAGAAGAGGTACAGTCCTCTGTTTGAAGCAGCAGACATGGCATTCATTACCCGGATGTCGCAGGGCCCAGGAGGATACTAAAGGACTTACCCAAGCATTTGGGTGGCTCAGACCACTCTCCATTGCGGCACGTTATTCTCCTGTTTCCTGCAAGCACATAGTAGACATTGCACTGATACTCCACTGAAGACCCGGGAGCGTAGACTGGTAATGGATTCGAGGTAATGTCTCCATTGTCAATAGCGGGAGGGCGCCCACATTTTCTGGAGGAATCTAAGAGAGGAGATGGTCTGATTTATTGGGTGAGCAGTGGATTTTAAGGAAGCTGCGGAGTAGCTACACTCACAAACTCCTGGCCCCAAACCCACTTACAGTTGGACATCCCTCTCACAATCCGGGACTGCTGGCTCCCAACCCCTCTCCTGCCTCCCAGCCTGATCACCACCTAACCACTCGCCTGCCAGTTGGATCAAGGCCTTTCTGCTCCCCTGCTGGCCTGATCACCCCTAACTGCTCTTCCCTGACATCCTGGTCTCCCCAACTGCCCTCCCCTGCTGGCCTGATCACTCCCACAACTATCCTCCCTTGCTGGCCATCTTGTGGTAGCCATCTTTGACTACATGGGGGTGGCCATATTTGATTACATGGGGCGGCCATCTTGTGTGAGGGCGTGAAGGTCAATTTGCATATCACCTCTTTATTATATAGGATAACCTTACATTTACATCTTTAATCTATTTTGAGTTCATTATTTTATAAGATATAAGAAGGCGGTTCAATATCATTTTTGTGTGTGTGTGTGTCTGTCCAATTATACCAGGACCATTTATTAACTAGTGGCACCCCAATAAATTCAATAAAAATTTAAAAACTTTTCAAAGTACAAAAAATGATGTTTTTTTTTCTGAACATTTTTCTTTAAGTTTAGTAAAATGAACACAGATTATATAAAAAAATCAAAGTGAATTTGTAAACCCAAGAAATGCATAACAAACATGTAATTTGGCAGCCACATGTGGTTCTCAAACATCATATTTTTGAATTGTGACTTTAGATCCTTAGGAAATGAGCACGGTAGCCAGGTTCTTAGAGGATAAGTCAAGTATTGCCATGCTTTGAGGAATATCACATGGCTAAGGAAGATGATCACTTAAGATTTCCACAGAGAAACTGAGGAAAAAGAAGAGTGCACTGTATTTACAGTTCCCTACACACACTCCGATGACTTGAGTGCCTAACGGCACTGCAGAGAGCACTGTGCAGCTCATCAGGGGGGTTCGGGGGGATGCAAAGCAATAGGAGGCTGAAGCCTCGGTTCCCAACCAAAGAGGGCGTAGAACCCGCTGGGAATTGCTACGTTTTCGGGGTCACAACCCCTGAGCTTCTGAGGCTGAGGCTGAGCGAGCCTGTGAGTTTGCATTTGACTTTCTACCCATCCCCCCAGATGCTGACACGGCTGTTTCAGGGGTCACACTCTGAAACAGGGCTCGGGGGCTCCATGCCCACCATTGATACACATCCCATTCCTCCATGTTGAGGCATAGACCTTCCTTTATCTGGTCTACACCGGATCCGATGTCTATTTATTTTAATATACTATATTTTATTGATTTTTTATAAAGAGGAAGAGAGAGGGATAGAGAGAAACATCAGTGAGAGAGAAACATCAATCAGTTGCCTCTTGCACACCCCCTACTGGGGATGTGCCCGCAACCAAGGTACATGCCTTTGACCAGAATCAAATCTGGGACCCTTGAGTCCACAGGCCAACACTCAATCCACTGAACCAAACCGGTTTTGGCCCGATGTCTATTTTTAATGATGCTAGAAGCCATTCACCAAAATACCTTTGCATGTGAGTGTTCCGATCCAAATGCCTTCCTTACACTGTACAGTACCGGATCCTTCCATTTGGTAATAGCCTGAACACCTATAAGACACTTGTGCTCCTGACTTGTATGAGTTCTTCAGCTGGCCTACGAGGATGGCATTGGCAAAGCTGGGTGGTCTAGGACAAGTATTTCCTGAAAAAGCAACAACAGAGACTTTTCAGTAAATCTTAAAAAGTACAAATCAGGCAATAATTATACTCTAGAATAATAGACACACATCAATGCAATGCCTACTCTGCAGTTTTCAGAATAGCTTGAAAATGTGAGCCATCTTGACTCAATTACATTGGATAATTTTACATTTATCAAAAGTGCAACGTGGAGATGGTGGTATTGAAAGCCTGAGGAGATGGGCATACAGGTCCTGATTGAGACCAGACTTCTTACATCCAAATTCTTATTTGTCCACTCAGGCCACGGACACTATGTGCATTTGATATTTTTTTGCTTCTGTCCAAATCTTTTCCCATAATTGCATCACACATCTTAAAATAACTACGTTGTCATTGACTTCAGAGAGGAAGGAAGAGGAGTTGAGAGACAGAGACATCAATGAGGAGCGAGAGCCACTGGTTGGCTACCTCCAGCACGCCCCCTACTGGAGGTTTGATCCTGCAATCTGGCATGTGCCCTGACTGGCAATTATAATGTCGCCTCCTAGTTCATAGGTCGATGCTCAACCACCGAACCTCGTGGGCCTGGCTACATCAACCATCTTAGAGCATTATGGATTTATGAGGAGATAACTGATAAACTCTCAGTGCATTGAATATTGATGAGGTTGGTGAGCAGGGACCAGCCATGACACAGGAAGAGATGAGAAGTCAGAGGGTGCCCATCAGAGCACATGGACAGTGAACATGGATGACATCAAATGAAATAATTTGGCTCCTGTTGCCAAACTTCTCATATGACTATTAATTCTTCTATTAATTCTCTAGCAGAATTCAGAACTTTTAGAGAGAACTTCTAGAATTAATGCAGTTGTATAGTTGTACCATGGATGCCCTGAACTAAAGATATTCATTAGCATTAGAAGAAAATGAAATACACTATACTTATGCATTCTGGTGGGTGAGACCAACTTCCTCCTGAGCAATCAATAGCTGCAGGCCCACGGACCCGAAATCCGGGTTTACAGGTGTACATGTATTGTTCCCCATGTGGATAACTGCTTAACATGGAAGGTGGATTAGCATTGGCAATTGCAGGGGGTGGCCCACAAGGAAGTCCTAAAAAAAAAAAAAAAAAAAAAAAAAGAAATCAAATGATCACACAGGCGCTAATATCACATGACAGAAAAGGCGCACAAATGCTTCTAGGATCACCAAGATGGCTGTCCAGCTGTCAGCTTGAGCAAGAACTTGAACGAAAACTGTGAAACAACTGAGAATGAGGGTGTCAATGCTTCTCTAACCAACATGAGCAATAAAAAGAAACACTTTGAGAATCATCTTAAGAAAAGTATCCTCTACTGTAAGAGATCAGCAGGGACAATGGAGGGAGAACATAAATCTTTATGAAACTGGAGACAAAGCCTTCATTGCAACCCATATGACTATGCAGGAATATGAACAGGTACACTTATATGAAGAGTTAGGTTTCATTTAATCACATTTCAGGTTTTGTAGGGAAAAAATGCCCGAAATACAAGTGATTTCATAAGGAGCCAATAAAATTAATAAAACAGGCTTGATTTGTTTATGTAAAAATCATTTGGTAAACATTAAAACCTATATAAATGATATGTAATGGTTTTATACTTTTATAATTCTAAAGAGTTATTTCTCATGACTTTGATAACTATGATAGGTTATCTTACTGACCTGTGCCAAAACAGAACGTTAGTTTGCATGCTGTCCTTACCTACACACTGTGGGGAAGCACTCCATTTTCCCAGGTGGCATGTTATCCCATCTTCTTGAGATAATTTGAAACCATCCTTACAAATATAACTTAATGTGGTGCCATGTTCATATATGGGTTCCAGTGTTTCTCCTCCGTCTTCTGAAGATCTGGATGACTTAATGCTTCCATGTTCTATATGAGGTGGTGGAGGACATGGAGTTTTTTCTATATGAAAGATAGAGATCAAAGGGAGAAACACAAAGGTAATGTTTTTTAAAAAAATATATATTTTATTGATTTTTTCACAGAGAGGAATGGAGAGAGATAGAGAATTAGAAACATCGATGAGAGAGAGACATCGACCAGCTGCCTCCTGCACACCCCCTACTATGGATATGCCTGTAACCAAGGTTGATACCGTTGACCGGAATCAAAACTGGGACCCTTGAGTCCACAGGCCAACGCTCAATCTACTGAACCACACCGGTTTTGGCCCGAGGTCTATTTTTAATGATGCTAGAAGCCATTCACCAAAATACCTTTGCACGTGGGTGTTCCGATCCAAATGCCTTCCTTACACTGTACAGTACCGGATCCTTCCATTTGGTAATAGCCTGAACATCTATAAGACACTTGTGCTCCTGACTTGTATGAGTTATTCGGCTGGCCTACGAAGTTGGCATTGGCAAAGCTGGGTGGTCTAGGACAAGTATTTCCTGAAAAAGCAACAACAGAGACTTTTCAGTAAATCTTAAAAAGTACAAATCAGGCAATAATTATACTCTAGAATAATAGACACACATCAATGCAATGCCTACTCTGCAGTTTTCAGAATAGCTTGAAAATGTGAGCCATCTTGACTCAATTACATTGGATAATTTTACATTTATCAAAAGTGCAACGTGGAGATGGTGGTATTGAAAGCCTGAGGAGATGGGCATACAGGTCATGATTGAGACCAGACTTCTTACATCCAAATTCTTATTTGTCCACTCAGGCCACGGACACTATGTGCATTTGATATTTTTTTGCTTCTGTCCAAATCTTTTCCCATAATTGCATCACACATCTTAAAATAACTACGTTGTCATTGACTTCAGAGAGGAAGGAAGAGGAGTTGAGAGACAGAGACATCAATGAGGAGCGAGAGCCACTGGTTGGCTACTTCCAGCACGCCCCCTACTGGAGGTTTGATCCTGCAATCTGGCATGTGCCCTGACTGGCAATTATAATGTCGCCTCCTAGTTCATAGGTCGATGCTCAACCACCGAACCTCGTGGGCCTGGCTACATCAACCATCTTAGAGCATTATGGATTTATGAGGAGATAACTGATAAACTCTCAGTGCATTGAATATTGATGAGGTTGGTGAGCAGGGACCAGCCATGACACAGGAAGAGATGGGAAGTCTGAGGGTGCCCATCAGAGCACATGGACAGTGAACATGGATGACATCAAATGAAATAATTTGGCTCCTGTTGCCAAACTTCTCATATGACTATTAATTCTTCTATTAATTCTCTAGCAGAATTCAGAACTTTTAGAGAGAACTTCTAGAATTAATGCAGTTTTATAGTTGTACCATGGACGCCCTGAACTAAAGATATTCATTAGCATTAGAATAAAATGAAATACACTATACTTGTGCATTCTGGTGGTTGGGACCAATTTCCTCCTGAGCAATCAATAGCTGCAGGCCCACGGACCCGAAATCCGGGTTCACAGGTGTACGTGTATTGTTCCCCATGTGGATAGCTGCTTAACATGGAAGGTGGATTAGCATTGGAAATTGCAGGGGGTGGCCCACAAGGAAGTCCTAAAAAAAAAAAACAAAAGAAAGGAAAGAAAGAATGACTGTGTATTTCATTAACTGAGCTTCATTTCATGTCATATTTGGTACTTTCATTTGAAATCAAATGATCACACGGGTGCTAATATCACATGACAGAAAAGGCACACAAATGCTTCTAGAATCACCAAGATGGCTGTCCAGCTGTCAGCTTGAGCAAGAACTTGAACGAAAACTGTGAAACACCTGAGAATGAGGGTGTCAATGCTTCTCTAATCAACATGAGCAATAAAAAAAAAAAAACAACCTCCTCCCCCCCAAAAAAAAACCCCACACATTGAAAATCATCTTAAGAAAAGTATCCTCTACTGTAAGAGATCAGCAGGGACAATGGAGGGAGAACATAAATCTTTATGAAACTGGAGACAAAGCCTTCATTGCAACCCATATGACTATGCAGGAATATGAACAGGTACACTTATCTGAAGAGTTAGGTTTCATTTAATCACATTTCAGGTTTTGTAGGGAAAAAATGCCCGAAACACAAGTGATTTCATAAGGAGTCAATAAAATTAATAAAAACAGGCTTGATTTGTTTACGTAAAAATCATTTGGTAAACATTAAAACCTATATAAATGATATGTAATGGTTTTATACTTTTATAATTCTAAAGAGTTATTTCTCATGACTTTGATGACTATGATGGGTTATCTTACTGACCTGTGCCAAAACAGAACGTTAGTTTACATGCTGTCCTTACCTACACACTGTGGGGAAGCACTCCATTTCCCCAGGTGGCATGTTATCCCATCTTCTTGAGATAATTTGAAACCATCCTTACAAATATAACTTAAAGAGGTGCCATGCTCATAAATGGGTTCCAGTGTTTCTCCTCCATCTTCTGAAGATCTGGATGACTTAATGCTTCCATGTTCTATATGAGGTGGTGGAGAACATGGAGTTTTTTCTATAGGAAAGATAGAGATCAAATGGAGAAGCACAAAGATAATGTTTTTTAAAAAAATATATTTTATAAATTTTTTTACAGAGAGGAATGGAGAGAGATAGAGAATTAGAAACATCGATGAGAGAGAGACATCGACCAGCTGCCTCCTGCACACCCCCTACAATGGATATGCCCGCAACCAAGGTTCATACCCTTGACTGGAAACGAACCTGGGACCCTTGAGTCCGAAGGCTGACGCTCTATCCACTGAGCCAAACCAATTTTGCCAAAGATAATGTTTAAATTGAAAAATAAAACCCAACACTGTTTGTTATTTATCCTAGGGACATTGGGACACATTCAAGTATGTCATAATTAAAAATATTTGAAACTTGCAAAGCTAGATGTGCCCACAAAGTTGATGTTACTATCCATTTGTCCCATATGCCTCTTCAGTCTCCTGCTGTTCTTCTTGAGGAGTGAAATACCCATAGACAGAACTTTGGCATTTCCACAGTCACCGGAAGTTTCTGTTTGCATTCATTTCCCATTAGAAGTGAAATAATGCTTATTGTTTTCTGCACCTGGATGGTATGTACTGTTTGGAGATGAAGTGGAATGGATAGGGGAAAGGGGTTCATTTTGTTCCTTTACACAAAGCTGGGGTGGAGGGAGGGGCTGGGGGCAAGGGGTTACCCTCATCGGAAAGAGATTTCTATTGTTAGCGACCCACTACTGACCCACACAGCGCGGTATTGACTGCCATCGTCCATCCTGGCACACCATTTCCTCTCCTTCCTGGATCAGAAAGTTTTCTTGACAGAGGATAGATATTTTTTCTCCTTCTTGATAACGCACTGTCAGGGTAGTAGGTTGAGAATTGGGGATCTGGGGTGGAGGTGGACATCGTGGTGCTTCTAAAAACATTAACATCAGATTTCTTGATGAAAACTCGTAAGTCAAAAATATTAGAACAAGAACTCAGTGACTGAAATGATCAATCATAATGCACCTGGATACACCAAACGGTAATGCTCTGTTCTGTACTTCAATAGGTTATCTTTCCATCTTGTTTGTCACTCTAACATACCTCACTGGGCTTATATTCCCAAGGCCTTCCCTGTAGGTTCTTTCCTTTATTCCACTGTGATCCATCTTGGGTAGTTTAGCTTATGTAAAAGGCTTTCTGAATATTCTAGAAATTGGTAAAAATAGAGTATAGTGGGTCAAGGTGCCCTCCAGTTCAAGAAGATCAATACAGACATGAAAAGTGAAATGAACCCAATGTTACTGGGATTGGTGGTGCAATAAGACTCAGACATGAGCACCGACAGATGCCTAGATGGGTCGATTCCTACAGCGATTGGTGGATGCAGACAGATAGACCGGTAGCTAGATGTGTACACCCATAGATGCTTAGATAAATGCACAGGTTACAGGCATAGGCACATCTGAAGGCAAGAAGTTGGTAGCAATGGGATTCCGATATTAACGAGCTCACCCACTGCCCATGTGACTGTACTGCTGGGTGGTGTGTTGATAGCTGACCAAGGCACATGATACAATTCATACTCAGGGACAGTGTTTTGGTTAGTTTCTAAATTTCCTTCCAGTTTCATAATTATTGTCATAATACATAGTAAAAATTTTTTTAAGACAGAAAGAGACACTTTTTACAAGGGAGGAAGAAAAAGCACATTTTGGGAATGATCTAAAGAAGAGCTCACCTGTGCAGGTCACCTCAGGCTGCCATTTTCCATTCATGCAGACTGAGTGTTTCTGCTCTGACTTACTCCCACATGTGTAACTGATTTTCCTATTGTGCTCATAGTTCACCCAATATGACAACTTTGTCTCAGAGGCAATTGCCCTGGATAATTTACACGTCTTGATTTCACCTGTTGCTGTAAAATGAAAATATTCCATTGAAGACACTAATTATGAAAATCCAAGCAACTAATACAAAAAACAGAAAAACAACACAACAACTATAGAGTCCAGACTTTAATGAAATAGGACTTTAGGACCATAAATTCCACCAGAAAAGTTCTTTCTGTTCATGTTACAATGTGTGATCATATAGTCCTATGTCCAGTATTGAAATTTCAGAGAGAATAGCCATATAGTCCTATGAAATTTCTGAGAGAATCTTGACCTTTGCGGATTACAAGGACATTGGGGTACAACTTTTGTCTGATTTAATAGGAAAGTTATACTTTCCTATGTGTTAAAAAGGAAAAAGTATCTGTGGAAATAGACTATGTGAATTTCCTAGTTTTATTATATATTTTTCAATAAATTTAATGTACAATAACACGTTTGTCTAAGTTGTAGGATGCAGAATGTGAACATTTCAGCATATCTTTACCACGATCACCAAAAACTAGAATAAGATATTGCTTGTTTGTGTTTTACATCGTAACCTATTTTGTATATACATTCTTAGGATATTTGAGAAGCTATTTTATCCACCATGTCATCCTATATCTAATAATATTGTATAGCCATAATAACACATTTATGCTGGTTTCGGTATGTTTTAGATACTATAAAAGTTTTCATACACAGCTACATATTTAAAAAATGCAATGCAGGTGGCAATCCTTTCTGATTTTGATAAGGCATCAGTGTAGATCTTAGGTAGCTTTTGTTCATAATTTGTTAATGATGAGAGTCAGGTGAGAATAAACAGAACAAAGAAAAGTCAAGCAACTGGCCAAAGAAAAGTAATGATTTTGCAATGCAACCTAAAAAATATATATATAAAATCAAGGAGGCTAATTTAAAACAGACTAGAGGCTTGAGAGTTGGTCTTATTTTTGGGATGGATCCAGAGTGTTGAAGGAGACAAAATGAGTCGCGTTCTTCAAGAGATGATGACTGAAGGAAGACTTGTAGTCAAAAGAAGGTGTGATGGTTGTGGTATGTCTAAAGATGCTTGTTTTCTGAAACAATTAATTTATCAGGGGAAAAGAAACATCTTGAATAGAGTGAAAAGCAAGATGATAGGGAGGTACAAAATAAACATCAGAGAAGAATATTTCAATCATATGTCTTTAAGTAAAATCTAGCTTCATAGGTATAAACAATGTCAATATTAGGGACAGACACATAAAACTCTATTGCTAGTTTCTATTTTTCCTTTATAGACAGTATTAAACTATAAACAATGAATGTTTGATTCACTACAGTTTGCAAGCTGACATTTCAAAAATACGGTTGCATGTAGAGCTTCACAATGAAAAACATTCAATGCTATTAAATGTCAATTATAAAAGGGTCTTCTCACCAATGCACTGAGGTGGTTGGGTCCACGTTCCCTTAATACAGGTAACTGAGCTGTGACCAACCATTGTAAAGTTGTCTCTGCAAGTGAACTCTACTGAGTCTCCATGCTGATAGGAGGGCCGTGCTGGGGACACGACCTTGCCATCCGTCAGATCAGGTACGTCTCCACATGTACTGTGCTCCTCTGTGAAAATCCCACAACAAACATTCAGCTTTCAGGTGCAAGTGAGGTCTTGATATGAAGAGAAACACAAAGTGATGACGTAAGTCTAACCATTGAAAGTGAGTATACATTACCAACACACACGGGCAAGGGTGTCCACTCTCCGTCCACGCACTGGATTTTCTTAGCGCCCTTCATCAGGAACCTGGGGTTGCAGGCATACTCCACCACCTCACCATGTTTATATTTCTCTTTAGGTGTGTCTGCAACTGCCCCGTTGGGGAGATGAGGAGGTTGATCACAGGATTGTACTTCCTCTATGGTAGAAATTCTATGTAAGTACAGATTAAAGTGCCTCTTGTACAACTGAAAATCCAGTAAAATGAAGAGATTTTTTCTTTAAGCTATGACTTGCTATCTAACTTACCTTTTGAGAAAGGAAACAGAATGGTGTTTACGCCAGATGCATGTCTCCCAGTTCTGCTATGATACAGAACTAGCATGTTGGACAGACATGTAAGCCCAGGAAACGTTTGCTATTCTAGATCAGGGGTGGGGAAAGTCTGGCCTGAGGGCCATAAAAGGCCCGAGAAATCATTTGATCTGGCCCTGCCAAGGCATCAGAGGTGAGTTAATTACATGTTTGACCAATTCCAGAAGGAAGAGTTTTCAGTTGATAATTTTGCATCACCTGTGAATGATTTCATAAATATCCAAAGGCCCTTGGCAGAAAGAAGTTGCCCTATCCCTGCTCTAGACCATCTAAACCCGTATGCAAATCAATGACCAGGTAAGATCATGTAACTATTCACATTCCAAGGAAACATTTCATCAAAATGTTTTTTTTTGGAATAAAAATCATTGGAGGCAAGCATTTGATCAACAAATTTTACCTCTACGTAATATGGTATATGGCATTGAATGAACTCTATGATGCTTGAAGAGTGTTTAGAAATTCTCAGGAAAACTTGAGGTGAGATCCATGCTGATAGAAATATCCAATACCAATGTTGGAAGTTATGCAATAATTATGACTAAGGAGTTCACTCTAGCGTCGCATAAGATGTCCATCGATGGAGATTTTCAATATTTAGTCCAAAAGACAACTAAAGATTGCTTCCGTAAATAAGGAAGTGTGAGGTATCTACTACCCAACATCAATTCCTGGCTTATGCACTGAATTCTAGGCACACTGGCAGCCAACAGAATACTGAGAGAGGAAAAGAACAGCTGATATCCAACATCCTAATTCTTGTTTGAGCAAGTGTCAGAGAAATAATCACCTTTACATGTCGGAGGATTAGGGGACCATCCAAAGTGGTAGCACTGTATTGAATCTGGTCCAAGAAGAGATTGGATTCTATATCTGCAGTAGAATTTCAACACGTCTCCAATGACATATTTCTCTTTCTGAGGCTGAGCAAGTAACTCCTGCTCTATATCGGGAACGATGCACTCTCTTTCTATAAAAAGGGTAAATAATTTAATGAGAACATAAGACCAATCTGTGCCAAGTAAACTTTACATGTCATGTAGAAATTAGTGGCTGGGTGTTACATATACAGAGAGGATCGCAGGCGTCTTCAAACTACGGCCCGCGGGCCACATGCAGCCCCCAGGGGAGTCTGATTCTGCCTGCCAGGTTCTTTGGGCAGTGAGCGCAGCCGAGGTGTTACAGTAGGAATTCGTAGTTCATATAGTCCGGCCCTCCAGCTCTCCGAGGGACCGTGATCTGGCCCCCACTTTAAAAAGTTTGAGGACCCCTGCTAGAGTATTAGTGAGAGACATATACACTGACTGGCCAGATTGTGATGATCTCTGAACGCATAATAATCTGGCCACTCAGTGTGTGTGTGTGTGTGTGTGTGTGTGTGTGTGTGTGTGTGTGTGTGTATTAGAGGCCCAGTGCATGAATTTGTACATGGGTTGGATCCGGCCAACCTGGCCAGGGGGAGGGGACACAGGCAGTTGGTCTGCTTGACTGCTGGTCGAACTCCTGATCCAGGGGACAATTTGCATATTAGCCTTTTATTCTATAGGATATACACTGAGTGCCCAGAGTACTATGCATACAGAGATCATAATCTGGCCAACCGATGTCTAGTCCTAAGTACAAATACACATATGTAACACTGAAAAGCAAAAAATTAAAAGTTTCTGTTAACAAAACTGTGGGTTTGATCTTAATTACAATTAGAGACTTTGGAAATCAAAGACTGCTTTGAAGTCCTCTGCTTTACCTTCTCAGTGAGGCCAAGATTTGGACTTAGACCTCTTTATTTATTTATTTATTTATTTATTTATTTATTTATTAATTATTGATTTCAGTGACGAAGGGGGAAGGAGAAACAGCAATGTACAGAGAGACTCATTGATTGGCTGCCTCCTGCACAGCCCACACTGGGGATCACCTCACAGCCCCAGCCTGTGCCCGGAAGTGGAACGGAACGGTGACCTCCTGGTTCATAGGTCAATACTCAAGCAGTGAGCCCCACAGGCCAGGCAGATCACCCTTATTTTTTAGTTTAAGAGAAGGAATTGCAGAATTAAGAAGCGGGTCAAGAGATGGAGGGAACTTAGAGCTTCATCTTGGAGGGGGAACCCAGCCCATGTCAGTACATTTTGCCGTATTTCCTTAGGTGGGAGGGTAAAAGCCACTTTTACAGGAGTATGTGATTGTGTCTCCCACTCCGTATTTGCTCTTGTCAGCACGGAAGTGACTGTTTGCAATTCTTGGAGGGTCACAGGCCGATTCTGAAAAGTAAAGGGACATGTGAAGTACATATGAAATCTCCTGAAAGTCATCCAGGACAGGAGAATCGGTGAGTGTCTTTTTTTCCCTCTGTCCAAAGTGCAAAGGGGCATTCAAATGAGCACCCTGTCCTTACGCGTATATTAGCCACGGTTATATTGTAACTAACAGAAAACATCTGGGCCACCTAGACGCAGGGTTCAGTAAAATATGTCTGCCGTATGCAGTGGGTGATGTTAATCGACAGGAACCTCAAATGAGCCTTAACTCACCCTGCTGCCTCCTGCATGTACATTTCTGCCTGGCCGGTGTGGCTCAGGCGTTGAGCGTGACCTCTGAACCAGGAGGTCAGGGTTTGATTGTCGCTGAGGGCACATACCCAGGTTGGGAGCTTGATACCCATTGTGGGGGGAGGGCGGAGGAGGGAGCCTATTCATGATTCTCAATCACCACTGATGCTTCTAACTCTCTCACCCTCTCCCTTCCTCTCTGAAATCAATAAATATATACTTAGTGCATGTTTTCTCTCACTTGAATCCACCGTATCTATCAGATTTTCATGCTCCCATTGCAGTCCAGTCTACATATCTCAGCTCTCACTACACAGTATAGCCACACGTAACACCAATGTTTGAAGTCAAAAGCCATGAGACACATATAAAAACACGTTTCCCTAAGAGACCAACCAAATACTATTGGGAAATCTTTGTTAAATTAGTTAAGAATTGAAGAACTTCTGGTGGTTGCTTTCGAGCAGTGGGCATACATCCCTTGACAAATGGATTTATCTCTCATAATCTCCATTAAAGCCAACGGTGCTGGTTAACCATTGCCAGGGCCGGTGCCTCTAGCCAAAACAGTAACAGCTGAGATTAAACAAACGTGTGAGGCCACATTTTTCCTACTGTTAGAAGCCATCATGAAGATTTGGAAGACGAATAATAGTTCCATATTGGCACTCCATGTTGTGAATCAGTAGACACATCCAGTTTGCACAGGGATGGATGAATTGGGCCAAAGGTAGTTTCTATTTATCAGGTTGTGGTACTTTTCATCATTCCTGCAAATGGTTTGTCGTCAGAGATTGTCCCCTAATGAATGCAGAGGCCAAAGTTTTGGTAAATGACCCTCCAATAGTCTTAGCCAGTGGGTTCAACTCCTGGTCAAGGGCGCATGTCTCTGTGGCAGTTTCCATCACGGGCCCTGGTTGGAGCTTGTGTGAGAGGCAACCAGTCCATGTGTCTCTCACATTGATGTGTGTGTGTGACTCTCTCTCCCCCTTCTCCCTCCCTTGCACTCTTTCCCTAAGGTTCATTAGAAAATACACCCTCGGTAAGGATTTTCCAAGAAGTAAAGGCAGATGAAAAAGGTCCAATCCTACTTAAGAAGGAGCTAAATGTTTCAACTCACCTTGTCCACGAGCCCAGGAGACCCACAGGGTGAGGATGACGTGGACCAGGAGCAGCATGGTGGGCCTCCCCGGGTGTGTGAGCGCAGATGGTCTGGCGCTGCTGTTTCGGATTAAGTCTGCCTCATGAGCCGTTACCAAGCGTGGCTCTGAATTTGAGTGAGAGTACAGGGAAGCTAGCTGACTATGTTTACTCAGTAGATATCAAAGTTCAAAGACTTTTGCAGTATCTATAAATTTGCATGAATGATTTATTTCACAATTACCTCCTGAGTTACTTCCCTGACAGGTACTCACAGCTTTCCTTAGGGACAGAATGGACTGGTTCCAAAACTCTAATCTTGAACCACTTCTTGAGGATGGGAGAGGTTCTTTCTCAACCAGGATGTTCCGGTGGGAATAGCTCTGCCTGCATGTCCCTGTGACTGTCTCTTCTCTTCTCCTTGCTCTCACCCGGCTGCAGTCCTTAGGGGTCAGTGGACACCAGCCAGGGTGTCCGCACAGTGTAGGCTCCTGTCTGTAGGGCAGCACTGATTTTTTTGTAAACTCACCACAGACCACACCACCATGTCCAAGGATTTCAGCACATTTTTCACATTTAACCTCCCCCCCTACCCCCCATATGTTTGATGGTATTTAAATGAGAGGGAGGCACAGGGAGAGAGAAAAATATCAAAGGTGAGAAACATCTACCTGCTGCCTCCTGCATGCCTCCTACTGGGGAATAAGCCCATAACCACAGAATGAGCCCTCACCTGGAATGAACCTGTGACCTCTTGGTGAATGGCTCGTCATTCAACCAACGGAGCCACACTGGCCGGCCTAGGCTCCTTTCATTTGAGGGCACCACATATTCAGAGGGAAGGAATGGAGAAAATGGGAAGGGTAAACTCTTACCCTAACCAGGAACTGGTTTGGCCAATAAACTTCTGCTCAGATACTAATTGGAGACTATTTATCACAGAGTTTCCATTGGACTGGGATTTGTTTTCATGTGCTTAAAGAATGGGTTCTGAGAAAACAGAAATTCAGTTCCATATTGACTTAGGGCCAGGGAAATTGCTCATTGACCAGTTAGTTAAGATGTGTAGCTCTAAAACAACCGATTATTTTAGTCAAATGGAAGAGCAAAGCTTCAACTCTGTCAAGCTGTTCAAACCCTACAGGTGCTAACAATGACAACTGCCCTGCTTGCTCACAAGTCTTCAGCCCACAATTCAGCCCACAGTTCACAAACAGCCCAGGAACAGGACTCGGCCCATGGGGATGATGGGCATTAGCTCTTTCCATAACTTCATTCTCCAAGCTAGCCATTGGGTTGAAGGTTTGTTTGTTTATAAAAGGAGGGATTCCTAATTGCTTATATTCATTTCCTCTACTTTCAGATCCCTGTGTGATACCAGAAAACATCATGAATGAAAAGAACATACAGTTAAAAGAGAAATTTGACAAACCCTATTATGCCAAATCCGGGGATGTCGTGGAATTTGTGTGCAAATCGGGACACAAGGCGGTGTCGTCAGAGGAGTCATTTCAAGCCGCGTGTCGGGAAGGGGCAGTGGAGTTCCCCAGATGTGAATGAAGAAGCTCTGTAGCCCCAAATATGTGGCCGGTCCCACCTACTGCTCTTCCCGCCTCAAAGCTTGCCAGTCTTCTGGCATTTCCTGCTCTTTCCTGTGGAAGGTATTTGTATAAAACTTAGTTTTATGTCCTCTCTCTCTCTTTCTTTAACCATCAGATGCATGTGTAGTATCAGAAGAAATCAGGAGAAAACATAACATACAGCTGAGATCCTTAGATGCGAGAAAAGATTATTTTACAGGGGAAGATCATATTGAATTCGTGTGCCAACCCAGCTGTGATGAAGGGTCACCATCATCCGCACTCCAAGTACAATGTCAAGGAGGAGAACTGGAGATTCCCACTTATGAGCAAGATGATAGTGTATGCCAGGCATACCATCAAACGATGACAATGATGATGACGATGAATGATAGAAAATTCATTCAATTCACTCAGAATTCCTTATTATGAATCCAATTCTTCTCAAGTTACTTTTCTGGCTAGGTTTAACTCATTTTTATTCATTAGTCTGAATCTGTGTCAAATACTATGTAGAAGATGTCACTGTAAACAGACATCAACCCACCAGCCACTTCTCATAAGCATCTCATTACAATATGACAAACCAAAATGCTATGTGGGAGCATTTTCCAAGTTTGTTAACTGACTTCTGATTTCAGGTTAATTCTTGTAAGGCAGACATTTTTAAATTGTATGTTCTTATCATTACTACTCATTCTGTGCTTACTCTGTCTGTGGGTGTGTATTTCCGGCATCTCTTCTTCCCATTGGTTCAGGTGTTTTGTCATTCTGACACTTCCACATAGAGAATATTTGTTATTGATTTAGACACTTAGGAATAAAACTTTCCAATGTGCTTGTTTCCTAAAGATGAATTTTAGGATCATGTTGTCAGTGATATTCGAATTTCGTTAAATAAGGAAAGTTTTCTTGGACCAAACTGAAAGCATGAATGAATTGCGGAGAATATACATCTTAATGACAGCACGTCTTCGATCCACAAACATGGACATTTTCATTTCTTAGTCTTGAAATTGTTTTCGCCGTATGTTTTGAAATTTGCAGTGTAGCAATTTTACCAATATTCTGTCGAATGTTATCCTTATATTTAATTATTCATAAGTGATATTAACTTTAAATATTCATAAATGACAATCATTTTTTAACATTCCTTTTTAATGCTTTGTTTCAAATATAAAGAACATGCATTTGTGTATTAGTTCCAGTGGCTCTTTTTGGTGCAGTTCTTAAAGGCTTTCTAAGTTACAAATCTATATTTTACTTTCCTTATACAACTCATTTTCCTCCTTGCCTTAGTGAATTCAATATCACCTGCATTTCATATTTTATTATTAGGAAATACTCTTCATTATTCTCTGGTGTTTCTCTTTGGAATATCATTTCATTTAATACTAGTGTCCTGGGGCACAGACTTGGGCACATTGAACGGAAATTAATTAAAAGGTGGCCTGAGGGGTGGGACTGGGCGAGAGAGGCTGGACACTCCCTGGAGCCAACTCACCACTGTCTCTCTCCAGCCGGCCGCATCTGAGGCAGCAGCTTGAAGGGTGTCTGTGGAGCGAGCAGGGTCCCTCTGGCAGTTGAGGTCCCTTGACCTGGCCTCCAGGTTTGGGCTGAAACTGGCTCTCTGACATCCACCCAGGGGTCCCAGACTGCAAGAGGGCGGTTCTTGGGTGATACACCCTGGAATGGGGCTCCCTCCTCTCTGGTTCTGGGGTGCATCACCCAAAAACTGCTGCTGCCACGTCATCGCAGCTCAGCAGCTCCTGCGTTGAGCGTCTTCCCCCTGGTGGTCAGTGTGCATCATACCTACTGGCTGGTCGGACCATTAGATGGCCTTTTATATATATATTGTAGATTACCATTACCACTCACCTTATATAAACTTTGTTCATACAAGTTTTAAATTTTTCAATGTTTTGCTTTCAGGCAGTCACTTTTTTTTTTTTTAAATACTATTCTTTTTTTTTTTTTTTAAATACATTTTATTGACTTTTCACAGAGAGGAAGGGAGAGAAATAGAGAGCTAGAGACATCGATGAGAGAGAGACATCAACTAGCTGCCTCCTGCACACCCCCTACTGGGGATGTGCCTGCAGCTAAGGTACATGTCCTTGACTGGAATCGAATCTGGGACCTTTCAGTCTGCAAACTGACACTTTATCCACTGAGCCAAACCGGTTTTGGCATCAGGCAGTCACTTTTAAAAATATATACATTTATTGATTTCAGAGAGGAAGGGAGAGGAAAAGGAAGATAGAAACATCCATGATGAGAATCATTGATCGAATGCCTCCTGCACACCTCACTCTGGGGATCGAGCCCAAAACCCAGGCATAGGCCCTGACCAGGAATTGAACCATGACTTCCTGGCTCATAGGTCAATGCTCAAACATACGAGGTGGGCTCAACTAGTTATTTTTTAATACTTACATTGGTCTTTTCTGAAATGGCTCCTAACTGGGTTTTCTCTTTATTCAGTTCTACTTCATCTTTTTTTCTTATTGGCTTGTCATTGTAATCTGATATCAATAATTACGATTAATGGATGCATTTATGCCATTTGCCAATAGCTTCTAATTTGTCCCATGTTTTTCTGGTAGTCTTTAGAATCCTCTGTTTTCTTTTACATTAGTCTATGCTTTTAGCATTACATTTTATACAATTTGTTGATGATTAGATATCTCTTTTTAGTCATTGGTCTAGGATTTATAATATCCATTTCTGGCAATCAAACTGTAGTTGATTATTAACGGAAATGGAGGGGTCTTGCAAGCCTCTTTGGACTTTGATATCTATTGAGTGATCCATGAACTTCACTTCTGGCAGCTCACCCTGCCCATATGCCCACATCATGAAAGAGTTCTTCATATTTCTGAGAATGTGTTGTCTTCCTTTTCAAATGTATTTATTTTAATTTAACATATTCTAGGGGCTCAAAGGTGATATATGTTAAAGATTGAGGAATGGGAGGATGTAAGAATTGAACCCAATGCCCACGTCTCTTATACCTGAATTGAACTATATTTGTGATAGGTATTTCATTGATTCCTGCCAGTCTTTGATCTTTAACCATTGGCTCACTTTCATAGCACACTGGGTGAATGTGTTGTACATGTCCATACTCGGTATTTTACCAGTTTTCCAATCTGTGTTACAATAGCTAGGTCCCTGATTGGAATCTAGTACCTCTTTATGACCTGTTTGAATCATTGAATGTGCTAGATGGATATGAAGATGTTGCATTTCATAATTTTGGGAGTATAGTGAGCTATGGATAGATAGCAAATCTAAGTAATAGCCTCTACCATCTATTGCCAACAGGGGAATGACACAGTTTGGTTTTTGACATGTTTGTGAAGTGATTTTAAGGTGAAGATGGAGACAAGCATTTCCCCATTGTCTCTGGAATAAGAGTCTCAGAACGCCCCCACCCATCATGGAGAAAGCTGAGAACATTGGGAGGGTGATGGGGGGAAGCAGAGGGGTAGGACATGGCGTCCAATTTCCGGCCAGAGACGTTTCATGAACGGAACACACAGCACGCTGGTTTCTCACACTTTAATGAGACGCTTATGAGAAGTGACATCTCCCATCTGGCACTTAACACGAACGTGATTAATGAATAAAAGTGAGTCACACCCAACCCGAAAAATAAATTGAGAAGAATTAGATTAACATGAAAGCATTCTGAATGAAGGTGCAGATTTTAATGTGAAAACTGCCGTGTAGCTCTCATTTTACCAACAAGTGGGAAAGTCCATTTTCCCTTCTCGACATTGTACTCGGAATGCAGATCTTGGTGACTTGGGATAATAGCCAAGTCGACACCTAAATTCAGTATAATCGTTTGTTTCAGAATAAAGCTTTTTCTCATATGACCATTTAAACTCTATCTTATGTTCTTCCAGGACTTCTTCTGATATCACACATACATCTGAAGGTTAAAAAAAAAAAAAAAAGGAACATAAAACTTTAGGTAGTATACAAATATTTTCCACAGAATTTTACACTCTCATGTAGTCCCTTCTACACAGATCTAGAAACTTATCCTCAAACCCTTCTGCAAACCACTGCATTGAAAATCCACCGTGTTGCTGTAACTTAGGGGTCCTCAAACTTTTTAAAGTGGGGGCCAGATCACAGTCCCTCAGAGAGCTGGAGGGCCGGACTATATGAACTACTAATTCCTACTGTAACACCTCGGCTGCGCTCACTGCCCAAAAAACCTGGCGGGCCGGATCAGACTCTTCTGCGGGCCGCATGTGGCCCGCGGGCCGTAGTTTGAAGAACCCTGCAACTCATTGTAAACTATCAGTGATGGAAAGTTGGTACTCTGTGGAACCTGTAATCCCTGTGTGCTCCAGTCAGCCTTCACAGTGTCCCCTCTGCTATGAAGGGCTTTCATTAAAGAACCCTTGAAGGGGTGGTGGAGGTGGAGAGGGAGGAGGGGGCATAAGTGGTGCTGGGGGAATACATTACAAAAAAGACAAATAATTGTTTCTTGCTGCTGTTGCTCAAGAATTTTTCAGATGTTATACCCTCAGCCATGACTATTTGGTGGTCAACAGAAGAGGCACAGCCCTCTGTTGTAAGCAGCAGACATGCCATTCATTACACGTGGATACTAAAGGACTTACCTAAGCATTTGGGTGGCTCAGACCACTCTCCATTGCGGCACATTATTCTCCTGTTTCCTGCAAGCACATAGCGGGCCTGGCACTGATACTCCACTGAGGACCCGTGAGCGTAGACTGCTAATGGATTCGAGATAATGTCTCCATTGTCAATAGCGGGAGGGCGCCCACATTTTCCGGAGGAATCTAAGAGAGGAGATGGTCTGATTTATTGGGTGAGCAGTGGATTTTAAGGGAGCTGCGGAGTAGCTACACTCACATCCTCCTGGCCCCAAACCCACTTACAGGAAACGATAGAGCAACAAACCCAAGTAACCAAGTGAGGGCCAGCTGGACAGGAGTACAGTGGCCAAGTGCTTACAGAAGCTGCTCAGAGAGTGTGGGGGGTGGGGGTGGGGGGGAGAATGAGGCACCCTACCCTTGCACTCAGGTGGGTCTGTCCAATTTCCGTTTAAGCATGTCACCACTTCATTCCCGAAGAGGCTCAGAAGGTGCCTGCATTGATAATGTGCTGTCTCCCCATTTCGATACCTAGACTTCTCCTCAGGTACATAGGCATTTAGCACTGGGGGAGGGCTGCCACAGGAGAAATCTGAATAAAGAGGAAAAAATGGATCTCTAATGCAGCGATCATTTAGATGCAATTGAGACGGAAAGTCTTCATAAATTTACATGCAAGTTTGCAAAAAAGAAGATAAAACTTTTTTTTTTTTTTTTTTTTTTTTTTTTAAGAGGCAATTTTCTACTTCTTAAATTTCTTTCCCATCCTCTCTCAAAGGTTAATAGAGATTTTTTGGGCCAATGAGAAAGATGATTATTCTGTGCAATAATTTTTAGTTTGATGTAGTCCTATTTGTTTATTTTTTTCTTTTGTTTTGCTTTCCAGAGGAGATATGTCAGAAACAAAATATTGCTATGAGAAATGTCTAAGATTTTATGGCTCATGTTTTTTCTTCCAGGGTTTTTATGGTTTACTAGAGGCCTGGTGCATGAAACTCGTGCACTGGGGGTGCGTCCCTCAGCCCAACCTGCACTCTCTTCAATCTGGGACTCTTGGGGGATGTCCGACTGCTGGTTTAGGCCTGATCCTGGCAGTTGGACATCCCTCTCACAATCTGGAACTGCTGGCTCCCAACCCCTCTCCTGCCTCCCAGCCTGATCACCACCTAACCACTCGCCTGCCAGTTGGATCAAGGCCTTTCTGCTCCCCTGCTGGCCTGATCACCCCTAACTGCTCTTCCCTGACATCCTGGTCTCCCCAACTGCCCTCCCCTGCTGGCCTGATCACTCCCACAACTTTTCTCCCTTGCTGGCCATCTTGTGGTGGCCATCTTTGACTACATGGGGGTGGCCATATTTGATTACATGGGGCGGCCATCTTGTGTGAGGGCGTGAGGGTCAATTTGCATATCACCTCTTTATTATATAGGATAACCTTACATTTACATCTTTAATCTATTTTGAGTTCATTATTTTATAAGTTATAAGAAGGTGGTTCAATATCATTTTTGTGTGTGTTGTGTGTCTGTCCAATTATACCAGGACCATTTATTAATTAGTGGCACGCCAATAAATTCAATAAAAATTTAAAAACTTTTCAAAGTACAAAAAATGATGTTTTTTTTCTGAACATTTTTCTTTAAGTTTAGTAAAATGAACACAGATTATATAAAAAAGTCAAAGTGAATTTGTAAACCCAAGAAACGCATAACAAACGTTATTTGGCAGCCATATGTGGTTCTCAAACATCATATTTTTGAATTGTGACTTTAGATCCTTAGAAAATGAGCACGGTAGCCAGGTTCTTAGACAATAAGTCAAGTATTGCCATGCTTTGAGGAATATCGCATGGCTAGGGAAGATGATCACTTAAGATTTCCACAGAGAAACTGAGGAAAAAGAAGAGTGCACTGTATTTACAGTTCCCTACACACACTCCGATGACTTGAGTGCCTAATGGCACTGCAGAGAGAGCTGTGCAGCTCATCGGGGGGGCTTCGGGGGGATGCAAAGCAATACGAGGCTGAAGCCTCGGTTCCCAACCAAAGAGGGTGTAGAACCCGCTGGGAATTGCTACGTTTTTGGGGTCACAACCCCTGAGCTTCTGAGGCTGAGGCTGAGCAAGCCTGTGAGTTTGCATTTGACTTTCTACCCATTCCCCCAGATGCTAACACGGCTGTTTCAGGGGTCACACTCTGAAACAGGGCTCGGGGGCTCCAATGCCCACCATTGATACACATCCCATTCCTCCATGTTGAGGCATAGACCTTCCTTCATCTGGCCTACACCGGATCCGATGTCTATTTTTTAAAAAATATGTATTTTATTGATTTTTTACAAAGAGGAAGAGAGAGGGATAGAGAGAAACATCAGTGAGAGAGAAACATAGATCAGTTGCCTCTTGCACACCCGCTACTGGGGATGTGCCCGCAACCAAGGTACATGCCTTTGACCAGAATCGAATCTGGGACCCTTGAGTCCACAGGCCAACGCTCAATCCATTAACCAAACCCGTTTTGGCCCCATCTATTTTTAATGATGCTAGAAGCCATTCACCAAAATACCTTTGCATGTGGGTGTTCCGATCCAAATGCCTTCCTTACACTGTACAGTACCGGATCCTTCCATTTGGTAATAGCCTGAACACCTATAAGACACTTGTGCTCCTGACTTGTATGAGTTCTTCAGCTGGCCTACGAGGATGGCATTGGCAAAGCTGGGTGGTCTAGGACAAGTATTTCCTGAAAAAGCAACAACAGAGACTTTTCAGTAAATCTTAAAAAGTACAAATCAGGCAATAATTATACTCTAGAATAATAGACACACATCAATGCAATGCCTACTCTGCAGTTTTCAGAATAGCTTGAAAATGTGAGCCATCTTGACTCAATTACATTGGATAATTTTACATTTATCAAAAGTGCAACGTGGAGATGGTGGTATTGAAAGCCTGAGGAGATGGGCATACAGGTCCTGATTGAGACCAGACTTCTTACATCCAAATTCTTATTTGTCCACTCAGGCCACGGACACTATGTGCATTTGATATTTTTTTGCTTCTGTCCAAATCTTTTCCCATAATTGCATCACACATCTTAAAATAACTACGTTGTCATTGACTTCAGAGAGGAAGGAAGAGGAGTTGAGAGACAGAGACATCAATGAGGAGCGAGAGCCACTGGTTGGCTACCTCCAGCACGCCCCCTACTGGAGGTTTGATCCTGCAATCTGGCATGTGCCCTGACTGGCAATTATAATGTCGCCTCCTAGTTCATAGGTCGATGCTCAACCACCGAACCTCGTGGGCCTGGCTACATCAACCATCTTAGAGCATTATGGATTTATGAGGAGATAACTGATAAACTCTCAGTGCATTGAATATTGATGAGGTTGGTGAGCAGGGACCAGCCATGACACAGGAAGAGATGGGAAGTCTGAGGGTGCCCATCAGAGCACATGGACAGTGAACATGGATGACATCAAATGAAATAATTTGGCTCCTGTTGCCAAACTTCTCATATGACTATTAATTCTTCTATTAATTCTCTAGCAGAATTCAGAACTTTTAGAGAGAACTTCTAGAATTAATGCAGTTTTATAGTTGTACCATGGACGCCCTGAACTAAAGATATTCATTAGCATTAGAATAAAATGAAATACACTATACTTGTGCATTCTGGTGGTTGGGACCAATTTCCTCCTGAGCAATCAATAGCTGCAGGCCCACGGACCCGAAATCCGGGTTCACAGGTGTACGTGTATTGTTCCCCATGTGGATAGCTGCTTAACATGGAAGGTGGATTAGCATTGGAAATTGCAGGGGGTGGCCCACAAGGAAGTCCTAAAAAAAAAAAACAAAAGAAAGGAAAGAAAGAATGACTGTGTATTTCATTAACTGAGCTTCATTTCATGTCATATTTGGTACTTTCATTTGAAATCAAATGATCACACGGGTGCTAATATCACATGACAGAAAAGGCACACAAATGCTTCTAGAATCACCAAGATGGCTGTCCAGCTGTCAGCTTGAGCAAGAACTTGAACGAAAACTGTGAAACACCTGAGAATGAGGGTGTCAATGCTTCTCTAATCAACATGAGCAATAAAAAAAAAAAACAACCTCCTCCCCCCCCAAAAAAAAACCCCACACATTGAAAATCATCTTAAGAAAAGTATCCTCTACTGTAAGAGATCAGCAGGGACAATGGAGGGAGAACATAAATCTTTATGAAACTGGAGACAAAGCCTTCATTGCAACCCATATGACTATGCAGGAATATGAACAGGTACACTTATCTGAAGAGTTAGGTTTCATTTAATCACATTTCAGGTTTTGTAGGGAAAAAAATGCCCGAAACACAAGTGATTTCATAAGGAGCCAATAAAACTAATAAAAACAGGCTTGATTTGTTTATGTAAAAATCATTTGGTAAACATTAAAACCTATATAAATGATATGTAATGGTTTTATACTTTTATAATTCTAAAGAGTTATTTCTCATGACTTTGATGACTATGATGGGTTATCTTACTGACCTGTGCCAAAACAGAACGTTAGTTTACATGCTGTCCTTACCTACACACTGTGGGGAAGCACTCCATTTCCCCAGGTGGCATGTTATCCCATCTTCTTGAGATAATTTGAAACCATCCTTACAAATATAACTTAAAGAGGTGCCATGCTCATAAATGGGTTCCAGTGTTTCTCCTCCATCTTCTGAAGATCTGGATGACTTAATGCTTCCATGTTCTATATGAGGTGGTGGAGAACATGGAGTTTTTTCTATATGAAAGATAGAGATCAAACGGAGAAGCACAAAGATAATGTTTTTTAAAAAAATATATTTTATTAATTTTTTTACAGAGAGGAATGGAGAGAGATAGAGAATTAGAAACATCGATGAGATAGAGACATCGACCAGCTGCCTCCTGCACACCCCCTACTATTGATATGCCCGCAACCAAGGTTCATACCCTTGACTGGAAACGAACCTGGGACCCTTGAGTCCGCAGGCTGACGCTCTATCCACTGAGCCAAACCCATTTTGCCAAAGATAATGTTTAAATTGAAAAATAAAACCCAACACTGTTTGTTATTTATCCTAGGGACATTGGGACACATTAAAGTCTGTAATAATTAAAAATATTTGAAGCTTGCAAAGCTAGATGTGCCCACAAAGTTGATGTTACTATCCATTTGTCCCATATGCCTCTTCAGTCTCCTGCTGTTCTTCTTGAGGAGTGAAATACCCATAGACAGAACTTTGGCATTTCCACAGTCACCGGAAGTTTCTGTTTGCATTCATTTCCCATTAGAAGTGAAATAATGCTTATTGTTTTCTGCACCTGGATGGTATGTACTGTTTGGAGATGAAGTGGAATGGATAGGGGAACGGGGTTCATTTTGTTCCTTTACACAAAGCTGGGGTGGAGGGAGGGGCTGGGGGCAAAGGGTTACCCTCATCGGAAAGACATTTCTATTGTTAGCGACCCACTACTGACCCACACAGCGCGGTATTGACTGCCATCGTCCATCCTGGCACACCATTTCCTCTCCTTCCTGGATCAGAAAGTTTTCTTGACAGAGGATAGATATTTTTTCTCCTTCTTGATAACTCACTGTGAGGGTCGTAGGTTGAGAATTGGGGATCTGAGGTGGAGGTGGACATCGTGGTGCTTCTAAAAACATTAACATCAGATTTCTTGATGAAAACTCGTAAGTCAAAAATATTAGAACAAGAACTCAGTGACTGAAATGATCAATCATAATGCACCTGGATACACCAAACGGTAATGCTCTGTTCTGTGCTTCAATAGGTTATCTTTCCATCTTGTTTGTCACTCTAACATACCTCACTGGGCTTATATTCCCATGGCCTTCCCTGTAGGTTCTTTCCTTTATTCCACTGTGATCCATCTTGGGTAGTTTAGCTTATGTAAAATGCTTTCTGAATATTCTAGGAAATTGGTAAAAATATTGATAGTGGGTCAAGGTGCCCTCCAGTTCAAGAAGATCAATACAGACATGAAAAGTGAAATGAACCCAATGTTACTGGGATTGGTGGTGCAATAAGACTCAGACATGAGCACAGACAGATGCCTAGATGGATAGATTCCTACAGCGATCGGTGGATGCAGACATAGATAGATCGGTAGCTAGATGTGTACACCCATAGGTGCTTAGATAAATGCACAGGTTACAGGCATAGGCACATCTGAAGGCAAGAAGTTGGTAGCAATGGGATTCCAATATTAACGAGCACACCCACTGCCAATGTGACTGTACTGCTGGGTGGTGTGTTGATAGCTGACCAAGGCACATGATACAATTCATACTCAGGGACAGTGTTTTGGTTAGTTTCTAAGTTTTCTTCCAGTTTCATAATTATTGTCATAATACATAGTAAAAATTTTTTTAAGACAGAAAGAGACACTTTTTACAAGGGAGAAAGAAAAAGCACATTTTGGGAATGATCTAAAGAAGAGCTCACCTGTGCAGGTCACCTCAGGCTGCCATTTTCCATTCATGCAGACTGAGTGTTTCTGCGCTGATTTCCTCCCACATGTGTAACTGATTTTCCTATTATGCTTATAGTTTACCCGATATGACAACTTGGTCTCAGAGGCAATTGCCCTGGATAATTTACACGTCTTGATTTCACCTGTTGCTGTAAAATGAAAATATTCCATTGAAGACACTAATTTTGAAAATCCAAGCAACTGATACAAAAAAACAGAAAAACAACACAACAACTATAGAGTCTAGACTCTAATGAAATAGGACTTTAGGACCATAAATTCCACCAGGAAAGTTCTTTCTGATCATGTTACAATGTGTGATCATATAGTCCTATGTCCAGTATTGACATTTCAGAGAGAATAGCCATATAGTCCTATGAAGTTTCTGAGAAAATCTTGCCCTTTGCGGATTACAAGGACATTGGGGTACAACTTTTGTCTGACTTACATAGGAAAGTTACTTTCCTATGTGTTAAAAAGGAAAAAGTATCTGTGGAAATAGACTATGTGAATTTCCTAGTTTTATTATATATTTTTCAATAAATTTAATGTACAATAACAGGTTGGTCTAAGTTGTAGGGTATAGAATGTGAACATTTCAGCATATCTTTACCACGATCACCAAAAACTAGAATAAGATATTGCTTGTTTGTGTTTTACATCGTAACCTATTTTGAATATACATTCTTAGGATCTTTGAGAAGCTATTTTATCTACCACATCATCCTATATCTAATAATATTGTATAGGCATAATAACACATTTATACTGGTTTCAGTGTATTTTAGGTACTATAAAAGTTTTCATACACAGCTACATATTTAAAAAATGCAATGCAGGTGGCAATCCTTTCTGAATTTGATAAGGCATCAGTGTAGATCTTAGGTAGTTTTTGTTCATAATTTGTTAATGATAAGAGTCAGGTGAGGATAAACAGAACAAAGAAAAGTCAAGCAACTGGCCAAAGAAAAGTAATGATTTTGCAATGCAACCTAATATATATATATATATATATATATATATATATATATATATATATATATATATATATATATAAAATCAAGGAGGCTAATTTAAAACAGACAAGAGGCTTGAGAGTTGGTCTTATTTTTGGGATGGATCCAGAGTGTTGAAGGAGACAAAATGAGTCGCATTCTTCAAGAGTTGTTGACTGAAGGAAGACTTGTAGTCAAAAGACGGTGTGATGGTTATGGTATGTCTAAAGATTCTTGTTTTCTGAAACAATTAATTTATCAGGAGAAAAGAAACATCTTGAATAGAGTGAAAAGCAAGATGATAGGGAGGTACAAAATAAACATCTGAGAAGAATATTTCAATCATATGTCTTTAAGTGAAATCTAGTTTCATAGGTATAAACAATGTCAATATTAGGGACAGACACATAAAACTCTATTGCTAGTTTCTATTTTTCCTTTATAGACACTATTAAACTATAAACAATGAATGTTTGATTCACTATAGTTTGCAAGCTAACATTTCAAAAATATGATTGCATGTAGAGCTTCACAATGAAAAACATTCAATGCTATTAAATGTCAATTATAAAAGGGTCTTCTCACCAATGCACTGAGGTGGTTGGGTCCACGTTCCCTTAATACAGGTAACTGAGCTGTGACCAACCATTGTAAAGTCGTCTCTGCAAGTGAACTCTACTGAGTCTCCATGGTGATAGGAGGGCCGTGCTGGGGACACGACCTTGCCATCCGTCAGATCAGGTACGTCTCCACATGTACTGTGCTCCTCTGTGAAAATCCCATAACAAACATTCAACTTTCAAGTGCAAGTGAGGGCTTGATATGAAGAGAAACACAAAGTGATGACGTAAGTCTAACCATTGAAAGTGGGTATACATTACCAACACACACGGGCAAGGGTGTCCACTCTCCGTCCACGCACTGGATTTTCTTAGCGCCCTTCATCAGGAACCTGGGGTTGCAGGCATACTCCACCACCTCACCATGTTTATATTGCTCTTTAGGTGTGTCTGCAACTGCCCCGTTGGGGAGTTGAGGAGGTTGATCACAGGATTGTACTTCCTCTACGGTAGAAATTCTATTTAAGTAAAGGTTAAAGTGCCTCTTGTACAACTGAAAATCCAGTAAAATGAAGAGATTTTTTCTTTAGGCTATGACTTGCTATCTAACTTACCTTTTGAGAAAGGAAACAGAATGGTGTTTACGCCAGATGCATGTCTCCCAGTTCTGCTATGATACAGAACTAGCATGTGGGACAGACATGTAAGCCCAGGAAACGTTTGCTATTCTAGATCAGGGGTGGGGAATGTCTGTCCCGAGGGCCATAAAAGGCCGGAGAAATCATCGGGTCTGGCCCTGCCCAGGCATCAGAGGTGAGTGAATTAAATGTTTTACCAATTCTAGCAGGATAATTTTTAAGTTGATAATTTTGCATCACCTGTAAATAATGTCATAAATATAGGCCAAAGGCCCTTGGCAGAAAGAAGGTCTCCCATCCCTGCTCTAGACCATCTAAACCCATATGTAAATCAATGACCAGATACCATCGTTTAACTATTCACATTCCACAGAAACATTTCATCAAAACTTTTTTTTGGAAAAAGAAATCATTGGAGGACAGAATTTGATCAACAAATTTTACCTCTACCTTATATTGCATATGGCAATGAATGAACTCTATGATGCTTGAAGAGTGTTTAGAAATTCTCAGGGAAACTTGAGGTGAGATCCATGCTGATAGAAATATCCAATACCAATGTTGGAAGTTATGCCATAATTATGACTAAGGCGTTCACTCTAGCGTCGCATAAGATGTCCATCGATGGAGATTTCCAATATTTAGTCCAAAAGACAATTAGAGATTACTTCCTGAAATAAGGAAGTGTGAGGTATCTATTTCCCAACACACATTCCTGGCTTATGCACTGAATTCTAGGCACACTGGCAGCCAACAGAATACTGAGAGAGGAAAAGAACAGCTGATATCCAACATCCTAATTCTTGTTTGAGCAAGTGTCAGAGAAATAATCACCTTTACATGTCGGAGGATTAGGGGACCATCCAAAGTGGTAGCACTGTATTGAATCTGGTCCAAGAAGAGATTGGAATCTATATCTGCAGTAGAATTTCAACACGTCTCCAATGACATATTTCTCTTTCTGAGGCCGAGCAAGTAACTCCTGCTCTATATCGGGAACGATGCATTCTCTTTCTATAAAAAGGGTAAATAATTTAATGAGAACATAAGACCAATCTGTGCCAAGTAAACTTTACATGTCATGCAGAAATTAGTGGCTGGGTGTTACATATACAGAGAGGATCGAATAAAGACTCTCCCTGGAAGTGCGTTATCTATTTTGTCTGACACATCCCTCACATTCATAGGGGACCCTCTGATAGCAATAGATGTGTCCTGAAAACTTACTTGAAATATCAACTCTCTTATATTGGATCTGATTTTATCAATAATCCCAAGGATTGTTTGGTTTTCAAAGCTTTACACATGCTGTTCCCATGAGTTGGAATACCCTGGATCCACCCAGATTCACGTTCTATTTCTAACCCCGGAAAACAAACAGCAGCTTGGCAGACATGCAGGAGGTTCGTGTAACTGTCCTCAGAACTATTCCCAATCGGAAAGTAAGGAAGTCCTGTCGGGACCTGCAGAAATGAACCCTCAGCCGGGAGGTGTCAAGAACCAGCTCGGGAGAGAACTGCTGAGGAAGTGGGAAAACATATAATGTGGGTTATGAGTACCCAGGTTTACATTATATAAAAGGTTGCATTAACTAAACAATTATACGCCACACACACATTTTGTTTATTTTGATGATCATGAAAATCAGTACTTACCATGACAGGTGGCTGCATCAGACCAACCATTTTCACCACACACTATGGTACCCGTGGTGCCTCCTTTTCCGTTTTTATATCCATCCCGGCATTCATAGACCAACCTGTCATTGACCTTAAACCACGTGCCATGACTTTTGGCTCTGGCATTCTCAAATACTGGCATGCCACAAGATTCTAATGCAAAATAGAAATGAAGATTTCACTTCTAATATTATTGAATGGACAATCAAGTTGTGTTAAGTTCCATCCCAAGAATAAAGAAGCTTTATCACTTAGCATGTCCTAATAAATTATGCATCATATACAAGTAATTTAGGCATAATAGTGATAAATCACTGTCCTAAAATCATTACTCATAATAAAAGCATGTATTTCTACACAGCAGTTTTACCATCACTTAAATCAATCAAAACATATATTTTAAGAACATTTTTCTTAATGCAATTAAACTTCGACATTCATTCCATGTTAGCAATAAAACAGGCCATAATAGATGCATTGTACTTTTTTTTGGCAAAGCAGAATAGCATTTTGTGAGTGTATATGCCAATGTTATTAGCAATTGTAACATATTTGCCAGAAAAAAATGAATTAGCTCAACAAAAAGTTATTTTTCAACAGAGTAAATTTAACATTCCATACAATTAAACATTCTATACAATTCTCCTTTAACACATACTAATTTTTACAGCTCACATGCTAATTTAGCTTTTTCAGATATTTTTAATGATGGTATATTCTTTTATATTTTTTGAGGTTGAATGTAAAGATAGTTCTACATTTATAATTAATACTACAGGCCTGGTGCATGAAATTTGTACAGGGGGCCGGTGTGGAGATACACACAGGCCCCCTAGACAGATTGCAAATCGCAGGATGTTTTATGGTGGATAAACCTTGAATGGAATGATGGAGTTATGTCTACCCTACTACTAATTCATTGTAAAAGACAAAGGGAAATTACATGGATTTTCTCCCAAATTTCTTATTTAGATTTTTGAAAGAGAACTACATCAGCTTCCACCACCCCCCAAAAAATAAATCAGTTAAAGTAAACAATTATTCAATAAAATAATGGACACCACAGTCATGAAGGACTTACTAATGCATCTGGGTTGAGCGGACCATCCCTTCTGGAGACATGTAATATACCCGGATGTGTGACCATCTTCTGTTACATAACCTTGATTGCACTGATATTTTACTTTTTGATTTTCGAGAGATATAAATATAGGCACAGTAATAAATCCATTCTCAATTTTTACCTTTGACGTTAAACATGTTGCTAAAAGAAAGAGAGAGTGAAAGGAAACAGTGAACATATGGTTGGCAAACAGTTTCCTAAGGACTCACACAGCATTACAACCTAAGAAATAAGGGCATTTGTCAGTGGAAACCTGGAAAATTCCTACTCATCCAAAGCATTGTGACAGTGAAAGTAGGTTATGAGTTTCTAAAACTGTGAAATCTAGATATTAAAAAAATTTGGGGGGACTAAGCCAGATTCGAAACACTCAGGATGCCTTGTGGGAAGTTATTAAAAATCTGTTTATCTCATGATTCTGAAAGCCCCCAGCATGCCCGAGCTCTCCTAGCGCCAGGCCCTTTCCTGTGACCCATTGGTTTTCAATCTTGCTAAGAGGTGCAGCCTGAGTGCTCTCACCATGGGAAGCAATGGCACCTCAGTGAGGTGATGGGTGGGCTACACAGCTCCATCTGGTGGGCATGTCACTGCGTGTGCTTCTGTCACAATAGCAAGCTGTCCCCGTTAAACACATGTGATCCCCATTGTCACTCACACCGCATTCCTGCTGATAACGGAAAACCCAAGTGAAAACAGAAGCACCTGAGCAGGAATCAACTGGAACCCAAACACTAGGAAATGTAGAGTGAAAAGGAGGCTCATTAAAAATATGCACTAAAACTGACAAAGAAAGAACAGCAAAGAGGGTGCCAGCCCCACAGACAAGGAGGAAGTGGAGCCAGATTCATGAAAAGGACCCTGTGAGGCACATGGACACGGCCAGTGCCTAACGAAGGTTCCCGAGACACAGGCTCACCCCATGGCTTCTCCATTCTCACTGGGGCTTGGTTGGGAGGCGGGGATTTTCCAGATCACAGCCCAGGACATGCCAGTCCTACTGGATAGGAGACACCAGCGCTGAAGACCATAAGCAGAGAGGAAAGACCCTGGAGGAGGGAGAAAGCTCTGCAAACCTGCACGGCGATCCCTAGATCCTTTGGTGAAGGCATCCCACTAGATGCAGGACAAAACCACTGAGGATGGGCAGAGCACAACTACCAGAGGCAAGGCCTGCCAGGAACCAACAGATTCCGAGAATCCAGGGCACACACAGCACTGGCAACATGCCTATTCACCAGTCACGTGGGAACAGGTCTTTAAACTCAAATCACTGAGGAGGGAAGCCAAAGAGGCCTTCTCCATCCGGACCCTGAGTCCGCTCCTCTGTGTAATGGTGCCCACACCAGCCCCAATCATTGGAAACCCAGCCTCGAGTGGATCAAGGAGAAGGACAAGGAGAAAGAGAAGAAGGAGGAGGAGAAGAGAAGGGAAGGAGTAGGAGCAGGAGCAGGAGAAGGAGGAGAAGAAGGAGGAGGAGGAGAAGAGAAGGAGATGGAGAAGAAGGAGGAGGAGGAGAAGAGGAGAAAAAGCAGGAGAAGAAGGAGAATGTTCAAAATATTCTCTGGAAAGAACCTGCAAGAACTGGCTGTTTTTTTACACCCTTTTCTACCCAAAAGCATGCGCCACCTATCTGTCAAATTGCAGCCATTACTTCAAGATGAAATATGAATCATTAGTAATAGAGTAATAGTATGGAAACGTTCAGGTAAGGTGACCAGAACTTCCCTTGCCTGTCATTCAGAAAATGCGTGGCCCAGCACCCTATCAGACATATTGTGTTCCCATTTCATTTCTATGAATTTTATTTAATCTGGACACCGAAATATGGCCAACCGGGTTCAATATTAAGATTGAACTTTTGAAAGAGTCTAATGTGGTTTTCACTTAATGGTCTCTGGTGGGTGAGCAAGTAATACAGAAATGTCTAAACATTTAATTCGACTGAACTTTCAAAATGTTTTCCAATAAAGAATAAAACAGAAAAAAAGAGATTGGCGTTTCCACCCAACACCCTTGAGAAAATAAAACCAAGTAGGGCCATTGCCAAAACAAGGGGCTGATAGAAAACTTTTGCCTCAGCTATTACAGGTGAGTGTTAGACAATCATGAACAGACTGGCTGTTAGACCAGTTTCCTTACCGACACGGGTACACCTGGGAGGAGGGAGCCAGCCATTCTCCGTACAGGTCATTGAGGTCTGCTGGTTTTGAAGCATGTAGCCAGGATAGCAACTAACATTTACAGATTGGCCCTGCAAATATTGTTGTTCAGATAGTGGACGATGTCCATTTTCCAAATAATTGAAAATGCATCTTCCTGAGAATTATAAAATGATGATAAAAACACATAAGTGGGGTCAAAACAAATTGAAAACTATCTTTATAATATTTAAATCAGAAATCGGAAGCATCCAAAAGTAGCACATAACTTAAGAAACACGACAGTTGCTACCAAGTGTTTTTAAAATCCATATTAAGTGGTATTTATCTGTAGTTTCCACAATTGAAGTATGTATAAATCAGTGTTTCCCAAACTTCTCTCATGATGAGAATCACCTGGTGGAGTTGTTAAAACACAGATTCCTGAATCCCAACTAAGAAGTGCTAAACTAGAATTTTTGGGAACATATAGGTAAAATTGTATACCTAACTAGTGCTCTAAGACAGATGTTATATACAGAGCACTAAGTTAGGTATGCAATTTTACCTATATGTTCCCAAAAATTCTAGTTTAGCACTTCTTAGTTGGGATTCAGGAATCTGTGTTTTAACAACTCCACCAGGTGATTCTCATCATGAGAGAAGTTTGGGAAACACTGGTATAATTGCTATAGGTAGGCTTGTAGATCTATTTCCATTTCTCATGCTGCTAATGAAGAAGTTTTATTCTTGATGAAAGAGAAATACAGTATCGGTCTTTCTGCTCAGAGACTCATCCTCCCACCCACTCTCCCCGCCAGGCTTAGCGGTGCTCATGGTTGCTCTCTCCGCTCTGAACTATTGCCACGTGCACAGGACAGAGGGGTTCACTCACTGCGGCAGGGCAGTTTCGGGGTCCAGCCATCTTTCCCACAAGTAATGTAATCCCAGGAGCTTCCTGTAGCAGTCTCATAGTTTTCATCACAGAGATAGTAAAACAATTTTCCTACGGACACTGGCAAGGATGGTCTATCCAGCTCTTTCCTAAATAGGCGTCCATGTTTTATTTCTGGAAAGTCACAGGGCTTACCTAGCAAGTAACAAACAAAGCACAGCATAAGTCATGGTTTACCTTAATAAAAACATTATGAGAGATACCTTCTTTCATTGATGAATTATGTTTTCATATGCCCATGCTTACACTCAATGCATTAGGCCTTCTAGGACAAGAGAAGTTATCATCTTCAGATGATGTGAGTAACACTTGTTCCCGATCATTTCACAACATATGCAACTATGTAATCATTATGGTGTGTACCCTGAAGTAACACAACACTGTGGGTCAATGTTATCTACATAGACGGTCACTCTCCTTGTCATTGTTCTGCACACTGGGGTCTGTGTCACGGTGGTCATGGCCTCCTCTTTAAGGCACCTGACTGCCCACATTTGTTTGGCCTTGGCCTTGAGTGAACACTGAGCCATGGACCTGCTATGGGTACCATTTCACGTGTCACCATGGAAGATCCAGCTAAAGTGTGGGCCCCTTCGACAAAGATCTGATATACGAGGAAGAGCAATGAGATTGCAGAGACAGAAAACACTGGGGAAGGGGCAAACCCCCAGGAGTCAAATCCCCTGTGGACCGAGGGGCGTGTGTGACAGGGGATGGCTTTAGAAGGTGCATAATGTCTCCCACACTCACCCCCTCAGACAAGGGAGCCCCATGCCCCTCCCTTGAGTGAGGCTGGACTTAGGGGCGGACGCTCTACTGAAGAGTTCAGATGGCTGAGGGCACCGTGTGTGACCAGGTCAGCGATGCTCTGGAGGCGCCCCCGGGGTTTCACTTCATAGTATAGCCACACTTAACACCAATGTTTGAAGTCAAAAGCCATGAGACACATATAAAAACACATTTCCCTAAGAGACCAACCAAATACTATGGGGAAACCTTTGTTAAATTAGTTAAGAATAGAAGAACTTCTGGTGGTTGCTTTCGAGCAGTGGGCATACATCCCTTGAAAAATGGATTTATCTCTCATAATCTCCATTAAAGCCAACGGTGCTGGTAAACCATTGCCAGGGCCGGTGCCTCTAGCCAAAACAGTAACAGCTGAGATTGAACAAACGTGTGAGGCCACATTTTTCCTACTGTTAGAAGCCATCATGAAGATTTGGGAGACGAATAATAGTTCCATATTGGCACTCCATGCTGTGAATCAGTAGGAACATCCATTTGCACAGGGATGGATGAATTGGGCCAAAGGTGGTTTTTATTTATCAGGTTGTGGTACTTTTCATCATTCCTGCAAATGACTTATTGTGGGAGATTATCCCCTAATGAATGCAGAGACCAAAGGTGTGGTAAATGACGCTCAAAGAGTCCTAGCCGGTGTGTTCGACTGCTGGTCAAGGGCGCATGTCTCAGTGGCAGTTTCCATCCCGGGCCGTGTGGGCCTTTTGTGAGACGTGCTCAGTTCCTACGTCTCTCACATCAATGTCTCTGTCACCCGTTTCTCCCTCATACCCACTCTTTCTCCAAAGATCAACAGAAAACATATCCTCGGGAGAGGATTTTCTAAAAAGCAAAAGCAAGTGAAAAAGATCAAAGTCCTACTTATTGGGTCGGCAACTAAGTAATTGCGGGTTTCACACATATATGGCTTCAGTTGAATTTTTAGGTTTGCAGACGTAGTACAAATGTAAAACACATTTTGTATTTGATAGTTGGCTATTCAGCTGTTAATCAGTAAAAAAAGTTTTTTGATCTGTTTTGTAGTTTTTGTTTGGCGTTCGTTGAAAAATGGAAAATCAAAAGGAACATTTTCGTCATATTTTGCTTTTTTATTTCCGCAAGGGAAAAACGCATCACAAGCTCATAAAAAGTTATGTGCTGTTTATGGTGACGAAGCCTTAAAAGAACGGCAGTGTCAAAATTGGTTTGCCAAATTTCGTTCTGGTAATTTTTCACTCAAAGATGAAAGACGCTCTGGTCGTCCAGTTGAAGTTGATGACGCCCTAATCAAAGCAATAATCAATTCGGACTGTCACAGTACAACACGTGAGATTGCAGAGAAGCTTCATGTATCACATTCATGCATTGAAAATCACTTAAAACAACTTGGCTATGTTCAAAAACTCGATACATGGGCTCCTCACGAACTGAAAGAATCACAGTTAACGCAACGCATTAGCAGCTGCGATTTGCTAAAGAAACATAATGAAAATGATCCATTTTTAAAACGACTGATAACTGGCGATGAAAAATGGGTTGTTTACAACAATATCAAGCAGAAAAGATCGTGGAGCAGGCCAGGTGAACCAACTCAAACAACATCAAAAGCTGATATTCATCAAAAGAAGGTTTTGTTATCAGTTTGGTGGGATTACAAAGGAATTGTCTACTTTGAACTCTTACCATCCAACCGAACGATCAATTCTGATGTCTACATTGAACAACTAATGAAATTAAACAATGCAGTTGAAGAAAAGTGGCCCGAATTGACAAATCAAAAAGGTGTTGTATTCCATCATGACAATGCAAGGCCACACACATCTTTGGTCACTCGGCAAAAATTAATGGAGCTTGGTTGGGATGTTTTGCCACATCCACCATATAGTCCTGACCTTGCACCATCTGATTACTTTTTGTTTCGATCTTTACAAAACTCCTTGAATGGTAAAAATTTCAATAATGATGATGATGTCAAATCGTACCTGATTCAGTTTTTTGCTAATAAAAAACAGAAGTTTTTTGAACGTGGGATTATGATGCTGCCTGAAAGATGGCAAGAGGTCATTGATCAAAATGGGCAATACATTAAAGAATAAAGTTATTTAGTTCCATGAAAAAATTGTCTTTGATTTTCTTTAAAAAATCCGCAATTACTTAGCTGCCGACCCAATACAAAGGAGCTAAATCTTCCCTTCAGTTTCATCTCACCTTGTCCACGAGCCCAGGAGACCCACAGGGTGAGGGTGACGTGGACCAGGAGCTGCATGGTGGGCCTCCCCGGGTGTGTGAGCGCAGATGGTCCGGCGCTGCTGTTTGGGGTTAAGCCCGCCTCATGAGCCGTTACCACGTGTGGCTCTTCAGTTCCCCTCAGTGAGAATACCGGGAAGCAGGTTGACTGGGGTCCCTCGGTAGATATCAAAGTTCAGAGAGTTTTGCAACATCTGTAAATTTGCATGAGCGATTTCGCAATTATTTTTGTGTTACCCATGTGATAGGTATTTGTGCCCCTTTCCTTATGTAAGTTGAAAACCCCATCCAAAAGTGAAATAAAACCCTAATCGTTAACCACTTCTTGAGGATGGGTGAGGTTCTCTCTCAACCAGGAGGTTCTCATGGAAATAGTTCTGACTGCGTGTCCCTGTGACTGTCTCCCACCGACGGCAGACCGTAGGGGTCTGTGGACACAGCGCAGTGCCCGTTCCTGTCTGGAGGGCAGCACTGATTATTATTATTATTATTATTATTTTATTATTATTATTTGTAAACTCACAATAAACAACACCACAAAGTCCAAGAATTTCAGCTCATTGTTAGCATTCAATTTTTTCAAGTTTTGTTTCTTTTTAGAAGCAATGAGATGAGAGAGAGAGAGAGAGAGAGAGAGAGAGAGAGAGAGAGAGAGAGAGAGAGAGAGAAGAGAATAGATGGGAGAGAGACACAGCCGGCACACTCCCCAACTGGCACAGAGATGAAACATGCAACCCAGATACATGCCCTGAATCAGGTCTTGAACACAGACCCTTTGGGCCTTGGGCCAACACTCTGACCACTGAACCACAGGGACAATGTTAACACATCACTTTATTGTACCATTTCCCGCAGCGCATTCTAAGCTCCCGTGTTTTGTTTGCTTAACCATCCGACTGAATAGGCAGAAAGCCGCACGGTTACCCTCCCTTGCTGTTCATTGCTCTATGGGCAAGGGGTCTAATCGCTCGACGGTGAAGAACTGTTGTCTTGGAACAAGTGTAAGCGATGATACAGTTGCGTTGACAACTTTGGGAGAAGATTAAGTTGAGAAGGAGGCTAGCACATTGCTCTTATGTCCTTGGAAATATAGTGGGGAAGAGCAGGAAACGCCAGAAGACTGGTAAGCTCTGAGGCAGGAAGAGCAGTCGGTGGGGCTGGCCACGTGTTTGGGGCCACAGGGCTTCTTCATTCACACCTGGGGAATTCCATTGTCCCATCTAGACACGTGCTTATACTCGATATTTTATCAGTTTTCAAGTCTGTGTTACAATAGCTAGGCCCCTGATTGGAATCTAGTACCTCTTTATGAATTGTTTGAATTATTATATATTATAATATATAATATATATAATTAATTATGTAATAATTATTAAACATATATGATAAATATATAAATTACATGTAATAGAAAGAGAACAAGGGAAGAATAAGGCTCTCTCCTTACAGAATCATACCCGGGACCCTTTGGCCTGCAGGCTAGTGCTCTATCCACTGAGCTAGATCGGCTAAAGCTGGGTCATTTGTCTTGATTATTAAGATGTAAAAGTTTTGTGTGTGTTCTAGATAGAAGTATCTAGACTAGGGGTGTCGAACTCAATCAGAGAAGGGGCCAAAATCTAAAATCCAGCCTAAATCGCGGGCCGAATGGTTTACTGAACAGTCATAAACTGACAATGTCATAAACTGACAGCGGAGTGCAGTGATGACAGCGTGGTGCGGGCCACATTGCAAGGCCTGGCGGGCTGGATTTGGCCCGCGGGCCTTGTGTTTGACACATGTGATCTAGACTATCAGAAGTGCTGATAGTCTCTTCCAGTCTGTGGATTGATAAACTTTCCACGTTAGTTTTTAAATATATATAATATATATAAATGCTTGTCTCCTCTTCACTTTAAAATCACTTCCCAAACACGTCAAAAAAAACCCCCACAAAAAACCAAAAAACAACACACACACACACACACACACACACACACACACACAAAGCTGTGGCATAGAAAGGGTGTGGACTGACAATTCTCAGGGGGAGGAGGATGTGAGGAGTGAGGGTATCAGGTGGAGGGGAGTTATGGGGGGAAAGAGAAACACCTGTAATAATATGAACAATAAAGATTTATTTAAAGAAAAAGAGAGTGCTTGAGAATTCAACCTCATATTTACATTAAAATCCATACTTTAACCACCATTATTAGTATTGTGATGAACCTCATAACTGACCTTCATACCCCAGGGGTCCTCAAACTTTTTAAAGTGGGGGCCAGATCACGGTCCCTCAGAGAGCTGGAGGGCCGGACTATATGAACTACTAATTCCTACTGTAACACCTCGGCTGCGCTCACTGCCCAAAAAACCTGGCGGGCCGGATCAGACTCCCCTGGGGGCTGCATGTGGCCCGAGGGCCGTAGTTTGAAGACCCCTGCGAGGTTGAAAACTCTTCATTTTGATTAAAAGGACCAGAATTTCCATTTTTGAGAGCAGAGAGGAGCCAGTTCGCTGTCTCAGTGAATAGTAAGCTCTTATACTGATTCCTTCTACCTGTGTTAGCCATGTTGGATGGGAACACAATGTCAGGTGAGAGAGAACACACGTGCGCAGGATGCTTATTTCGGGCCGGGCACTGCTTAAACACTTTCAAAATATAAAATCACATAATATTTATCAGAATCCTGTGAGGTAGAGACCGTAGTGGCTATCCCCATTTTACAGATGAGGAAGCTGAGGTGGTCTCGGGAGTTTCAGTAACGTGTTCAGGGTCACACAGCTAGCCGAGAGTACAATTAGGTTTCAAACTCCTCTAGGGCGCATGCTGCAAGGGTGAGTCGCTCTGACAAGCACCATCCTGGTACCTACCAAGATCATAAGGATGCTCTAGAGAAGCCCAGAGAAATCCAGAAAGGAGGGAGTGAGATTTGGAAAGCCAGGAAAATGGGAAGAATTTTCCAAAATGGCGGAGTATGATCTTTAGGGCATTTAGATGACAAGAATCATTGGGATTGAACCAAGGAGAGCATCAGTAAGACCAGAATGGAAATGGTGGCACCAGCCCATCCAATTTTTTAAAAGGACTTAATCCCAGAGAGCAGGAGAGAAGATTAAGTGTTGTTAATGCAGTGCCCTCGGCTGTCCCGGATCTGTCTCTACTCTCGACAGAGTTTGGACGGAGCAGACTCAGTTTCCATCCTGGGCCCTGGTTGGGCGAGGGAGAGATGCAGCAGCCAGTCCATGTGTCTCTCACATTGATGTTTCTCTCTGCCTCTCCCTCTACCCATATTCATTCTCTCTCTCTCTCTCTCTCTTCTTTCTCCTTCCCACTCTCTCCCTAAAGGTAAATGGAGAGAGGATTGAAAGATCCCCTCAGGTGAGGATTAAAAAAGAATTAAAGACAAATGATAATGTTCACATCCTACTTAAGAAAGAGCTAAACCTTCCCATCTGTTTTAATTCACCTGGTCCACGAGCCCAGGAGACCTACAGGGTGAGGATGACCGGACCAGGAGCAGCAGGGTGGGCCTCCCCGGGTGTGTGAGTGCAGATGGGCAGGTGCTGCTGTTTGGGCTTAAATCTGCCTCATCAGCCGTTACCAAGTGCGAGTGAGATCCTAGGTTTAAGTGAAATACCAGGATGCCAGTTGACTGAGATCACTCGGTGGATGTTAAATTTAGAAGAGTTTTGGGATATCTGTAACTTTTCGTGAGTGATTTCACAATCATTTCTTGAAAACATCCCCTGACACATAATGGTACAACTTTCCTTAGAAAAGTTATAAACTGGATCCAAAAGTGACTTCTTGAGGATGGGAGAGGTTCTTTCTCAATCAGAAGGTTCACGTGGGGATAGCTCTGCCTGCATGTCCCTGTGACTGTCTCTTCTCCTCTCGTTGCTCTCACCCAGCTGCTGTCTTAGGGGTCAGTGGATACCAGCCAGGGTGTCCGCACAGTGTAGGGTCCTGTCTGTAGGGCAGCACTGATTTTTTTTTAAACTCACAACAGACCACACCACCAAGCCCAAGGATTTCAGCACATTCTTGGTATTCAACTTGTTTTTCATGTTTTATTGGTTTTTAGAGATAGAAGGAGGTAGAAGGAGAGAAAGAGGGAGAGAAACATCGATGTGAGAAAGACACATCCGATGCTTGTGTCCTGTACATGCTGTGACTGGGACAGGGATCAAACCTGCGGCCCAGGTACATGCCATCGACCAGGATTTGAACCACAGACCATTTGGTCCTCCGACTAACGCTTGACCACTGAACCACACCAGAAGGGTCAATTTTCACATACAAATTTTTATTGCGCTCTTTCCCCCAGAATATCCTAAGCTCCCGTGTTTTGTTTGGTTAAACATCCGACTGAAGAGACAGAGCCACACCGTTACTCCCTTGCCCTTTATTGCTCTGTATCTCACGACGGGGAAGAACTATGGTCTCGGTATAAGTGAAGCTCCTTCATTCCCACCTGGGAACTCCACTGTCCCTTACCGACTTGCAGCTTGAAATGACTACACTGACGTCAATACCACCTTGTGTCCCGATGTGCACATAAATTCCACGCTATCCCCTGATTTTACATAATAGGGTTTGTCAAATTTCTCTTTTAACTGTATGTTCTTTTCATTCACGATTTTTTTATTTTCTGGTATCACACAGGGATCTGAAAGGAGAGGAAATGAATACAAGCAATTAGGAATCCCTTCTTTTATACACAAACAAACCTTCAACCCAATGGCTAGCTTGGAGAATGAAGTTATGGAAGGAGCAAATGCCCATCATCCACATGGGCCGAGCCCTGTTCTCCGCCCCGGGCTGTGGCCCTCACAGCTCCCCAGCAGCAGCTGCTGCTCCTCGCACACCAGGAAGCTGAGGGGCGGGAAGGTCAGGCAACCTGTCCAAGGTCACAGAGCTCATCAGGCGGACTATGCGAGTGGACGCGGCGGTGTGACCCCAGAACCTTTGCTCTGTCTCTGGGGTCTGGGCATCCACTCAGGGGATGTACATTAGCTGTTTTGATGATTTCATACTCTACGCTAGTCAATAAGTTGAAGCCTTATCATATCATAAAACCGTAGTATGCAAATTGTCCCCTCAACCCGGAGTTCTTGCGGGAGTTCGACCAGAGTGCGGGGCTGGCCAGGGGAAGGGAGGGAGGCCCGGTCTGGCTGTTGGCAGCCACTAGGGACCCTACCAGTGCACAAATGTCACCCACTGGGCCTCTGGTTTGTTGATAAAAGGAAAGATTATTGATTGTCTTCATCTGTTTCTTCTACTTTCAGATTCATGGGTAATATCACATTAAAAATACCCTGTCTGGTGTGGTTAGTGTTAGCCTGAGAGCCAGAGGGTCTGGGGTTAGACCTGGTCAAGGGCATGCACCTGAGCTACAGGTTGGATCATTGTTCCAATGAAGAAATTGATCTCTCTCTCTCTCTCTCTCTCTCTCTCTCTCTCTCTCTCTCTCTCCCTCTTTCCTCTCCTCTCCTCTCCCCTCCTCTCCTCTCCCCTCCCCACCTGTCCTCTCCTCTCCCCTCCTCTCCTTTCCTCTCCCCTCCCCTGTAACTTTTCGTGAGTGATTTCACAATCATTTCTTGAAAACATCCCCTGACATGTACTGGTACAACTTTCCTTAGAAAAGTTATAAACTGGATCCAAAAGTGACTTCTTGAGGATGGGAGAGGTTCTTTCTCAATCAGAAGGTTCACGTGGGGATAGCTCTGCCTGCATGTCCCTGTGACTCTCTCTTGTCCTTTTGTTGCTCTCACCCGGCTTCTCTCCCCTCCCCTCCCCTCCCGTCCCCGTCCCTCCCCTCCCCTCCCCTCCTCTCCTCTCCTCTCCTCTCCTCTCCTCTCCTCTCCTCTCCTCTCCTCTCCTCTCCCCTCCCCTCCCCTCCCCTCCCCTCCCCTCCCCTCCCCTCCCCTCCCTTCCTCTCCTCTCCTCTCCTCTCCTCTCCTCTCCTCTCCTCTCCTCTCCTCTCCTCTCCTCTCCTCTCCTCTCCTCTCCTCTCCTCTCCTCTCCTCTCCTCTCCTCTCCTCTCCTCTCCTCTCCTCTCCTCTCCTCTCCTCTCCTCTCCTCTCCTCTCCTCTCCTCTCCTCTCCTCTCCTCTCCTCTCCTCTCCTCTCCTCTCCTCTCCTCTCCTCTCCTCTCCTCTCCTCTCCTCTCCTCTCCTCTCCTCTCCTCTCCTCTCCTCTCCTCTCCTCTCCTCTCCTCTCCTCTCCTCTCCTCTCCTCTCCTCTCCTCTCCTCTCCTCTCCTCTCCTCTCCTCTCCTCTCCTCTCCTCTCCTCTCCTCTCCTCTCCTCTCCTCTCCTCTCCTCTCCTCTCCTCTCCTCTCCTCTCCTCTCCTCTCCTCTCCTCTCCTCTCCTCTCCTCTCCTCTCCTCTCCTCTCCTCTCCTCTCCTCTCCTCTCCTCTCCTCTCCTCTCCTCTCCTCTCCTCTCCTCTCCTCTCCTCTCCTCTCCTCTCCTCTCCTCTCCTCTCCTCTCCTCTCCTCTCCTCTCCTCTCCTCTCCTCTCCTCTCCTCTCCTCTCCTCTCCTCTCCTCTCCTCTCCTCCTCCCCACTTCACTACATTCTCTTACTGGAGTCATAGGTGAACCGTGGGCTGAAGAAGACTTGTTATGAGCAAGAAGGGCAGTTGTCATTGTTCGCACCTGTAGGGTTTGAACAGCTTGACAGAGTTGAAGCTTTGCTCTTCCATTTGACTAAAATAATCGGTTGTTTTAGACTCAGAGCTACACATCTTAACTAATTGGTCAATGAGCAATTTCCCTGGCCCTAATCAACATGGAACTGAATTTCTGTTTTCTCAGAACCCATTCTTTAAACACATGAAGAAAACAAATCCAAGTCCAGTGGAAACTCTGTGATAACTAGTCTCCAATTATTATCTGAGCAGAAATTTATTAACCAAACCAGTTCTCAGTTAGGGTTAGACTTTACGCTTCCCATTTTCTCCATGTCTTGCCTCTGAATATGTGGTGGCCTCAGATGAAAGGTGCCTAGGCCGGCCAGTGTGGCCCTGTTAGTTGGATGACGAGCCCTTCACCAAGAGGTCACAGGTTCATTCCAGATGAGGGCTCATTCTGTGGTTATGGGCTCATTCCCCATTAGGGGGCGTGCAGGAGGCAGCAGGTAGATGTTTCTCACCTTTGATATTTTTCTCTCTTTCTTTGCCTCACTCTCATTTAAACACAAGCAAATATATGAGGGGGGGGGGGAGAAGTTGAACGTGAAGAATGTGCTGAAATCCTTGGACTTGGTGGTGTGGTCTGTTGTGAGTTTACAAAAAAATCAGTGCTGCCCTACAGACAGGAGCCTACACTGTGTGAACACCCTGGCTGGTGTCCACTGACCCCTAAGACAGCAGCTGGGTGAGAGCAACGAGAGGAGAAGAGACAGTCACAGGGACATGCAGGCAGAGCTATCCCCACGTGAACTTCCTGGTTGAGAAAGAACCTCCCCATTCTCAAAAAATATTTAACTCAAAGATAAATGGTTTATATCACTTTTGGATCCAGTTTATAACTTTTCTAAGGAAATGTGTACCAGTACATGTTCTGCGATGAAGTCCAGAAATGATTGTGAAATCAGTCATGAAAAGTTACAGATATGCCAAAACTCTTTGAAATTTGATATCCACCAAGTGACCTCAGTCAACTAGCATCCTGGTATTTCACTTAAATATAGGATCTCACTCGCACTTGGTAACAGCTCATGAGGCAGATTTAAGCCCAAACAGCAGGGCCGGACCATCTGCGCTCACACACCCGGGGAGGCCCACCATGCTGCTCCTGGTCCAGGTCATCCTCACCCTGTGGGTCTCCTGGGCTCATGGACAAGGTGAGTTGAAATTGATGAGAATATTTAGCTAGCTCCTTCTTAAGTAAGATGTGAACTTTACCATTTGTCTCTAAGGTGTTTTTTTTAATCCTCACTGAGGATTGATCTTTCAATCCTCTCTCCATTAATCTTGAGAATGAGAGGACAGCAGGGAGAAGGAAAAGAGAGGGAGAAAAAGGAGAGAGGGAGAGCGAGAGCGAGGGAGACAGAGAGAGAGAGAGAGAGAGAGAGAGAGAGAGAGAGAGAGAGAGAGGGAGAAGGGTAGAGGGAGAGGCAGAGAGAGACATCGATGTGAGAGAGACTAGGTGCCTCTCCCAGAAGCACCAACCAGGGTCCGGGATGGAAACTGTCACCGAGACATGCGCCCTTGACCGGCTAGGCCTATTTGAGGGTCATTTACCAAAACTTTGGTCTCTGCATTCATTAAGGGACAATCTCTGACAACAAGTCATTTGCAGGAATGATGAAAAGTACCAAGACCAGCTAAATAAAAACCACCTTTGGCCCAATTCATCCATCCCTGTGCAAATGGATGTTTCTACTGATTCACAGCATGAAGTGCCAATATGGAACTATTATTCGTCTTCCAAATCTTCATGGTGGCTTCTAACAGTAGGAAAAATGTGGCCTCACACGTTTGTTCAATCTCAGCTGTTATTGTTTTGGCTAGAGGCACCGGCCCTGGCAATGGTTTACCAGCACCGTGTGCTTTGGTGGAGATTATGAGAGCAGGGAATTACAATTTGTCAAGGGATGTATGCCCACTGCTTGAAAGCAACCACCAGAAGTTCCTCTATTCTTAATCAATTTAACAAAATTCTCCCAATAGTATTTGGTTGGTCTCTTAGGGAAACATGTGTTTTTATATGTGTCTCATAGCTTTTGACTACAAGCAATGACGGTAAAATAGCTATCCTATGAAGTGAAAACTAAGATAGGTAGACTGGACTGCAATAGAAGCATGAAAATATAGATATAGCGGATTAAAATGTGAGAGAAAATAAAAGTATTTTTATTTTTAAAATATAATTTATTGACTCCAGTGTGGAAGGAGAGGGAGAGTAGAAACATCAATGATGAGAAAGAGTCTTTGATCAACTCCCTCCTTCACACCCCCTACTGGGAATCAAGCCCCCAACTCAGGCATGTGCTCTGAACAGGCTTTGATTTCTTGGTTCATAGGTCAATACTTATCCCAAGCCATTCAGCCTTGCAAAAAATTGAACATTTTCCAGGTTCGTGTGAGGTTAGTGTCAATTAACATCAAACTCTGGAGACTTAATTTACTTAAAACATGTGTCTAGAAGTCACATATATTTTCTACTAATTTTAATATAATCGTTGCTATATATATATATATATATATATATATATATATATATATATATATATATATACAAGATGCTCATTTGAATGCCCTTTTGCTCTTTGGAAAGAACATAAACATGATGTTCACTTTATTCTCATGGCCTTGATGATTTTCATGTGATTTCTGCATAACACACTTGTCCTTTCACTTTTCAGAAATAGCATGTGACCCTCCAGGAATTGAAAACGGTCAGTACGTTCCCAAACGGACCAATTACAAACTGGAAGACACAATCACATACTACTGCAAAAGCGGCCTTTTCCCTTCCTCCTGGGGAAATACGGCAAAATGTACTGAGAAAGGCTGGGAGCCCCGTCCAAGATGCAGCTGTAAGTTCCTTTCATAACTTGAATCGTTTCATATTTCTGCAATTACTTCTTTTAAACTTAACAATACAGGGGATCTGCATGGCTGGCGTGGCTCAGTGGTTGAATATGGACCTGTGAACTAGTTCAATCACGGTTCAATTCTTAGTCAAGGTACGTGCCCAGTTTGGGGGCTCAGTCCCCAGTCTAGCACATTGCAGGAGGCAGCAGATCAATGATTCTTTCTGTTCACTGATTTCTCTCTCTCTCTCTCTCTCTCTCTCTCTCTCTCTCTCTCTCTCTCTATCTCTATCTCTCTCTCTCTCCTCTTTCTCTCCTCTCTCTCCCCTTCTTCTCTGATACAATAAAATATTAAAAAATTAAAAAAAGGTGACCTAATGAGTCCAAATCTTTTTCTCAATGAGAAGGTACAGCAGAGTGCTTCAAGGTAGTCTTTGATTTCCAGCCTCACTCAAGGGAGGGTCATAGGGCTCCCTTGTCTGAGGGGGTGAGTGTGGGAGACTTGTGCACCTTCTAAAGCCATCCCCTGTCACACACGCCCCTCAGTCCACAGGGCATTTGACTCCTGGGGGGGGGGTTTTCCCCTTCCCCAGTGTTTTCTGTCTCTGCAATCTCATTGCTCTTCCTCGTATGTCAGTTCTTTGTCGAAGGGGCCCACACTTCAGCTGGATCTTCCATGGTGACAAGTGAAATGATACACATAGCAGGTTCATGGCTCCGTGTTCATTCAAGGCCAAGGCCAAACAAATGTGGGCAGTTAGGTGCCTTAAAGAGGAGGCCATGACCACCGTGACACAGACCCCAGTGTGCATACCGATGACAAGGAGAGTGATGATTTATGTAGATCAAATATCGTTTAAGGAATCATTGTGTAGGCAATGATTCAATATTTGTCTATATTGTGAAATGGTCAGAAAACAATTGCTATGCACATCATCTGAAGATGATAACTCTTCTTGTCCTAGAAAGCCTAATGCAATGAGTTTGGGCATCTGAGCATATAATTCACCAGTGACACATGGTATCTCTCATTGCATTTATATTAAGGTAAAAGATCACTTATACTATTTTTTGCTTGTTTTCATTGCTAGTAAATCCCTGTGAATATCCACAAATAAAGCATGGAGTTCTATATGCGGAAGAAACATATAAGTCATACTTCCCAGCACCGAGAGGACAATGGTTTTACTATTCCTGTGATGAAAACTATGTGACACCTACTGAAAAGTTCTGGTATTACATTACTTGCACACATGATGGATGGACACCAGAAGTTCCCTGTCGCAGTGAGTGAATCCCTCTGTCCTGTGCATGAGGCAATAGTTCAGGGTTCAGAGAGCAAAACGTGAGCACCACTAAGCCTGTGTGACAAAAATACGGGCAAAGGAAGAGTTCTATGAGCAGAAAGACCAACATAGATATTTTCTTTCACCATAGGTCCCTCATTAAAGACATGGGAGATGAAAAAGGACTTTATAATGATGTTGATTATCGTTTATTCATAGTGTAGTTGTGAAAACCACAGATAAGTCATCTTTAATCTTGGTTTTTCTTTCTCAAACACATTCACTAGCAACTTCCCTTCTATATGAGCTGCCTGTTGGGCTGCGTATGCATTCTAAAGATAGCAAAGATGATTTTTTAATTCATGAGTATGACTGCATGTATTCCTTTTTATGATTGTTGTGTCATTTTCAGGAAAGTGTATTTTCAATTACTCGGAGCATCCAAATTCTCCACCTGTAAAACAAAGTTATTTACAGGGACAGTCCCTCAATGTCGCCTGCCCTCGGGGCTACAGTCTCCCAGACCAGAACACCGTGACATGTACGGAGAATGGCTGGTCCTTGCCCCCCACCTGCATCCGTAAGTGACCCACCCTCATATCCAGTCCATTTGGGAATTTTCTGAAACCAGACGTGTCACTGTGGAAACTTGAATGTGTCAACTCTCAAGGTGAATGGGCCACGCCTCCTTGGCTTTAAAACAAAGGCCTACTTCATTTCCTGTTCAATGTGTTTGCAAAGCTTTAAGTGCTTGATAACAAATAGGCCATTAATATATTGTCATGAGTGACAGTGAGCAATAAGTCAGGGGTATTGTGAAATAATGTTAAGTGAAACAGAGATTAAGATCATGCACGATGTGTGTTCACTGAAGAAGCTTTGAAAATGTGTTAAAATTAAAAAAAAAATGCACTGCTTGCCCAATGTCACATATATATCGCTGTCAAACATTCTACCTATGAGTGTATGTATTCATGCTATGAGGTTGTCATCAATGAAGATTCTCACATGCAGTCATATCTGCTTTTTGCATGTTAAGTACACAGGATTCTATAAGTCATTTTGTGGGTGTTTGGAAAGGAGAGAATAATTGTAATGGATATTGTACTATACATCAGTACATAATCGAGCTGATCTTTAATTGGAGTCTTCTTACATGTGTGCATCAAAGCTGTGATCCCTGATTTGAACTGGGAATTCAGGAACGTATTGAGACCCTAAAGGAGTCTCTTGGTCCAGCTTTTTCTACACACGGTACATGGGTTGAAATTAATTCACTCAGACTAAGAACATTTATAGATATTTAAAAAATAAGACTGTTTTCAAGAAAAACTAAACCACATGCTACAGAAAGTGGGCAAATTGGCTAAAAAAGCACACAAAGAGATATCTGTTCTTATTCTGAAATAAAAGCATGGACTCCCTTTAGTGAAAAAGCTGTGCCCTTTGCAATGCATTTTTAACATTCTTGTGGAGAAACTTTCAATTCTGGGAATCATTAGGGAAACAAGGGTGTTTTCTATAAATACATGGGTTATATATCCAAGGACCACAGTCTTTCTGTAAGACTCACACTCTTAGTGGCAGTATGTCGGCCCCATAAATACATACATTATTTCTTATATTTATAAATGGTGTTGTCCTTCAAATGATAGATGGTATCTTGATAGTAGTATAACGTAGTAACAGCCAGTGATATACTCAGAGTGGAAAATAGGTTTTGACCAAGGGTTCCTAACCTGTAGTTAGAGGTTTAGAATGACTGGAAGGAGTATGGGTAAGGAAATCTATTCTTCACGTCATACAATCCATGCAGCTCACAATAACACTAACTCGGATAATTGTCACCTGATATTTCACTTACCCACACACCGATGGTAAAGTTTAGGATTGCCAGCATGAGATTTTCGTAGTTGGATTCTACATGATACGGCATTAGAAATACAATGGTCACCTTTCCTTTGCTTCAGGGCATTGTGACATGCCAATATTCGAGAATGCCAGAGCCACAATCACTGGAAAACCATTTCGACCCAATGACACACTGGACTACCAATGCCTGGATGGCTACGAAAACAGAGATGGAAGCACCAACGGCTCCATGGTCTGTGGTGAAGACGGCTGGTCCCACTTGCCAACCTGCTTTAGTGAGTGTTTTGATTCCAGCATTTCCTTTTACAAGAATTGAAAAGTCTACATGCATATCATCCTTGCTTGAGTATGGTGATCTAAGGCATTTTGAACAACGCGGTGGTTACAAGGTTTAAAATGCAAATGAGAGACAATAGTTTCCGTTCAACTTTGCATGAATAGTTTCCAACACAACCGCAACTTTCTCTCTGATGGGTAAAATGCTCTTTTTCAGGATCTGCAGAGAAGTGTGGGCCTCCTCCAGAGATTAGCAATGGAGCCATAACCTCTGAGCCATTGGAAGCGTATCTTTCAGGGTCAAGAGTGGAATACCGGTGCCAGGCCTACTATAAACTCCAAGGTTCTAAATATGTAACCTGTAGTTATGGGAAGTGGTCCAAACTCCCAAGATGCTTAGGTAAGTCCTCAAGAATCTTCTGGAACCTGAGACCAGAATGGTGATGTTTATGAGCTCATGGGCCGTCTACTAGTCATGGAGTCAGAGTCTAGAACTGTGCTCACCCACAGCTCTCCTGCTCAATGTTTCACTTGTGGAGACTTGTGTGCAGGGCTGTGAGCTTGGAGAATGCCCAGGAGCCCTTGGGGGATGTGCGACTGATGGCTTAGGCCCACTGTCCACGGGGAACAAGCCGAAAATGCAGTTGGACATCCTTAGAGCTGCTGAGGAGGCAGAAGAGGCTCCAGCCATCAGACAGGCTAGTGGCTGAGCTGAGCTGCCCCCCTGTGGGATTGCACTGACCCCTGGGAGGCAGCTCCTGCATTGAGTGTCTGACCCCTGGTGGTCGATGTGCATCAAAACAACTGGTCATTCCCAGTCCTTATGCCATTAAGGTCGATTTGCATAATACCCTTTTATTATATATTAGAAGCCCAGTGCACAAATTCATGCACCATTGGGGTCCCTGGGCCTTGCACGCAGAATCAGGCTGAAACCGGCTCTCTAACATCCCCTGAGGAGTCCCATATTGCGAGAGGGCACAGGCCAGGCCGAGGGACCCCACTGCTGCACAACCGGGCCAGGGAGGGACTGAGGAAGGGCTGCAGGGTGTGTCCAGACCAACCCTCTCAGTCCTGATTGGCCAGACCACAGCAGCAAGCTAAGCTGCCTGCCCCCTGTTGGTCAGTGTACATCACAGCGAGTGGCTGAGCGGCCTTAGAGTATCATTAGAATATTACGTTTTGATTGTTTGAACCGACAAATAGACGACCAGACACTTAGCATATTAGGCTTCTATTACATAGGAGGATATGAATGTTGCTTACAGCCACATTGCACAGGCAATACTCTTGGCCCACATTCATGTACATTTGCTCTTTCCCTTATTTCCTCCTCTAAGCTGGTCATTGAGTTGAAGGTTTATTCTTTTATACTAAAAGGCAAAATTACTAATTGTTTTCATTCATTTCCTCTACTTTCAGATCCCTGTGTGATATTAGAAAATATCATGAATGAAAATAACATACGGTTCAAAGGGAGAGATGACAAAACCTTTTATGTAAAAACAGGGGAGAGCGTGGAATTTGTGTGCAAATCGGGATACGAGGCAGTGACATCACAGGAGTCATTCCAAGCCATGTGTATGGAAGGGACATTGGCGTTCCCCAGGTGTGAATGAAGAAGCCTTGTGGCCCCAGATGTGTGGCCGGTCCCACCTATTGCTCTTCCTGCCTCAAAGCTTGCCAGTCTTCCAGCATTTCCTGCTCTTTCCCACTATATTTCAAAGGACAAAAAGCAATATCTTAGCCTCCTTTTCAACTTAATGTTCTCCCAACGCAACTATACCATCACTTACACTTGTACCAAGACAATAATTCTTCACTTCCGTGAGATTAGAATATTTGACAATACCACAATAAACAGCAATGGACGGAACAGTGTGGCTTTCTGCATGATTAATCAGATGTTTAACAGTCAAACAAAACATGTGAGCTTAGAATACATTGTAGGAAATAGTACAATTAAAAGTCATGAGTTAAAATAGCCCTTGCTGGTGTAGTCCAGTGGTCAGAGAATTTGACCTGTGGACCAAAAGACCCAGGGCTAGATTCCTGGTCAAGGGCATGTACCTGGGTTGCAGTTTTGATCACTGTCCCCGTTGGAGGATGTGCAGGACGTAAGCAATTGATGTATCTCTCACACATCAATATTCTCTCTCTCTCTCCCTCTCCCTCTCTCTCTTGGTCTCTCTCCTTCCTCTTCCCTACATTCTCTTATTGGAGTCAGAGGTGAACCGTGGGCTGAAGAAGACTTGCTATGAGCAAGAAGGGCAGTTGTCATTGTTTGCACCTGTAGGGATTGAACTGCTTGACAGAGTTGAAGCTTTGCTCTTCCATTTGACTAAAAGAATCAGTTGTTTTAGAGCTACACATCTTAACTAACTGGTCAATGAGCAATTTCCCTGGCCCTAAGTCAACATGGGAAACCACCCAAAAACTGTGGCATAGGAAGGGTGTGGACTGACAATTCTCAGAGGGAAAGGGGTGTTTGGGATGTGTTAAGAGATTGGACAAAAATTTTACCCCACTGGATGAAATCAGTGGCGGGGGGTAAGGGCATGGGGTGGGGTGGGGAGTCAGGTGGAGGGGAGCTATGGGAAAAAAAGGAGCAACACCTGTAATAATCTGAACAATAAAGATTTACTTAAAGAAAAAAGAGAGTGCTTGATAATTTAACCTCATATTTATATGAAAATGCCATACTTTAACCACCATTAGCAGTATTGGGATGAACCTCATAACTGACCTTCATACCCCACAAGGTAGAGTCCATGAGGTTGAAGACTATTCATTTTGATTAAAAGGACTACAATTTCCATTTTTGAGAGCAGAGAGGAGCCAGTTTGCTGTCTCAGTGAATAGTAAGCTCTTATACTGTTTCCTTCTTCCTTTGTTAGCCATGTTGGATGGGAACACAATGTCAGGTGAGAGAGAACACACGTGCGCAGGCTGCTTATTTTGGGCCGGGCACTGCTTAAACACTTTCAAAATATAAAATCACATAATATTTATCAGAATCCTGTGAGGTAGAGACCATAGTGGCTATCCCCATTTTACAGATGAGGAAGCTGAGGTGGTCTCGGGAGTTTCAGTAACGTGTTCAGGGTCACACAGCTAGCCGAGAGTACAATTAGGTTTCAAACTCCTCTAGGGCGCATGCTGCAAGGGTGAGTAGCTCTGACAAGCACCATCCTGGTACCTACCATAAGGATGCTCTAGAGAAGCCCAGAGAAATCCAGAAAGGAGGGAGTGAGATTTGGAAAGCCAGGAAAACGAGGAAGAATTTTCAAAAATGGTGGAGTATGATCTTTAGGGCATTTAGATGATAAGAATCATTGGGATTCAACCAAGGAGAGCATCAGTAAGACCACAATGGAAATGGTGGCAGTAGTCCATCCTATTTTTCAAAGGATATAATCCCAGAGAGCAAGAGAGAAGATTAAACCGAAACTGGTGTGGCTCAGTGGATAGAGCATCAGCCTGTGGACTAAAAGGTCCCGAGTTCAACTCCGGTCAAGGGCATGTACCTTGGTTGCGGGCACATCCCCAGTAGGGGATATGCAAGAGGCAGCTGATTGATGATTCTCTCTCGTTGATGTTTCTAACTCTCTATCCCTCTCTCTTCCTCTCTGTAAAATACCAATAAAATATATTTTAAAAAAGAGAGAGAGAAGATTAAGAGTTGCTAAATGCAGTGCCCTCGCTGTCCCGGATCTGTCTCCTCTCTCAACAGTGTTTGGATGGAGCAGACTCAGGGACTCCCCCCCCCCCCCCACTTCTTCCAGCTTCCGACCCCTCTCCAATCTCTTGTCCAGTCACCACCTTCGGAACCACCTCAGCCATCCTCAACCTGCAAGACCAGCCTGCACCGAATCTCTACCTCAACTCCTTATTGCCGACCAACCATGAGCTCCCAACTCCATCACCATGATTCCACCGAAGGGGAGGCTGCCCACAACCGCCCGGCCTGCACCTGCAGACTCTCACCCACCTCTCTCTGGGCTTCCTTCTCCCGAGGGTGCGGGCCATTCTCCCATGAGCTGGCTGAGAAGAAACGGGAGGGCGCTGAGCGGCTCTTACAGGTGCAAAACCAAGCGCATCGTCTTCCAGGGCGTGCTGAAGCCTCCCAGAGGCGAATGGGTAAAACTCAGGACGCCATGGAAGCCGCCCTGGCCTTTGAGAGGAACCTGACCAGGCCCTTGGGGAGCTGCGGGCCCTGGTTCCACCCTCCCAGCCTCTCAGCTCTGTGACTTCCCGGAGAACTACTTCCGGGGCGAGGAGGTGAAACTCCTCAAGAAGATGGGCCACACCTGGCTCACCTCCAGCGCTGGCCGGCCCCGGGGCTGGGCGGGGTGAGGCTCACTCTCAAGCATGCCCAGGAGCCTCTGCCTTCCTCTGGGGCCCTTCTGCCTTCCTTTGCCTGAGCCTCTCCCGGAAACTGCCAGGCCACCTCTGACCAGCCTGGAGACCTCTCCCATGCCTTGGACCAAATGAAACAATGAAATATTTGGATATTTCCCTCTCCCTCTCCCCCTTTTCTCCTTCTTTCCCTTCTCCCTGCTGTCCTCTCTCGCTCTCAAGAGGAATGGAGAGAGGACTGAAAGATCAATCTTCGGGTGAGGATTAAAAAAAAACAAACAAACTTAAAGACACATGATAAAGATGGAATCCTACTTAAGAAATAGCTAAATATTCCCGTCAGTTTCTTTCTTTTTTCTTTAATATATTTTATTGATTTTTTTTTTTTTTTACAGAGAGGAAGGGAGGGGGATAGAAAGCTAGAAATATCGATGAGAGAGAAACATCCATCATCTTACTGGGGATGTGCCCGCAACCAAGGCACATGCCCTTGACCAGAATCGAACATGGGACCTTTCAGTCCACAGACCGATGCTCTATCCATGGAGCCACACCGCTTTTGGCTATTCCCATCAGTTTTAACTCAGCTGGTCCACGAGCCCAGGAGACCCACAGGGTGAGGATGACGGGACCAGGAGCAGCATGGTGGGCCTCCCCGGGTGTGTGAACGCAGATGGGCCGGCGCTGCTGTTTGGGCTTAAATCTGCCTCATCAGCCGTTACCAAGTGAGAGTGAGATCCTAGGTTTAAGTGAAATACCAGGATGCTAGTTGACTGAGGTCACTGGGTGGATATTAAATTTTGAAGAGTTTTGGGATATCTGTAACTTTTCGTGAGTGATTTCACAATCATTTCTTGAAAACATTCCCTGACATGAACTGGTACAACTTTCCTTAGAAAAGTTATAAACTGGATCCAAAAGTGACTTCTTGAGGATGGGGGAGGTTCTTTCTCAACCAGGAAGTTCCGGTGAGAATAGCTCTGCCTGCATGTCCCTGTGACTGTCTCTTGTCCTCGCACTGCTCTCACCGGGCTGCAGTCCTTAGGGGTCAGTGGACACCAGCCAGGGTGTCCGCACAGTGTACGGTCCTGTCTGTAGGGCAGCACTGATTTTTTTGTAAACTCACAACAGACCACACCACCAAGTCCAAGGATTTCAGCACATTCTTCGCATTCAGTATTTTTCACATATTTTGTTTCCTTTTAGAGAGAGACGGAGGCAGAAGAAGAGATAGAAACATCTACAGGGAGAGAGAAACATCTACTTGCTGCCTCCTGCACGCCCCCTACTGGGGAATGAGCCCATAACCACAGAATGAGCCCTCACCTGGAATGAACCTGTGACCTCTTGGTGAAGGGCTCGTCATCCAACCAACAGGGCCACACTGGCCGGCCTAGGCACCTTACACTTGAGGGCACCACATATTCAGAGGCAAGACATGGAGAAAATGGGAAGCGTAAAGTCTAACCCTAACTGAGAACAGGTTTGGTTAATAAATTTATGCTCAAATACTAATTGGAGAATAGTTATCACAGTTTCCATTGGACTTTGATTTGTTTTCATTTGTTTAAAGAATAGGTTTTGAGAAAACAGAAATTCAGTTGCCATGTTGACTTAGGGCCAGGGAAATTGCTCATTGACCAGTTAGTTAAGATGTGTAGCTCTGAAACAACCGATGATTTTAGTCAAATGGAAGAGCAAAGCTTCAACTCTGTCAAGCTGTTCAAACCCTACAGGTGCAAACAATGACAACTGCCCTTCTTGCTCACAACAAGTCTTCTTCAGCCCACGGTTCACCTCTGACTCCAGTAAGAGAATGCAGGGAAGGGGGAGGAGAGAGAACAAGAGATAGTGAGAGAGGGGGAGAGAGAGAGAATATTGAAGTGAGAGAGACACATCAATTGCTTGCGTCCTGCATATCCTCCAACTGGGACAGTGATCAAAACTGCAACCCAGATACATGCCCTTGACCCGGAATCTAACCCTGGGTCTTTTGGTCCACAGGTCAAATTCTCTGACCACTAGACTACGCCAGCAAGGGCAATTTTAATTCATGACTTTTAATTGTACTATTTCCTACAATATATTCTAAGCTCACATGTTTTGTTTGACTGTTAAACATCTGATTGATCATGCAGAAAGCCACACTGTTCCGTCCATTGCTGTTTATTGCTCGATTGAAAAATATTGTAATTTCACGGAAGTGAAGAATGATTGTCTTGGTACAAGAGTAAGTGATGGTATAGTTGCGTTGGGAGAACATTAAGTTGAAAAGGAGGCTAAGATATTGCTTTTTATTTTTTGATATATAGTGGGAAAGAGCAGGAAATGCCAGAAGACTGGCAAGCTTTGAGGCAGGAAGATCAGTAGGTGGGACCGGCCACACATCTGGGGCCACAGGGCTTCTTCATTCACACCTGGGGAACTCCACTGTCCCTTCCACACACATGGCTTGGAATGACTCCTCTGATGTAACCGCCTCGTATCCCGATTTGCACACAAATTCCACACTCTCCCCTGTTTTTACATAATAGGTTTTGTCATCTCTCCCTTTTAACCGTATGTTATTTTCATTCATGATGCTTTCTGATATCACACAGGGATCTGAAAGTAGAGGAAATGAATGAAAACAATTGGTAATTTTGCCTTTTAGTATAAACGAATAAACCTTCAACCCAATGACCAGCTTAGAGGAGGAAATAAGGGAAAGAGCAAATGTACATGAATGTGGGCCAAGAGTATTGCCTGTGCAATGTGGCTGTAAGCAACATTCATACCCTCCTGTGTAATTGAAGCCTAATATGCTAAGTGTCTGGTCGTCTATTTGTCGGTTCAAACAATCAAAACGTAATATTCTAATGATACGCTAAGGCCGCTCAGCCACTCGCTGTGATGTACACTGACCAACAGGGGGCAGAGAGCTTAGCTTGCTGCTGTGGTCTGGCCAATCAGGACTGAGTGGGTTGGTCTGGACACACCCTGGAGCCCTTCCTTAGTCCTTCCCTGGCTGGCCAACTTCCTGCATCCCTCCCTGGCCCGGTTGTGCAGCAGTGGGGTCCCTCGGCCTGGCCTGTGCCCTCTCGCAATATGGGACTCCTCAGGGGATGTTAGAGAGCCGGTTTCAGCCTGATTCTGCGTGCTAGACCCAGGGACCCCGATGTTGCATGAATTTGTGCACTGGGCCTCCAGTATATAATAAAGGGGTATTATGCAAATCGACCTTAATGGCAGAAGGACTGGGAATGACCAGTTGCTTTGATAAACACTGACCACCGGGGGGGGGGGCAGACGCTGGATGCAGGAGCTGCCCCCCAGGGGTCAGTGCAATCCCACAGGGGTGAGCTCAGCTCAGCCACTAGCCTGTCTGATGGCTGCGAGCCAGTGCTGGTGGCTGGAGCCTCTTCTGCCTCCTCAGCAGCTCTAAGGATGTCCAACTGCATTTTCGGCTTGTTCCCCGTGGACAGTGGGCCTAAGCCATCAGTCGCACATCCCCCAAGGGCTCCTGGGCATTCTCCAATCTCATAGCCCTACACACGAGTCTCCACAAGTGAAACATTGAGCAGGAGAGCTGTGGGTGAGCACAGTTCTAGACTCTGACTCCATGACGAGTAGACCGCTCACGAGCTCATAAACATCACCCTCCTGGTCTCAGGATCCACAAGATTCTTGAGAACTTACCTATGCATCTCGGCGGTTTGGACCACTTCCCATAACTACAGGTTACATAGGTAGGACCTTGGAGTTGATGGTAGTCATGGCATTGGTATTCCACTCTTGACCTTGAAAGATACACTTTCAATGGCTCGGAGGTGATGTCTCCATTGCTAATCTCTGGAGGAGGCCCACACTTGTCTGCAGATTCTGAAAAAGAGCATTTTAACTGTCAGAGAGAAAACTGTAATTTTGTTGGAAACTATTCATGCAAAGCTGAACAGAAACTATTGTCCCTCTTTTGCATTTTAAACCTTGAAACCACCGTGTTTTTCAAAATGACTTAGATCGCCACACTCAAGCAAGGATGATATGCATGTAGACTTTTCAATTCTTGGGAAAGGAAATGCTGGAATCAAAACACTCACTGAAGCAGGTTGGCAAGTGGGACCAGCCGTCCTCACCACACTCCATGGAGCCGTTGGTGCTTCCATCTCTGTTTTCGTAGCCATCCAGGCATTGGTAGTCCATCGTGTCGTTGGGTTTAAATGGTTTCCCGGTGAATATGGCTATGGCATTTTCGAATATTGGCATGTCACAATGCCCTGAAGCAAAGTAAAGGTCACCGTTGTATTTCTAATGCCATATCATGTAGAATCCAAGTACGAAAATCTCATGCTGGCAATCCTAAACTTTACCATCGGTGTGTGGGTAAGTGAAGTGTCAGGTGACAATTATCCGAGTTAGTGTTATTGTTAGCTGCATGGATTGTATAACGTGAAGAATAGATTTCCTTACCCATACTCCTTCCAGTCATTCTAAACCTCTAACTACAGGTTAGGAACCTTGGTCAAAACTTATTTTTCACTGTGAGTATAGCACTGGATGTTACTATGTTATACTACTATCAAGATACGATGTTATCATTTGAAGGGCAACACAATTTGTGAATATAAGGTGTACTGTATGTATCTATGGAACAGACATACTGCCACTAAGAGTTACAGAAAATCTGTGGTCCTTAAATATATAATCCATGTATTTATAGAAAACACCCTTGTTTTCCTAATGATTCCCAGAATTGAAAGTTTCTCCACAAGAATTTAAAAAATGAATTGCAAAGGGCACAGCTTTTTCACTAAAGGGAGTCCATGTTTCTATTTCAGAATAAGAACAGATATCTCTTTGTGTGCTTTTTTAGCCAATTTGCCCATTTTCTGTAGTATGTGGTTTAGTTTTTCTTGAAAACAGTCTTATTTTTTTAAATATCTATAAATGTTCTTAGTCTGAGTGATTTAATTTAAATCCGTGTACCGTGTGTAGGGAAAGCTTGACCAAGAGATTCCTTTAGGGGCTCAGTAGGTTCCTGAAATCCCAGTTCAAATCAGGGATCACAGCTTTGATGCACACATGTAAGAAGACTCCAATTAAAGATCAGCTCGATTATGTCCTGATGTATAACACAATGTCCATTACAATTATTCTCTCCTTTCCAAACACCCACAAAACGACTTATAGAATCCTGTGTACTTAACATGCAAAAAGCAGATATGACTGCATGTGAGAATCTTCATTGATGACAACCTCATAGCATGAATACATACACTCATAGGTAGAATGTTTGACAGCGATATATATGTGACATTGGGCAAGCAGTGCATTTTTTTTTTAATTTTAACACATTTTCAAAGCTTCTTCAGTGAACACACATTGTGCATGATCTTAATCTCTGTTTCACTTAACATTATTTCACAATACCCCTGACTTATTGCTCACTGTCACTCATGACAATATATTAACGGCCTATTTGTTATCAAGCACTTAAAGCTTTGCAAACACATTGAACAGGAAATGAAGTTGGCCTTTGTTTTAAAGCCAAGGAGGCGTGGCCCATTCACCTTGAGAGTTGACAAATTCAAGTTTCCACAGTGACACGTCTGGTTTCAGAAAAATCCCAAATGGACTGGATATGAGGGTGGCTCACTTACGGATGCAGGTGGGGGGCGAGGACCAGCCATTCTCCGTACATGTCACAGTGTTCTTGTCTGGGAGACTGTAGCCCCGAGGGCAGGCGACATTGAGGGACTGTCCCTGTAAATAACTTTGTTCTGTAGGTGGAGAATGTGGATGCTCCGAGTAATTGAAAATACACTTTCCTGAAAATGACACAACAATCATAAAAAGGAATACATGCAGTCATACTCATGAATTAAAAAATCATCTTTGCTATCTTTAGACTAGAATGCATAAGCAGCTCAACAGGCAGCTCACGTAGAAGGGAAGTTGCTAGTGAATGTGTTTGAGAAAGAAAAACCAAGATTAAAGATGACTTATCTGTGGTTTTCACAACTGCACTACGAATAAACGATAATCAACATCGTTATAGTCTTTTTTCATCTCCCATATTTTTCTTTCTTTTTTTTGTGTAAAATATATATATTTTATTGATTTTGTACAGAGAGGAAGGGAGAGAGATAGAGAGTTAGAAACATTGATGAGAGAGAGTCATCGATCAGCTGTCTCTTGCATACCCCCTACTGGGGATGTGCCCGCAACGAAGGTACATGCCCTTGACCAGAATCGAACCCGGGACCTTTCAGTCCCCAAGCCAACACTCTATCCACTGAGCCAAACCGATCTCGGCCATCTCCCATGTTTTTAATGAGGGACCTATGGTAAAAGAAAATATCTATCTTGGTCTTTCTGCTCATAGAACTCTTCCCTTGCCCGTATTTTTGTCACACAGGCTTAGCGGTGCTCATGTTTTGCTCTCTGAACTCTGAACTATTGCCTCATGCACAGGACAGAGGGATTCACTCACTGCGACAGGGAACTTCTGGTATCCATCCATCATTTGTGCAAGTAATGTAATACCAAAACTTTTCATTAGGTGTCACATAGTTTTCATCACAGGAATAGTGAAACCATTGTCCTATTGGTGCTGGGAAGTATGACTTATATGATTCTTCTGAGTATAGAGCTCCATGCTTTATTTGTGGATATTCACAGGGATTTACTAGCAATGAAAACAAACAAAAAAACAGTATAAGTGATCTTTTACCTTAATATAAATGCAATGAGAGATACCGTGTGTCACTGGTGAATTATATTCTCAGATGCCCATACTCATTGCATTAGGCTTTCTAGGACAAGAAGAGTTATCATCTTCAGATGATGTGCAGAGCAATTGTTTCTGATCATTTCACAATATAGACAAATATTGAATCATTACCTACACAATGATTCCTTAAACGACATTTTATCTACATAAATCATCACTCTCCTTGTCATCGGTATGCACATTGGGTTGGTGTCACGGTGGTCACAGCCTCCTCTTTAAGGTACCTGCCTGCCCACATTCGTTTGGCCTTGGCCTTGAGTGAACACGGAGCCACGGACATGCTATGTGTACCATTTCATGTGTCACCATGGAAGATCCAGCTGAAGTGTGGGCCCCTTCGACAAAGAACTGACATACAAGGAAGAGCAATGAGATTGCAGAGACAGAAAACACTGGGGAAGGGGCAATCCCCCAGGAGTAAAATGCCCTGTGGACCGAGGGGCGTGTGTGACAGGGGATGGCTTTAGAAGGTGCACAATGTCTCCCACACTCACCCCCTCAGACAAGGGAGCCCTGTGCCCCTCCCTTGAGTGAGGCTGGAAATCAAAGAATGCCTTGTTGCCCTCTGCTGTACCTTCTCAGTGAGGCAAGGATTTGGACTTATTTGGTCACCTTTATTTTTTAATTTTTAATTTTTTTTATTGATTTCAGAGAGGAAGGGGGGGTGGAGAGAGACAGAGAGGTGAGAGAGAGAGAGAGAGAGAGAGAGAGAGAGAGAGAGAGAGATCAATGAACAGAGAGAATCATTGATCTGCTGCCTCCTGCAAGGTCTGAGCCTGGGGATTGAGCCTCCAAACTGGGCACGTACCTTGACTAAGAATTGAACCGTGATTGAACTAGTTCACAGGTCAATATTCAACCACTGAGCCACACCGGCCTTGCAGATCCCCTGTATTTTTAAGTTTAAGAGAAGTAATTGCAGAATTAAGAAGCGGGTAAAGATATGAAAGGAACTTACAGCTGCATCTTGGACGGGGCTCCCAGCCTTTGTCAGTACATTTTGCCGTATTTCCCCAGGAGGAAGGAAAAAAGCCGCTTTTGCAGTAGTATGTGATTGTGTCTCTCAGTTTGTAATTGGTCCGTTTGGGAACGTACTGACCGTTTTCAATTCTTGGAGGGTCACATTTTATTTCTGAAAAGTGAAAGGACAAGTGTGTTATGCAGAAATCACATGAAAATCATCAAGGCCATGAGAATAAAGTGAACAATGTTTTTGTTCTTTCCAAAGAGCAAAAGGGCATTCAAATGAGCACTGTCTATATATATACATATATATAAAATTAGCAATGCTTATATTAAAATTAGTAGCAAATATATCTGACTTTTAGACACCCATTTTAAGTAAATTAAGTCTCCAGAGTTTGATGTTAATGGACACTAACCTTACACGAATCTGGAAAATGTTCAATTTTTTGCAAGGCTGTATGGCTTGGGGTTAATTATTGACCCATGAACCAAGAAATCATGGTTCAATTCCTGGTCAGGGTACATGCCTGAGTTGGGGGCTTGATTCCCAGTACAAGGTGTGAAGGAGGGAGTTGATCAAAGATTCTTTATCATCATTAATGTTTCTACTCTCCCTCTCCTTCCACTCTGAAGTCAATAAACTATATTTTAAAAATAAAAATACTTTTATTTTCTCTCACATTTTAATCTGCTATATCAATCATATTTTCATGCTCCTATTGCAGTCTAGTCTACCTATCTTAGTTTTCACTTCATAGTATAGCTAAATTTACCGTCAATGCTTGTAGTCAAAAGCCATGAGATATATATAAAAATACATGTTTCCCTAAGAGACCAACCAAATACTATTGGGAGAATTTTGTTAAATTGATCAAGAATAGAGGAACTTCTGGTGGTTGCTTTCGAGCCATGGGCATACATCCCTTGACAAATTGTAATTCCCTGCTCTCATAATCTCCATTAAAGCCAACGGTGCTGGTAAACCATTGCCAGGGCTGGTGCCTCTAGCCAAAACAGTAACAGCTGAGATTGAACAAACATGTGAGGCCACATTTTTCCTACTGTTAGAAGCCACCATGAAGATTTGGAAGACGAATAATAGTTCCATATTGGCACTCCATGCTGTGAATCAGTAGACACATCCAGTTTGCACCGGGATGGATGAATTGGGCCAAAGGTGGTTTGTATTTAGCTGGTCTTGGTACTTTTCATCATTCCTGCAAATGACTTATTGTGGGAGATTGTCCCTTAATGAATGCAGAGACCGAAGTTTTGGTCAATGACCCTCAAATAGGCCTAGCCGGTCAAGGGCGCATGTCTCGGTGACAGTTTCCATCCCGGACCCTGGTTGGTGCTTGTGGGAGAGGCACCTAGTCTCTCTCACATCGATGTCTCTCTCTGCCTCTCCCTCTACCTCTCTCTCTCTCTCTCTCTCTCTCTCTCTCTCTCTCTCTCCCCCTCGCTCTCCCTCTCTCCTTTTTCTCCCTCTCTTTTCCTTCTCCCTGCTGTCCTCTCACTCTCAAGATTAATGGAGAGAGGATTGAAAAAAAAGTTAAAGACAAATGATAAAGTTCACATCTTACTTAAGAAGGAGCTAAATATTCCCGTCAATTTCAACTCACCTTGTCCACGAGCCCAGGAGACCCACAGGGTGAGGATGACGTGGACCAGGAGCAGCATGGTGGGCCTCCCCGGGTGTGTGAGCGCAGATGGTCCGGCGCTGCTATTTGGGGTTAAATCTGCCTTAAGAGCCGTTACCACGAGTGGCTCTTAAGTTCAGTGACAGTACCAGAAAGCTGGATGACTGGCGTCACTCAATAGATATCAAAGTTCAAAGACTTTTGCAATATCTGTACATTTGCATAAATGATTTCACAATCACCTCTTGAGTTACTTCCCTGACAGGTACTCACAGCTTTCCTTAGGGACAGAATGGACTGGTTCCAAAACTCTAATCTTGAACCACTTCTTGAGGATGGGAGAGGTTCTTTCTCAACCAGGAGGTTCCGGTGGGAATAGCTCTGCCTGCATGTCCCTGTGACTGTCTCTTCTCCTCTCTTTACTCTCACCCGGCTGCAGTCCTTAGGGGTCAATGGACACCATCCAGGGTGTCCGCACAGTGTAGGCTCCTGTCTGTAGGGCAGCACTGATTCTTTTGTAAACTCACAACAGACCACACCACCAAGTCCAAGGATTTCAGCACATTCTTCACATTTAACCTTCCTCCCCAATATGTTTGCTTGTATTTAAATGAGAGGGAGGCACAGGAAGAGAGAAAAATATCAAAGGTTAGAAATATCTGCCTGCTGCCTCCTGCATGCCTCCTACTGGGGAATGAGCCCATAACCACAGAATGAGCCCTCACCTGGAATGAACCTGTGACCTCTTGGTGAAGGGCTCGTCATCCAACCAATGGAGCCACACTGGCCGGCCTAGGCACCTTTCACTTGAGGGCACCACATATTCAAAGGGAAGAAATGGAGAAAACGGGAAGCGTAAAGTCTAACCCAAACTGAGAACTGGCTTGGCCAATAAACTTCTGCTCAGATACTAATTGGAGACTAGTTATCACAGAGTTTCCATTGGACTTGGATTTGGTTTCATGTGCTTAAAGAATGGGTTCTTGTGTGGGTTCAAGAAATTCACAATTTCTTGGCCAGGGAAATTGCTCATTGACTAGTTAGTTAAGATGTGTAGCTCTAAAACTACTGATTCTTTTAGTCAAATGGAAGAGCAAAGCTTCAACTCTGTCAAGCTGTTCAAACCCTACAGGTGCGAACAATGACAACTGCCCTTCTTGCTCACAACAAGTCTTCTTCAGCCCACGGTTCACCTCTGACTCCAGTAAGGGAACGCAGGGAAGGGGGAGGAGAGAGACCAAGAGAGAGAGGGAGAGGGAGAGAGAGAGAGAATATTGATGTGTAGAAAGACACATCAATTGCTTGCGTCCTGCACATCCTCCAACGGGGACAGTGATCAAAATTCCAACCCAAGTACATGTCCTTGACCAGGAATCTAACCCTGGGTCTTTTGGTCCTCAGGTCAAATTCTCTGACCACTGGACTACACCAGCAAGGGCTATTTTATCTCATGACTTTTTATTGTACTATTTCCTACAATATATTCTAAGCTCACATGTTTTGTTTGACTGTTAAACATCCGATTGATCATGCAGAAAGCCACACTGTTCCGTCCATTGCTGTTTATTGTTGTATTGCCAAATATTCTAATCTCAAGGAAGTCAAGAATCATTGTCTTGGTACAAGTGTAAGTGATGGTATAGTTGCGTTGAAAAGGAGGCTAAGACATTGCTTTTTATCCTTTGATATATAGTGGGAAAGAGCAGGAAATGCCAGAAGACTGGCAAGATTTGAGGCAGGAAGAGCAGTAGGTGGGACTGGCCACACATCTGGGGCCACAGGGCTTCTTCATTCACACCCGGGGAACTCCACTGTCCCTTTCATACACATGGCTTGGAATGACCCAGCGAATGTCACTGCCTTGTGCCCCGATTTGCATACAAATTCCACGCTATCCCCTGTTTTTACATAATAGGTTTTGTCATCTCTCCCTTTGAACCGTATGTTATTTTCATTCATGATATTTTCTGATATCACACAGGGATATCACACTGCGTGGCTTGGGGATGAATAAGAAAAAACCAGCAAACAGTTGTAGGGAACGTTCATAAACTTGGAGGCCATGAAGCAGAGAGCTCTCTCCCCTCAGCGACTCTGCTTCCGGCCAGATGCATCTCCCAGTCTCCACTCACTGCACATCCCTGCAGGGTTCCTACAGGAAGTGATGTCTCAGATGATCTCCCCTGCAGCATCGGACACATAAACCACACACGTGACATTCCTCTACAGCTGTGTTCAACGCGCCCACATTTCACTTCAAAGCCGAACTGGTAGGGGTAGGAACAAAGTCTCTGAAAGGGAAGTCTGGTCACCTGACAACGGGTACAAAGGACAGGACCTCAGCTCAAATGCATGAGCTCACAGCGGAATACACACAGGCCCCTCGGCAGCCTGCAAATCTCAGGATGTTTTATGGTGGGTAAACCTTGAACGGAATGATGGACCTATGTCTACCCTACTAGTAATTCATTGTAAAAGACAAAGGGAAATTACATGGACTTTCTCCCAAATATCTTATTTAGCTTTTTCAAATAGAGCTACGTCAGCTTCTACCACCTCACAAAAAGGAAATCAGTTAGAGTAAACGTTTGTTCAATAAAATAATGGACACCACAGTCATGGAGGACTTACTAATGCATCTGGGTTGGGCGGACCATCCCTTCTGGAGGCATGTAATATGCCCAGATGTGTGACGATCTTCTGTTACATAATCTTTATTGCACTGATATTTTGCTTCTTGATTTCCAAAATATACAGACTGAGAGTCAGAAATAAATCCATTCTCAATTTTTACCTTTGACGTTAAACATTTTGCTAAAAGGAAGAGAGAGCATAAGGAAACGGTGAGCATATGGTGGGCAAACAGTTTCCTAAGGACTCACACAGCATTACAACCTAAGAAATAAGGGCATTTGTCAGTGAAAACCTGGAAAATTCCTACTCATCCAAAGCATTGTGACAGAGAAAGTAGGTTATGAGTTTCCAAAACTGTGAAATCTAGACATTGAATACACTTGGGGGGACTAAGCCGTATCGGAAACACTCAGGATGCCTTGTGGGAAGTTATTAAAAATCTGTTTGTCTTGTGATTCTGGAAGCTTCCAGCATGCCAGAGCTCTCCTAACGCCAGCCCTTTCCTGTGACCCATTGGGTTTCAATCTTGCTAAGAGGTGGCGCCTGAGTGCTCTCACCATGGGAAGCAATGGCACCTCAGTGAGGTGATGGGTGTGCTACGCAGCTCCATCTAGTGGGCATGTCACTGCGTGTGCTTCTGTCACAATAGCAAGCTGTCCACGTTAAACACATGCGCACCCATTTTCATTAACATCCCATTCCTGCTGATAAAGGAAAAAGCAACTGAAGACAGAAGCACCTGAGCAGGAATCAACTGGAGCCCAAACACTAGAGGAAATGTACCGAGTGAAAAGGAGGCTCATTGAAAATATGCACTAAAATGGACAAAGAAAGAACAGCGAAGAGGGTGCCAGCCCCACAGACAAGGAGGAAGCGGAGCCAAATCCATGAAAACGACCCTGTGAGCACATGGACATGGCCAGTGCCTAACGAAGGTTCCCGAGACACAAGCTCACCCCACGGCTTCTCCATTCTCACTGGGGCTTGGTTGGGAGGCGGGGATTTTCCAGATCACAGCCCAGGACATGCCAGTCCTACTGGATAGGAGGAACCAGCACCAGTTCCCAAAGAGGCCGACACCACTGAATGCTGAAGACCATAAGCAGAGAGGAAAGACCCCTGGAGGAGGGAGAGAGCTCTGCGATCCCTAGATCCTTTTGTGAAGGCATTCCACTAGATGCAGGGTAGAACCCCAGAGAATGGGCAGAGCACAACTACCAGAGGCAAGGCCTTCCAGAAAACAACAGATTCTGAGAATCCAGGGTGCACACAGCACTGGAAACATGACTATTCACCAGTCACGTGGAAACAGGTCTTTAAACTCAAATCACTGAGGAGGGAGGCCAAAGAGGCCTTCTCCATCCAGACCCTGAGTCCGCTCCTCTGTGTAATGGCGCCCACACCAGCCCCATTTATTGGAAAACCAGCCTCGCGTGGAAAATGGCCAAGTTACCAAAGAATGACAAAGCCCAGTGGAAACCTGTCCTACAATATTCATAGAAGAAGAAGGAGAAGGAGAAGGAGAAAGAGGAGGAGAAGGAGGAAAAAAAGGAAGAGGAGGAGGAGGATAGAGAGAAGCACGAAGAGGAGAAACTGAAGGAGGAGGAGGAGAATAATATTCAAAATATTCTCTGGAACAGAAACCAGCAGGATATGGTCTTTTTTTTTACATCCTTTCTGTCTTAAAGCATGTGCCACATATTGATATATGCAAAATAGCAGCCATTACTTCAAGAGTAAATATGAATCATTAGTAATAGAATAATAAAGAGTGTGGATAAGTTCAGGTAAGGTGACCAGAACATCCCTTGCCTGTCATTCAGAAAATGCATGGCCCAACACCCTAGCAGACATATTGTGTTCCCATTTCATTTCTATGAATTTTATTTAATCTGGACACTGAAACATGGCCAACAGGGTTCAATATTAAGATTGAACTTGTGAAAGAATCTAATGTGGTTTTCACTTAATGGTCTCTGGTAGGAGAGCAAGTAATACAGAAATGTCTAAACACTTAATTAGACTGAACTTTCGAAATGTTTTCCAATAAAGAATAAAACAGAAAAAAAGAGATTGGTATTTCCACCCAACACCCTTGAGAAAATAAAACCAAGTAGGGCCATTGCCAAAACAAGGGGCTGATAGAAAACTTTTGCCTCAGCTATTACAGGTGAGTGTTAGACAATCACGAACAGACTGGCTGTTAGACCAGTTTCCTTACCGACACGGGTACATCTGGGAGGAGGGAGCCAGCCATTCTCCGTACAGGTCAGTGAGGTCTGCTTGTCTGGAAGCGTGTAGCCACGATAGCAATTAACTTTTACAGATTGGCCCTGCAAATATTTTTGTGGAGATTGTGGACGATGTCCATTTTCCAAATAATTGAAAATGCATTTTCCTGAGAATTATAAAATGATGATAAAAACTCATAAGTGAGGTGAAAAAAATTGAAAACTATCTTTATAATATCTAAATTAGAAATCAGAATCATCCAAAAGTAGCACATAACTTAAGAAACACGACAGTTGCTACCAAGTGTTTTTAAAATCCATATTAAGTGGTATTTATCTGTAGTTTCCACAATTGAAGTATGTATAAATGCTATAGGTAGGCTTGTAGAATCTATTTCTGTTTCTCATGCTACTAATGAAGAAGTTTTATTCTTGATGAAAGAGAAATACAGTATCGGTCTTTCTGCTCAGAGACTCATCCTCCCACCCACTCTCCCCGCCAGGCTTAGCGGTGCTCATGGTTGCTCTCTCCGCTCTGAACTATTGCCACGTGCACAGGACAGAGGGGTTCACTCACTGCGGCAGGGCAGTTTCGGGCTCCATCCATCTGTTTTACAAGTAATGTAATCCTGGGATCTTCCTGTAGCAGTCACATAGTTTTCATCACAGTAATAGTAATACCATGCTCCTACGGATACTGGGAAGGATTGTCTATGTCTATCTTCCCCATAGAGGTGTCCATGTTTTATTTCTGGGAAGTCACAGGGCTTAACTAGCAAGTAAAATAAACAAAACACAGCATAAGTCACGTTTTATCTTAATAAGAACGTTATAAAAGATACTTTTTTTCATTGATGAATTATATTCTCACAGGCACATAATTAAATTGCACTCATTGCATTAGGCTTTCTAGGACAAGAAAGGTTATAATCTTCAGGTGATGTTCCTGATCATTTCACAACATATGCAAATACCGAATCATTACAGTGTGCACCTGGAAGTAAAACAACACCGAGGTCAATGTTATCTACATAGACGGTCACTCTCCCTGTCATTGGTATGCACACTGGGGTTGGTGTCACGGTGGTCACAGCCTCCTCTGTAAGGCACCTGACTGCCCACATTCGTTTGGCCTTGGCCTTGAGTGAACACGGAGCCATGGACATGCTATGTGTACCATTTCACCTGTCACCATGGAAGATCCAGCTGAAGTGTGGGCCCCTTCGACAAAGAACTGACATACAAGGAAGAGCAATGAGATTGCAGAGACAGAAAACACTGGGGAAGGGGCAACCCCCCAGGAGTAAAATGCCCTGTGGACCGAGGGGCGTGTGTGACAGGGGATGGCTTTAGAAGGTGCACAATGTCTCCCACACTCACCCCCTCAGACAAGGGAGCCCCGTGCCCCTCCCTTGAGTGAGGCTTGACTTAGGGGCAGACGCTCTACTGAAGAGTTCACGTGGCTGAGGGCACCGTATGTGACCAGGTCAGCGATGCTCTGGAGGCGCCTCTAGGGCCCTCAGGTCACTCGCTCTGATGGGGAATTGAACGGTGACCTCTGGTTCATGGGTCAATACTCAAACACTGAGCCACGCAGGCCAGGCAGATAACCCTTATTTTTAAGTTCAAGAGAAGGAATTGCAGAATTAAGAAGCAGGTCAAGAGATGGAGGGAACTTATAGCTGCATCTTGGAGAAGGATCCCAGCCCATGTCAGTACATTTTGCCGTATTTCCCTGGGGGGGGGGAGGGTCAAAGCCACGTTTACAGGAGTATGTGATTGTGTCTCCCACTCCGTATTTGCTCTTGTCAGCAAGGAAGTGACTGTTTGCAATTCTTGGAGGGTCACAGGCAGATTCTGAAAAGTAAAGGGACATGTGAAGTACATATGAAATCTCCTGAAAGTCATCCAGGACAGGAGAATCGGTGAATGTCTTTTTTTTCCTCTTTCCAAAGTGCAAAGGGGCATTCAAATGAGCACCCTGTCCTTACACGTATATTAGCCACAGTTATATTGTAACTAAAAGAAAACATCTGGGCCACTTAGACACAGGGTTCAGTAAAATATGTCTGCCGTATGCAGTGGGTGATGTTAATCGACAGGAACCTCAAATGAGCCTTAACTATGTTTATTTCTGCCTGGCTGGTGTGGCTCAGGCATTGAGCGTGATCTTTGAACCAGGAGGTCAGGGTTTGATTGTCGCTGAGGGCACCTACCCAGGTTGGGAGCTTGATACCCATTGTGGGGGCAGGGCGGAGGAGGGAGCCTATTCATGATTCTCAATCACCACTGATGCTTCTAACTCTCTCACCCTCTCCCTTTCTCTCTGAAATCAATAAATATATACTTAGTGCATGTTTTCTCTCACTTTAATCCGCTGTATCGATCAGATTTTCATGCTCCCATTGCAGTCCAGTCTACATATCTCAGCTTTCACTACACAGTATAGCCACACGTAACACCAATGTTTGAAGTCAAAAGCCATGAGACACATATAAAAATACATGCTTCCCTAAGAGACCAACCAAATACTATGGGGAAATCTTTGTTAAATTAGTTAAGAATAGAAGAACTTCTGGTGGTTGCTTTCGAGCAGTGGGCATACATCCCTTGACAAATGGATTTATCTCTCATAATCTCCATTAAAGCCAACAGTGCTGGTAAACCATTGCCAGGGCTGGTGCCTCTAGCCAAAACAGTAACAGCTGAGATTGAACAAACATGTGAGGCCACATTTTTCCTACTGTTAGAAACAATCACGAAGATTTGGAAGACGAATAATAGTTCCATTTTGGCACTCATGCTGTGACTCAGTAGAAACATCCATTTGCACAGGGATGGATGAATTGGGCCAAAGGTGGTTTTTATTTATCAGGTTGTGGTACTTTTCATCATTCTTCCAAATGACTTGTTGTCAGAGATTGTCCCTTAATGAATGCAGAGACCAATGTTTTGGTAAATGACCCTCAAATAGTCCTAGCTGGTGGGTTCAACTCCTGGTCAAGGGCATATATCGGTGGCAGTTTCCATCCTGGGCCCTGGTTGGAGCTTGTGCGAGAGGAAACCAGTCCATGTGTCTCTCACATTGATGTGTGTGTGTGTGTCTCTCTCTCCCACTTCTCCCTCCCTTGCACTCTTTCCCTAAGGTTCATTAGAAAATACACCGTCAGTGAGGATTTTCCAAGAAGTAAAGGCAAACGAAAAAGGTGCAATCCTACTTAAGAAGGAGCTAAATCTTCCCATCAGTTTCAACTCACCTAGTCCACGAGCCCAGGAGACCCACAGGGTGAGGATGACCTGGACCAGGACCAGCATGGTGGGCCTCCCCGGGTGTGTGAGCACAGATGGTCCGGTGCTGCTGTTTCGGATTAAGTCTGCCTCATGAGCCGTAACCAAGTGTGGCTCTGAATTTAAGTGAGAGTACAGGGAAGCTAGCTGACTTATGTTTACTCAGTAGATATCAAAGTTTAAAGACTTTTGCAGTATCTATAAATTTACATGAACGATTTATTTCACAAGCACCTCCTGAGTTACTTCCCTGGCAGGTACTCACAGCTTTCCTTAGGGACAGAATGGACTGGTTCCAAAACTCTAATGTTGAACCACTTCTTGAGGATGGGGGAGGTTCTTTCTCAACCAGGAGGTTCCGGTGGCAATAGCTCTGCCTGCATGTCCCTGTGACTTTCTCTTGTCCTCTCTTTGCTCTCACCCGGCTGCTGTCCTTAGGGGTCAGTGGACACCAGCCAGGGTGTCCGCACAGTGTAGGCTTCTGTCTGTAGGGCAGCACTGATTTTTTTGTAAACTCACAACAGACCACACCACCAAGTCCAAGGATTTCAGCACATTTTTCACATTTAACCTCCCCCCCCCAAAAAAAAAATGTTTTCTGGTATTTAAATGAGAGGGAGGCACAGGGAGAGAGAAAAATATCAAAGGTGAGAAACACCTACCTGCTGCCTCCTGCATGCCCCCTACTGGGGAATGAGCCCATAACACAGAATGAGCCCTCACCTGGAATGAACCTGTGACCTCTTGGTGAAGGGCTCATCATCCAACCAACAGGGCCACGCTGGCCGCTTTTTCATTTGAGGGCACCACATATTCAGGGGCAAGACATGGAGAAAATGGGAAGCGTAAAGTCTAACCCTAACTGAGAACTGGTTTGGCCAATAAACTTCTGCTCAGATACTAATTGGAGACTAGTTATCACAGAGTTTCCATTGGACTTTGATTTGTTTTCATGTGTTTAAAGAAGGGGTTCTGAGAAAACAGAAATTCAGTTCCATGTTGACTTAGGGCCAGGGAAATTGCTCATTGACCAGTTAGTTAAGGTGTGTAGCTCTGAAACAACTGATTATTTTAGTCAAATGGAAGAGCAAAGCTTCAACTCTGTCAAGCTGTTCAAACCCTACAGGTGCGAACAATGACAACTGCCCTTCTTGCTCACAAGTCTTCAGCCCACGGTTCACCTCTGACCCCAGTAAGAGAATGTAGTGAAGTGGGGATGAAAGGAGAGGAGAAGAGAGGAGAGAAGAGGAGAGGGGAGAAGAGGAGAGGGGAGAAGAGGAGAGGAAAGAGGGAGAGAGAGAGAGAGAGAGAGAGAGAGAGAGAGAGAGAGAGAGAGAGAGATATCAATTGCTTGCATCCTCTAATTGGAACAATGATCCAACCTGTAGCTCAGGTGCATGCGCTTGACCAGGTCTAACCCCAGACCCTCTGGCTCTCAGGCTAACACTAACCACACCAGACAGGGTATTTTTAAGGTGATATTACCCATGAATCTGAAAGTAGAAGAAACAGATAAAGACAATCAATAATCTTCCCTTTTATCAACAAACTAGAGGCTCAGTGGGTGACATTCGTGCACTGGTAGGGTCCCTAGTGGCTGCCAACTGCCAGACCGGGCCTCCCTCCCTTCCCCTGGCCAGCCCCGCACTCTGGTTGAACTCCCGCAAGAACTCCGGGTTGAGGGGACAATTTGCATGCTATGGTTTTATGATATGATAAGGCTTCAACTTATTGACTAGCGTAGAGGATGAAATCATCAAAACAGCTAATGTACATCCCCTGAGTGGATGCCCAGACCCCAGAGACAGAGCCAAGGTCCTGGGGTCACACCGCCGGGTCCACTTGCATCGTCCGCCTGATGAGCTCTGTGACCTTGGACAGGTTGCCTGACCTTCCCACCCCTCAGCTTCCTGGTGTGCGAGGAGCAGCAGCTGCTGCTGGGGAGCTGTGAGGGCCACAGCCCGGGGCGGAGAACAGGGCTTGGCCCACGTGGATGATGGGCATTTGCTCTTTCCATAACGTCATTCTCTAAGCTAGCCATTGGGTTGAAGGTTTGTTTGTGTATAAAAGAAGGGATTCCTAATTGCTTGTATTCATTTCCTCTCCTTTCAGATCCCTGCGTGATACCAGAAAAAAAAAAAAATCATGAATGAAAAGAACATATGGTCAAAAGGGAAAGATGACAAAAACTCTTATGCAAAATCAGGGGATAGCGTGGAATTTATGTGCACATCAGGACACAAGGTGGTGGTGACGTCAGTGTAGTCATTTCAAGCTGCAGGTCGCTAAGGGACAGTGGAGTTCCCAGGTGGGAATGAAGGAGCTTCACTTGTACCAAGACCATAGTTCTTCCCTGTCGTGAGATACAGAGCAATAAAGGGCAAGGGAGTAACGGTGTGGCTCTGCCTCTTCAGTCGGATGTTTAACCAAACAAAACACGGGAGCTTAGGATATTCTGGGGGAAAGAGCGCAATAAAAATTTGTATGTGAAAATTGACCCTTCTGGTGTGGTTCAGTGGTCACAGCGTTAGTCGGAGGACCAAATGGTCTGTGGTTCAAATCCTGGTCAACGGCATGTACCTGGGCCGCAGGTTCGATCCCTGTCCCAGTCACAGCATGTACAGGGCACAAGCAACAGATGTGTCTTTCTCACATCGATGTTTCTCTTCCTCTTTATCTCCTTCTACCACCTCTAAAAACAAATAAAACATATAAAACAAGTTGAGTATCAAGAATGTGCTGAAATCCTTGGGCTTGGTGGTGTGGTCTGTGGTGAGTTTACAAAAAAAAAATCAGTGCTGCCCTACAGACAGGACCCTACACTGTGCGGACACCCTGGCTGGTGTCCACTGACCCCTAAGACAGCAGCCGGGTGAGAGCAACGAGAGGATAAAAGACAGTCACAGGCACATGCAGGCAGAGCTATTCCCACCGAACCTCCTGGTTGAGAAAGAGCCTCCCCCATCCTCAAGAAGTGGTTCAAGATTAGAGTTTTGGAACCAGTCCATTCTGTCCCTAAGGAAAGCTATGAGTACCTGTCAGGGAAGTAACTCAAGAGGTGATTGTGAAATCATTCATGCAAATTTACAGATATTGCAAAAGTCTTTGAACTTTGATATCTATCGAGTGACCCCAGTCAACCAACTTCCCGGCACTCTCACTTAAATTCAGAGCCACACTTGGTAACGGCTCATGAGGCAGATTTAACCCCAAACAGCAGCACCGGACCATCTGTGCTCACACACCCGGGGAGGCCCACCATGCTGGTCCTGGTCCAGGTCATCCTCACCCTGTGGGTCTCCTGGGCCCGTGGACAAGGTGAGTTGAAGCATTTAGCTCCTTCTTAAGTAGGATTGGACCTTTTTCGTTTGCCTTTACTTCTTGGAAAATCCTTACCGAGGGTGTATTTTCTAATGAACCTTAGGGAAAGGGAGCAAGGGAGGGAGAAGGGGGAGAGAGACACACACACACATCAATGTGAGAGACACATGGACTGGTTGCCTCTCACACAAGCTCCAACCAGGGCCCGTGATGGAAACTGCCACCGATATGTGCCCTTGACCAGGAGTTGAACCCACCAGCTAGGACTATTTGAGGGTCATTTACCAAAACTTCGGTCTCTGCATTCATTAAGGGACAATCTCCCACAAAAAGTCATTTGCAGGAATGATGAAAAGTACCAAGACCGGCTAAATACAAACCACCTTTGGCCCAATTCATCCATCCCTGTGCAAATGGATGTGTCTACTGATTCACAGCATGGAGTGCCAATACAAAACTATTATTCGTCTTCCAAATCTTCATGGTGGCTTCTAACAGTAGGAAAAATGTGGCCTCACATGTTTGTTCAGTCTCAGCTGTTATTGTTTTGGCTAGAGGCACCGGCCCTGGCAATGGTTTACCAGCACCATTGGCTTTAATGGAGATTATGAGAGCAGGGAATTACAATTTGTCAAGGGATGTATGCCCACTGCTCAAAAGCAACCACCAGAAGTTCTTCTATTCTTAACTAATTTATTGTATGCCCAATGGTATTTGGTTGGTCTCTTAGGGAAACTTGTTTTTATATGTGTCTCATGGCTTTTGACTTCAAACATTGGTGTTAAGTGTGGCTATACGGCTATACTGTGTAGTGAAAGCTGAGATATGTAGACTGGACTGCAATGGGAGCATGAAAATCTGATAGATACAGCGGATTAAAGTGAGAAAAAACATGCACTAAGTATATATTTATTGATTTCAGAGAGGATGGGAAAGGGTGAGAGAGTTAGAAACATCAGTGGTGATTGAGAATCATGAATAAGCTCCCTCCTCTGCCCTGCCCCCACAATGGGTATCAAGCTCCCAACCTGGGTATGTGCCCTCAGTGACAATCAAACCTTGACCTCCTGGTTCAAAGATCACGCTCAACGCCTAAGCCACACCGGCCAGGCAGAAATAAACATAGTTAAGGCTCATTTGAGATTCCTGTCGATTAACATCACCCACTGCATAGGGCAGCCATATTTTACTGAACCCTGCGTCTAGGTGGCCCAGATGTTTTCTGTCAGTTACAATATAACCGTGGCTAATATACGCGTAAGGACAGGGAGCTCATTTGAATGCCCCTTTGCACTTTGGACAGAGGGAAAAAAAGACATTCACTGATTTTCGTGTCCTGGGTGACTTTCAGGAGATTTCATATGTACTTCACATGTCCCTTTACTTTTCAGAATCTGCCTGTGACCCTCCAAGAATTGCAAACAGTCACTTCCTTGCTGACAAGAGCGGATACAGAGTGGGAGACACAATCACATACTCCTGTAAAAGTGGCTTTTACCCTCCCACCCAGGGAAATACGGCAAAATGTACTGACAAAGGCTGGGATCCTTCTCCAAGTTGCAGCTGTAAGTTCCCTCCATCTCTTGACCCGCTTCTTAATTCTGCAATTCCTTCTCTTGAACTTAAAAATAAGGGTGATCTGTCTGGCCTGCGTGGCTCAGTGTTTGAGTGTTGACCCATGAACCAGGAAGTCACCGTTCAATTCCTCATCAGAGCGAGTGACCTGAGGGCCCAGAGGCGCCTCCAGAGCATCGCTGACCTGGTCACACACAGTGCCCTCAGCCACGTGAACTCTTCAGTAGAGCGTCTGCCCCTAAGTCCAGCCTCACTCAAGGGAGGGCATGGGGCTCCCTTGTCTGAGGGGGTTAGTGTGGGAGACATTGTGCACCTTCTAAAGCCATCCCCTGTCACACACGCCCCTCGGTCCACAGGGCATTTTACTCCTGGGGGGTTGCCCCTTCCCCAGTGTTTTCTGTCTCTGCAATCTCATTGCTCTTCCTTGTATGTCAGTTCTTTGTCGAAGGGGCCCACACTTCAGCTGGATCTTCCATGGTGACACGTGAAATGGTACACATAGCATGTCCATGGCTCCGTGTTCACTCAAGGCCAAGGCCAAACGAATGTGGGCAGTCAGGTGCCTTACAGAGGAGGCCGTGACCACCGTGACACTGACCCCAGTTTGCAGAACAATAACAAGGAGAGTGACCGTCTATGTAGATAACATTGACCTCAGTGTTGTAGTCAGGTGTACACTATACTGATTCGGTATTTGCATACGTTGTGAAATGATCAGGGAACAAGTGTTACATCATCTGAAGATTATAACCTTTCTTGTCCTAGAAAGCCTAATGCAATGAGTGCAATTTAATTATGTGCCTGTGAGAATATAATTCATCAATGAATCAAGGTATCTCTCATAACGTTCTTAAGATAAAACGTGACTTATGCTGTGTTTTGTTTGTTTTACTTGCTAGTTAAGCCCTGTGACTTCCCAGAAATAAAACATGGACGCCTACATGGGGAAGATAGATATAGACTATCCTTCCCAGTATCCGTAGGAGCATGGTATTACTATTACTGTGATGAAAACTATGAGACTGCTACAGGAAGCTCCTGGGATTACATTACTTGTAAAACAGATGGATGGAGCCCGAAACTGCCCTGCCGCAGTGAGTGAACCCCTCTGTCCTGTGCACGTGGCAATAGTTCAGAGCGGAGAGAGCAACCATGAGCACCGCTAAGCCTGGCGGGGAGAGTGGGTGGGAGGATGAGTCTCTGAGCAGAAAGACCGATACTGTATTTCTCTTTCATCAAGAATAAAACTTCTTCATTAGCAGCATGAGAAATGGAAATAGATCTACAAGCCTACCTATAGCATTTATACATACTTCAATTGTGGAAACTACAGATAAATACCACTTAATATGGATTTTAAAAACACTTGGTAGCAACTGTCGTGTTTCTTAAGTTATGTGCTACTTTTGGATGCTTCTGCATTCTAATTTAGATTTATAAAGATAGTTTTCAATTTTTTTGACCCCACTTATGTGTTTTTACCATCATTTTATAATTCTCAGGAAAATGCATTTTCGATTATTTGGAAAATGGACATCGTCCACAATCTCCACAAAAATATTTGCAGGGCCAATCTGTAAAAGTTAATTGCTATCGTGGCTACACGCTTCCAGACAAGCAGACCTCACTGACCTGTACGGAGAATGGCTGGCTCCCTCCTCCCAGATGTACCCGTGTCGGTAAGGAAACTGGTCTAACAGCCAGTCTGTTCGTGATTGTCTAACACTCACCTGTAATAGCTGAGGCAAAAGTTTTCTATCAGCCCCTTGTTTTGGCAATGGCCCTACTTGGTTTTATTTTCTCAAGGGTGTTGGGTGGAAATACCAATCTCTTTTTTTCTGTTTTATTCTTTATTGGAAAACATTTTGAAAGTTCAGTCTAATTAAGTGTTTAGACATTTCTGTATTACTTGCTCTCCTACCAGAGACCATTAAGTGAAAACCACATTAGATTCTTTCACAAGTTCAATCTTAATATTGAACCCTGTTGGCCATGTTTCAGTGTCCAGATTAAATAAAATTCATAGAAATGAAATGGGAACACAATATGTCTGCTGGGGTGTTGGGCCATGCATTTTCTGAATGACAGGCAAGGGAAGTTCTGGTCACCTTACCTGAACTTATCCACACTCTTTATTATTCTATTACTAATGATTCATATTTACTCTTGAAGTAATGGCTGCTATTTTGCATATATCAATATGTGGCACATGCTTTAAGACAGAAAGGATGTAAAAAAAAGACCATATCCTGCTGGTTTCTGTTCCAGAGAATATTTTGAACATTATTCTCCTCCTCCTCCTTCAGTTTCTCCTCCTCCTGCTTCTCTCTATCCTCCTCCTCCTCTTCCTTTTTTTCCTCCTTCTCCTCCTCTTTCTCCTTCTCCTTCTCCTTCTCCTTCTATGAATATTGTAGGACAGGTTTCCACTGGGCTTTGTCATTCTTTGGTAACTTGGCCATTTTCCACGCGAGGCTGGTTTTCCAATGAATGGGGCTGGTGTGGGCGCCATTACACAGAGGAGCGGACTCAGGGTCTGGATGGAGAAGGCCTCTTTGGCCTCCCTCCTCAGTGATTTGAGTTTAAAGACCTGTTTCCACGTGACTGGTGAATAGTCATGTTTCCAGTGCTGTGTGCACCCTGGATTCTCAGAATCTGTTGTTTTCTGGAAGGCCTTGCCTCTGGTAGTTGTGCTCTGCCCATTCTCTGGGGTTCTGCCCTGCATCTAGTGGAATGCCTTCACAAAAGGATCTAGGGATCGCAGAGCTCTCTCCCTCCTCCAGGGGTCTTTCCTCTCTGCTTATGGTCTTCAGCGTTCAGTGGTGTCGGCCTCTTTGGGAACTGGTGCTGGTTCCTCCTATCCAGTAGGACTGGCATGTCCTGGGCTGTGATCTGGAAAATCCCCGCCTCCCAACCAAGCCCCAGTGAGAATGGAGAAGCCGTGGGGTGAGCTTGTGTCTCGGGAACCTTCGTTAGGCACTGGCCATGTCCATGTGCTCACAGGGTCGTTTTCATGGATTTGGCTCTGCTTCCTCCTTGTCTGTGGGGCTGGCACCCTCTTCACTTGTTCGTTCTTTGTCCATTTTAGTGCATATTTTCAATGAGCCTCCTTTTCACTCGGTACATTTCCTCTAGTGTTTGGGCTCCAGTTGATTCCTGCTCAGGTGCTTCTGTTTTCAGTTGGGTTTTCCGTTATCAGCAGGAATGGGGTGTGAGTGAAAATGGGGGTCACATGTGTTTAACGTGGACAGTTTGCTATTGTGACAGAAGCACACGCAGTGACATGCCCAGCAGATGGAGCTGCGTAGCACACCCATCACCTCACTGAGGTGCCATTGCTTCCCATGGTGAGAGCGCTCAGGTACACCTCTTAGCAAGATTGAAACCCAATGTGTCATAGGAAAGGGCCAGCACTAGGAGAGCTCGGGCATACTGGGGCTTCCAGAATCACGAGACAAACAGATTTGTAATAATTTCCCACAAGGCATCCTGAGTGTTTCCGATCCGGCTTAGTCCCCCCAAGTGTATTCAATGTCTAGATTTCACAGTTTTGGAAACTCATAACCTACTTTCTCCGTCACAATGCTTTGGATGAATAGGAATTTCCAGGTTTTCACTGACAAATGCCCTTATTTCTTAGGTTGTAATGCTGTGTGAGTCCTTAGGAAACTGTTTGCCGACCATATGCTCACCTTTTCCTTATGCTCTCTCTTCCTTTTAGCAACATGTTTAAAGTCAAACGTAACCATCGAGAATGGATTTATTTCTGACTCTCAGTCTACATATTTTGTAAATCAAGAAGCAAAATATCAGTGCAATCAAGATTATGTAACAGAAGATGGTCACACATCCGGGCATATTACATGTCTCCAGAAGGGATGGTCCGCTCAACCCAGATGCATTAGTAAGTCCTCCATGACTGTGGTGTTCATTATTTTATTGAACAAACGTTTACTCTAACTGATTTCCTTTTTGTGAGGTGGTAGAAGCTGACGTAGCTCTATTTGAAAAAGCTAAATAAGATATTTGGGAGAAAATTCATGTAATTTCCCTTTGTCTTTTACAATGAATTACTAGTAGGGTAGACATAGGTCCATCATTCCGTTCAAGGTTTATCCACCATAAAACATCCTGAGATTTTCAGGCTGCCGAGGGGCCTGTGTGTATTCCGCTGTGAGCTCATGCATTTGAGCTGAGGTCCTGTCCTTTGTACCCATTGTCAGGTGACCAGACTTCCCTTTCAGAGACTTTGTTCCTACACCTACCAGTTAGGCTTTGAAGTGAAATGTGGGCGCGTTGAACACAGCTGTAGAGGAATGTCACGTGTGTGGTTTATGTGTCCGATGCTGCAGGGGCGATCATCTTCTGAGACATCACTTCCTGTAGGAACCCTGCAGGGATGTGCAGTGAGTGGAGACTGGGAGATGCATCTGGACAGAAGCAGAGTCGCTGTGGGGAGAGAGTTCTCTGCTTCATGGCCTCCAAGTTTATGAACGTTCCCTGCGACTGTTTGCTGATTTTTTCTTATTCATCCCCAAGCCACGCAGTGGTAGTTTTCATTCACTTTAAGTGAATGAAATGCCCCAAATCTATTGTTTTTTTTCTGCTTTCCATTTCCATGGTTACCATGGGATCCAGTGAAAGAAAAAATGCTGAAAGTTGCATCCATATCAGACCCATTTTATATTAAGTTGTGGTCAACTATTCATTACAACACTCTCATTAGGAAAAAAAGAAATGTGTCTATTATTTTTATTAGTATAGTTTTAGTCTATTTTTTAACACTTTAAACTAACGAGCTGCATAAAATGTTGTAAATTATTTAAACTTTTATTAACACGACTCCAATATAGTGTTAGTGAAAATTGAGACCATCTTTTAACATTTTGCTTTCTTATACTAACTATAAATATAGAACTACCTTTACATTCGACCTTGAAAAATATAAAAGAATATATGTCATTCAAAATATCTGAAAAAGCTAAATTAGCATGTGAGCTTTAAAAGTTATTATGTGTTAAAGGAGAATTGTATAGAATGTTTAATCGTATGGAATGTTAAGTTTATTCTCACTGTTGAAAAATAACTTTTTGTTGGACTAATTCATTTTTCCTGGCATATATGTCACAACTACTAATAACTTTGGCATCTACACTCACAAAATGCTATTCTGCTTTGCCAAAAAAAGTACAATGCATCTATTATGGCTATTTTATTGCTAACATGGAATCAATATCTAAGTTTAATTGCATTGACAAAAATATTCTTAAAATAAATGTTTTTGGATAATTTAAGTGATGGTAAAACTGCTGTGTAGAAATACATGCTTTTATAGTGAGTAATGATTTTAGGACAGTGATTTATCACTAGTATGCTTAGATTACTTGTATATGATGCATAATTTATTAGCACATGCTAAGTGATAAAGCTTTTTTATTCTTGGGATGAAGCTTACATAATTCAATTGTCCGTTTAATAGTATTAGAAGTAAAATCTTGAATTCTATTATGCATTAGAATCTTGTGGCATGCCAGTATTTGAGAATGCCAGAGCCAAAAGTAATGGCACATGGTTTAAGGTCAATGACAGGTTGGTCTATGAATGCCGGGATGGATATAAAAACGGAAAAGGAGGCACCACGGGCACCATAGTGTGTGGTGAAAATGGTTGGTCTGATGCAGCCACCTGTCATGGTAAGTACTGATTTTCAGGATCACCGAAATAAACAAAATGTGTGTGTAGCCTATTCATTACCACACTCTTACTTTGCACTCCATGGTTTGCCAAGCAGGTGTTTTGCGATTCTAAACACAACCTTTTATATGATGTAAACATGGGTACTCGTGACCCACATTATATGTTTTCCCACTTCCTCAGCAGTTCTCTCCCGTGCTGCTTCTTGACACCTCCCAGCTGAGGGTTCATTTCTGCAGGTCCCGACAGGATTTCCTTACTTTCCGATTGGGAATAGTTCTGAGGACAGTTACAGGAATTTCCTGCATGTCTGCCAAGCTGCTGTCTGTTTTCCGGGGTTAGAAATAGAACGTGCATCTGGGTGGATCCAGGGTATTCCAACTCATGGGGACAGCATGTGTAAAGCTTTGAAAACCAAACAATCCTTGGAATTATTGATAAAATCAGATCCAATATAAGAGAGTTGATATTTCAAGTAAGTTTTCAGGACACATCTATTGCTATCAGAGGGTCCCCTATGAATGTGAGGGATGTGTCAGACATAATAGATAACGCGCTTCCAGGGAGAGTCTTTATTTGATCCTCTCTGTATATGTAACACCCAGCCACTAATTTTTGCATGACATGTAAAGTTTACTTGGCACAGATTGGTCTTATGTTCTCATTAAATTATTTACCCTTTTTATAGAAAGAGAATGCATCATTCCCGATATAGAGCAGGAGTTACTTGCTCGGCCTCAGAAAGAGAAATATGTCATTGGAGACGTGTTGAAATTCTACTGCAGAAATAGATTCCACTCTCTTCTTGGACCAGATTCAATACAGTGCTACCACTTTGGATGGTCCCCTAATCTTCCGACATGTAAAGGTGATTATTTCTCTGACACTTGCTCAAACAAGAATTAGGATGTTGGATACCAGCTGTTCTTTTCCTCTCTCGGTATTCTGTTGGCTGCCAGTGTGCCTAGAATTCAGTGCATAAGCCAGGAATGGATGTTGGGTAGTAGATACCTCACACTTCCTTATTTTAGGAAGTCATCTTTAACTGTCTTTGGACTAAATATTGGAAATCTCCATCGATGGACATCTTATGCGACGCTAGAGTGAACTCCTTAGTCATAATTATTGCATAACTTCCAAAATTGGTATTGGATATTTCTATCAGCATGGATCTCACCTCAAGTTTTCCTGAGAATTTCTAAACAATATTTAAGCATCGTAGAGTTCATTCAATGCCATATACCATATAACGTAGAGGTAAAATTTGTTGATCAAATGCTTGCCTCCAATGATTTTTATTCCAAAAAGTTTTGATGAAATGTTTTCTTGGAATGTGAATAGTTAAACGATGTTATCTCGTTGTTGATTTACATATAGGTTTAGATGGTCTAGAGCAGGGATGGGGGACCTTCTTTCTGCCAAGGGCCTTTGAATATTTATGACATCATTCACAGATCATGCAAAATTATCAACTGAAAACTCTTCCTTCTGGAATTGGTCAAACATGTAATTAACTCACCTCTGATGCCTTGGCAGGGCCAGACCCGATGATTTCTCGGGCCTTTTATGCCCTCGGGCCAGACGTTCCCCACCCCTGATCTAGAATAGCAAACGTTTCCTGGGCTTACATTTCTGTCCCACATGCTAGTTCTGTATCATAGCAGAACTGGGAGACATGCATCTGGCGTAAACACCATTCTGTTTCCTTTCTCAAAAGGTAAGTTAGATAGCAAGTCATAGATTATAGAAAAAATCTCTTGATTTTCCTGGATTGTCAGTTGTACAAGAGGCACTTTAACCTTTACTTACATAGAATTTCTACCATAGAGGAAGTACAATCCTGTGATCAACCTCCTCGACTCCCCAACGGGGCAGTTGCAGACACACCTAAAGAGCAATATGAACACGGTGAGGTGGTGGAGTATGCCTGCAACCCCAGGTTCCTGATGAAGGGCGCTAAGAAAATCCAGTGCGTGGACGGAGAGTGGACACCCTTGCCCGTGTGTGTTGGTAATGTATACCCACTTTCAATGGTTAGACTTACGTCATCACTTTGTGTTTCTCTTCATATAAAGACCTCACTTGTACTTGAAAGTTGAATGTTTGTTATGGGATTTTCACAGAGGAGCACAGTACATGTGGAGACGTACCTGAGCTGAAGGACGGCGAGGTCATGACCCCAGCACGGCCCTCCTATCACCATGGAGACTCAGTAGAGTTCACTTGCAGAGACGACTTTACAATGGTTGGTCACAGCTCAGTTACCTGTATTAAGGGAAAGTGGACCCAACCACCTCAGTGCATTGGTGAGAAGACCCTTTTATAATTGACATTTAATAGCATTGAATGTTTTTCATTGTGAAGCTCTACATGCAACCATATTTTTGAAATGTCAGCTTGCAAAGTATAGTGAATCAAACATTAATTGTTTATAGTTCAGTAGTGTCTATAAAGGAAAAATAGAAACTAGCAATAGAATTTTATGTGTCTGTCACTAATATTGACATTGTTTATACCTATGAAGCTAGATTTTACTTAAAGACATATGATTGAAATATTCTTCTCTGATGTTTATTTTGTACCTCCCTATCATCTTGCTTTTCACTCTATTCAAGATGTTTCTTTTCCCCTGATAAATTAATTGTTTCAGAAAACAAGCATCTTTAGACATACCACAACCATCACACCTTCTTTTGACTACAAGTCTTCCTTCAGTCATCAACTCTTGAAGAATGCGACTCATTTTGTCTCCTTCAACACTCTGGATCCATCCCCAAAATAAGACCAACTCTCAAGCCTCTTGTCTGTTTTAAATTAGCCTCCTTGATTTTATATATATATTTTTAGGTGGCATTACAAAATCATTACTTTTCTTTGGCCAGTTGCTTGACTTTTCTATGTTCTGTTTATCCTCACCTGACTCTCATCATTAACAAATTATGAACAAAAACTTCCTAAGATCTACACTGATGCCTTACCAAATTCAGAAAGGATTGCCACCTGCATTGCATTTTTTAAATATGTAGCTATGTATGAAAACTTTTGTAGTTTCTAAAACATACCAAAACTAGCATAAATGTGTTATTATGGCTATACAATATTATTAGATATAGGATGACATGATGCATAAAATAGCTTCTCAAAGATCCTAAGAATGTATATACAAAATAGGTTACGATGTAAAACACAAACAAGCAATATCTTATCCTAGTTTTTGGTGATCGTGAAAAGATATGCTGAAATATTCACATTCTGTTTCCTAAAATTTAGACCAACCTGTTATTGAACATTAAATTTATTGAAAAATATATAATAAAACTAGGAAATTCACATAGTCTATTTCCACGGATAATTTTGCCTTTTTAACACATTAAGGTTATGGACTAAAAATAATTTAGAGATATTTGAGGTCAAGAAAAATGGATGTGAAAATTTATGGATTTCAAATGGGACCACATTTAGTGATGTAGGACTCTTTCTTATGTAGATCAGATAAAAGGTGAACCCAATGTTCAATCAGTCCCCAAAGGGCAACATGTCTTTATAATGACTATTGTCCCTGAAATTTCAATACTGGACATAGGAGTGTATGTTCACACATTGGAGCCCATCTCATGCAACATGATCAGGAAGAACTTTCCTGGTGGAATTTATGGTCCTAAAGTCCTATTTCATTAGAGTCTGGACTCTATAGTTGTTGTGTTGTTTTTCTGTTTTTTGTATTAGTTGCTTGGATTTTCATAATTAGTGTCTTCAATGAAATGTTTTAATTTTACAGCAACAGGTGAAATCAAGACGTGTAAACTATCCAGGGCAATTGCCTCTGAGACAAAGTTGTCAGATCGGGAGAACTATGAGCATAATAGGAAAATCAGTTACACATGTGGGAGTAAGTCAGAGCAGAAACACTCAGTCTGCATGAATGGAAAATGGCAGCCTGAGGTGACCTGTACAGGTGAGCTCTTCTTTAGATAATTCCCAAAATGTGCTTTTTCTTCCTCCCTTGTAAAAAGTGTCTCTTTGTGTCTGAAAATTTTTTTACTATGTATTATGACAATAATTATGAAACTGGAAGGAAATTTAGAAACTAACCAAAACACTGTCCCTGAGTATGAATTGTATCATTTGCCTTGGTCAGCTATCAACACACCACCCAGCAGTACAGTCACATTGGGCAGTGGGTGTGCTTGTTAATATTGGAATCCTATTGCTACCAAGTTCTTACCTTCAGATGTGCCTATGCCTCCTGTAACCTGTGCATTTATCTAAGCATCTAAGGGTGTACACATCTATTTACCGATCTATCTATGTCTGCATCCACCAATCGCTGTAGGAATCCACCCATCTAGGCTCATGTCTGAGTCTTATTGCACCACCAATCCCAGTAACATTGGGTTTATTTCACTTTTCATGCCTGTATTGATCTTCTTGAACTGGAGGGCACCTTGACCCACTATCAATATTTTTACCAATTTCTAGAATATTCAGAAAGCCTTTTACATAAGCTAAGCTACCCAAGATGGATCACAGTGGAATAAAGGAAAGAACCTACAGGGAAGGCCTTGGGAATATAAGCCCAGTGAGGTATGTTAGAGTGACAAACAAGATAGAAAGATAACCTATTGAAGCACAGAACAGAGCATTACCGTTTGGTGTATCCAGGTGCATTATGATTGCTCATTTCAGTCACTGAGTTGTTGTTCTAATATTTTTGACTTACGAGTTTTCATCAAGAAATCTGATGTTAATGTTTTTAGAAGCACCACGATGTCCACCTCCACCTCAGATCCCCAATTCTCAACCTACGACCCTCACAGTGAGTTATCAAGAAGGAGAAAAAGTATCTATCCTCTGTCAAGAAAACTTTCTGATCCAGGAAGGAGACGAAATGGTGTGCCAGGATGGACGATGGCAGTCAATACCGCGCTGTGTGGGTCAGTAGTGGGTCGCTAACAATAGAAATGTCTTTCCGATGAGGGTATCCCCTTTCCTCCCACCCCAACCCGGCTTTGTGTAAAGGAACTAAATGAGCCCCTTTCCCCTATCCATTCCACTTCATCTCCAAACAGTACATACCATCCAGGTGCAGAAAACAATAAGCATTATTTCACTTCTAATGGGAAATGAATGCAAACAGAAACTTCCAGTGACTGTGGAAATGCCAAAGTTCTGTCTATGGGTATTTCACTCCTCAAGAAGAACAGCAGGAGACTGAAGAGGCATATGGGACAAATGGAGAGTAGCATCAACTTGGTGGGCACATCTAGCTTTGCAAGTTTCAAATGTTTTTAATTATGACATACTTTAATGTGTCCCAATGTCCCTAGGATAAATAACAAACAGTGCTGGTTTTATTTTTCAATTTAAACATTATCTTTGCCGAAACGGGTTTGGCTCAGTGGATAGAACGTCAGCCTGCAGACTCAAGGGTCCCAGGTTCGATTCCAGTCAAGGGCATGAACCTTGGTTGTGGGTATATCCCTCGTAGTTGGTGTGCAGGAGGCAGCTGGTCGATGTCTCTCTCTCATCGATGTTTCTAACTCTCTTTCTCTCTCCATTCCTCTTTGTAAAAAAATATATATATATTTTAAAAACATTATCTTTGTGCTTCTCCGTTTGATCTCTATCTTTCATATAGAAAAAACTCCATGTCCTCCACCACCTCATGTAGAACATGGAAGCATAAATTCATCCAGATCTTCAGAAGACGGAGGAGAAACACTGGAACCCATATATGAGCATGGCACCACATTAAGTTATATTTGTAAGGATGGTTTTGAATTATCTCAAGAAGGTGGGATAACATGCCACCTGGGAAAATGGAGTGCTTCCCCACAGTGTGTAGGTAAGGACAGCATGCAAACTAACGTTCTGTTTTGGTACAGGTCAGTAAGATAACCCATGTCGTCATCAAAGTCATGAGAAATAACTCTTTAGAATTATAAAAGTTTAAAACCATTACATATCATTTATATAGGTTTTAATGTTTACCAAATGATTTTTACATAAACAAATCAAGCCTTTTTTATTAATTTTATTGGCTCCTTATGAAATCACTTGTATTTCGGGCATTTTCCCCTACAAAACCTGAAATGTGATTAAATGAAACCTAACTCTTCAGATAAGTGTACCTGTTCATATTCCTGCATAGTCATATGGGTTGCAATGAAGGGTTTGTCGCCAGTTTCATAAAGATTTATGTTCTCCCTCCATTGTCCCTTCTGATCTTTTACAGTAGAGGATACTTTTCTTAAGATGATTCTCAATGTTTGTGTGTTTTTTTTTTCTTCTTTTTTTATTGCTCATGTTGATTAGAGAAGCATTGACACCCTCATTCTCAGGTGTATCACAGTTATCGTTCAAGTTCTTGCTCAGGCTGACAGCTGGACAGCCATCTTGGTGATTCTAGAAGCATTTGTGTGCCTTTTCTGTCATTTGATATTAGCGCCTGTGTGATCATTTGATTTCAAATGACAGTACCAAATATGACATGAAATGAAGCTCAGTTAATGAAATACACAGTCATTCTTTCTTTCCTTTCTTTTGTTTTTTGTTTTTTGTTTTTGTTTTGTTTTGCTTTTTATGACTTCCTTGTGGGCCACCCCCTGCAATTTCCAATGCTAATCCACCTTCCATGTTAAGCAGCTATCCACATGGGGAACAATACACGTACACCTGTGAACCCGGATTTGGGGTCCGTGGGCCTGCAGCTGTTGATTGCTCAGGAGGAAATTGGTCCCAACCACCAGAATGCATAAGCATAGTGTATTTCATTTTATTCTAATGCTAATGAATATCTTTAGTTCAGGGCATCCATGGTACAACCATAAAACTGCATTAATTCTAGAAGTTCTCTCTAAAAGTTCTGAATTCTGCTAGAGAATTAATAGAAGAATTAATAGTCATATGAGAAGTTTGGCAACAGGAGCCAAATTATTTCATTTGATGTCATCCATGTTCACTGTCCATGTGCTCTGATGGACATCCTCTGACTTCCCATCTCTTCCTGTGTCACGGCTGGTCCCTGCTCACCAACCTCATCAATATTCAATTCACTGAGAGTTTATCAGTTATCTCCTCATAAATCCATAATGCTCTAAGATGGTTGATGTAGCCAGGCCCACGAGGTTCGGTGGTTGAGCATCGACCTATGAACTAGGAGGCGACATTATAATTGCCAGTCAGGGCACATGCCAGATTGCAGGATCAAACCTCCAGTAGGGGGCGTGCTGGAGGTAGCCAACCAGTGGCTCTCGCTCCTCATTGATGTCTCTGTCTCTCAACTCCTCTTCCTTCCTCTCTGAAGTCAATAACAAGATAGTTATTTTAAGATGTGTGATGTAATTATGGGAAAAGATTTGGACAGAAGCAAAAAATATCAAATGCACATAGTGTCGGTGGCCTGAATGGACAAATAAGAATTTGGATGTAAGAAGTCTGGTCTCAATCAGGACCTGTATGCCCATCTCCTCAGGCTTTCAATAACACCATCTCCACGTTGCACTTTTGATAAATGTAAAATTATCCAATGTAATTGAGTCAAGATGGCTCACATTTTCAAGCTATTCTGAAAACTGCAGAGTAGGCATTGCATTGATGTGTGTCTATTATTCTGGAGTATAATTATTGCCTGATTTGTACTTTTTAAGATTTACTGAAAAGTCTCTGTTGTTGCTTTTTCAGGAAATACTTGTCCTAGACCACCCAGCTTTGACAATGCCAACCTCGTAGGCCAGCCGAAGAACTCATACAAGTCAGGAGCACAAGTGTCTTATAGGTGTTCAGGCTATTACCAAATGGAAGGATCCGGTACTGTACAGTGTAAGGAAGGCATTTGGATCGGAACACCCACATGCAAAGGTATTTTGGTGAATGGCTTCTAGCACCATTAAAAATAGACCTCGGGCCAAAACCAGTTTGGTTCAGTAGATTGAGTGTTGGCCTGTGGACTCAAGGGTCCCAGATTTGATTCTGGTCAAGGGCATGTACCTTGGTTCCGGGCACATCCCCAGTAGGGGGGGTGCAAGATGCAACTGATCGATGTTTCTCTCTCACTGACGTTTCTCTCTATCCCCCTCTCTTCCACTTTGTATAAAATATATATTTTTAAAAAAATAGACATCGGATCCGGTGTAGGCCAGATGAAGGAAGGTCTATGCCTCAACATGGAGGAATGGGATGTGTATCAATGGTGGGCATTGGAGCCCCCGAGCCCTGTTTCAGAGTGTGACCCCTGAAACGGCTGTGTCAGCATCTGGGGGAATGGGTAGAAAGTCAAATGCAAACTCACAGGCTCGCTCAGCCTCAGCCTCAGAAGCTCAGGGGTTGTGACCCCGAAAACGTAGCAATTCCCAGCGGGTTCTACGCCCTCTTTGGTTGGGAACCATAGTTTCAGCCTCTTACTGCTTTGCATCCCCCCGAACCCCCCGATGAGCTGCACAGAGCTCTCTGCAGTGCCATTAGACACTCAAGTCATCAAGTGTGTGTAGGGAACTGTAAACACATTGCACTGTTCTCTTTCCTCAGTTTCTGTTTGGATGTTTTAAGTGATCATCTTCTTTAGCTTCTTATTCTCTTAAGAACCTGGTACTCATTTTCTAAGGATCTAAAGTCACAATTCACACATGATGCTTGTGAACCACATGTGGCTGCCAAATAGCATGTTTGTTATGTGTTTCTTGGGTTTATAAATGCACTTTGATGTTATATCATCTACATGTATTTTACTAAACTTAAAGGAAAATATTCAGAAAAACCATCGTGTTTTTTTGTTTTGTTTGTTTTTACTTTTATAAATGTTTTAAACTTTTGATTGAACTTATTGGGGTGCCACTGGTTAATAAATGCTGCTGATATAATTGGACAGACACAAGCAAAAGAGTGATATTGGACCCCATCTTATACCTTACACAAGAATAAACTCAAAATGGATTAAAGATGTAAATGTCAGGTTATAAACTATAAAAACCCCAGGAGATAAAAAACATGGGCCATAACATCTTAGACATTTCTCACAGCAATATTTGTTTCTGACATATCTCCGCAGGCAAGCCAAACAAAAGAAAATAAACGAATAGGACTACATCAAACTAAAAAGCTTTGCACAGCATGATCATCATTTTCATTGGCCTAAAAATCTCTATTAACCTTTGAGAGAGGATGGGAAAGAAACTTAAGATGTAGAAAATTGCCTCTTACCAAAAAAAAAAAAAAAAAAAAAAAAAAATTGTCTCATCTTCTTTTTTTCAAACTTGCATGTAAATTTATGGAGACTTTCCATCTCAATTTCATCTAAACGATCGCTGCATTAGAGATCCATTTTTCCCTCTTTATTCAGATTTCTCCTGTGGCAGCCCTCCCCCAGTGCTAAATGCCTATGTACCAGAGGAGAAGTCTAGGTATCGACACGGGGAGACAGCACATTATCAGTGCAGGCACCTTCTGAGCCTCTTCGGGAATGAAGTGGTGACATGCTTAAACGGAAATTGGACAGACCCGCCTGAGTGCAAGGGTAGGGTGCCTCATTCTCCCCCCACCACCCCCCACACTCTGAGCAGCTTCTGTAAGCCCTTGGCCACTGTACTCCTGTCCAGCTGGCCCTCACTTGGTTACTCGGGTTTGTTGCTCTATCGTTTCCTGTAAGTGGGTTTGGGGCCAGGAGTTTGTGAGTGTAGCTACTCCGCAGCTTCCTTAAAATCCACTGCTCACCCAATAAATCAGACCATCTCCTCTCTTAGATTCCTCCGGAAAATGTGGGCGCCCTCCCGCTATTGACAATGGAGACATTATCTCGAATCCATTAGCAGTCTACGCTCCTGGGTCCTCAGTGGAGTATCAGTGCCAGGCCTACTATGTGCTTGCAGGAAACAAGAGAATAACGTGCCGCAATGGAGAGTGGTCTGAGCCACCCAAATGCTTGGGTAAGTCCTTTAGTATCCTCCTGGGCCCTGGGACATCCGTGGAATGAATGCCATGTCTGCCGCTTCCAACAGAGGACTGTGCCTCTTTTGTTGACCACCAAATAGCCATGGTCTGAGGGTATAACGTCTGAAAAATTCTTGAGCAACAGCAGCAAGAAACTATCATTTGTCTTTATTGTAATGCATTCCCCCAGCACCACTTATGGCCCCTCCTCCCTCTCCCCCTCCACCACCCCTTCAAGGGTTCTTTAATGGAAGCCCTTCAAAGGATAATTGACATTGTGAATGTTGATTTTAACACACAGGGATCACACGTTCCACAGAGTACCCACTTTCCATCACTGATAGTTTACAATGAGTTACAGCAACACGGTGGATTTTCAATGCAGTGGTTTGCAGAAGGGTTTGAGGATAAGTTCCTGGATCTGTGTAGAAGGTTCTACATGAAGGTGTAAAATTCTGTGGAAAATGTTTGTTTACTACCTAAAGTTTTATGTTCCTTTTTTTTTTTTTTTTTTTTTTACCTTCAGATGCATGTGTGATATCAGAAGAAGTCCTGGAAGAACATAAGATAGAGTTTAAATGGTCATATGAGAAAAAGCTCTATTCTGAAACAAACGATTATACTGAATTTAGGTGTCAATATGGCTATTCTCCCAAGTCACCAAGATCTGCATTCCGAGTACAATGTCGAGAAGGGAAAATGGACTTTCCCACTTGTTGGTAAAATGAGAGCTACACGGCAGTTTTCACATTAAAATCTGCACCTCCATTCACAATGTTTTAATATTAATCTAATTCTTCTCAATTTATTTTTGGGGTTGGGTGTGACTCACTTTTATTCATTAATCACGTTCGTGTTAAGTGCCAGGTGGGAGATGTCACTTCTCATAAGCGTCTCATTAAAGTGTGACAAACCAGGGTGCTGTGTGTTCCGTTCATGAAACATCTCTGGCCGGAAATTAGACGCCATGTCCTACCCCTCTGCTTCCCCCATCACCCTCCCAATGTTTTCAGCTTTCTCCATGATGGGTGGGGGCGTTCTGAGACTCTTATTCCAGAGACAATGGGGAAAATGCTTGTCTCCATCTTCACCTTAAAATCACTTCACAAACATATCAAAAACCAAACTGTGTCATTCCCCTGTTGGCAATAGATGGTAGAGGTTTTTACTTAGACTTGCTTATCTATCCGTAGCTCACTATACCCCCAAAATGATGAAATGCAACATCTTCTACATATGCATCTAGCAAACAAGTCATAAAGAGGTGTTAGATGCTAATCAGGGGCATAGCTATTGTAACATGGATATAAAAGCTGATAAAAATAAAATATCCAGTATAAACACGGCGACACCATCACCCAGTGTGCTGTGAAAAGTGAGCCAACGTTTACAGAACAAAGACTGGCCGAAAGCACAATGAGACACCTACCACAACTACAGTTCAGTCTATAATAATGACGGCGTAATATGCTAATTAGACTGGGCATCCTTCCAGACGAGCCTCCGGACAAAGCCGGAGGGAGCTGTATGGGAAGCCAGGGTCCCAGGTGCCAGAGGAAAGCTGGTGCAAGGAGCCGAGAGAAGGAAGGCCTACTCTTGCATGAATTTCGTGCATCGGGCCTCTAGTTTAAGATAAAAGAACAGTATTAAAAAATATTAAGATATAAGAGGTGTAGGCATTGGGGTTCAATTCTTATATCCTCCCATTCCTCTATCTTTCACACCTATCACCTTTGAACCACAAAAATGTGTTAATTTAAAATACATGCATACGAAAAGGAAGACAATACATGCTGAGAAATATGAAAAACTCTTTCATAATGATATGCGCATATATAGGGTCAGGGTAAGCTGCCGGAAGTGAAATTCATGGACCATCAAGCAATTCCATAGACATTTCCACTTCTTTGCACAGAGGGCTGTGATCAACCTGTGAGACAGTTCCCCTCTTTGGTAGATAACACATGGTACCTCAGTGTAGTTTAAGGTGCATTTTGGTATGAAAGTGCTTTTTTACACTGAAGATATTTATCTTCCTCATTAAGATACCTGTCACTTTTTCTATTATTATTACTTTTTTGTTTAGAAAGAATACTGTCATCACTTTTAATTGCACCCTTCTGTGATATAAATCAAAAGCATTTTCTAAGTTTGTTAACTGACTTCTGATTTCAGGTTAATTTTTGTGAGGCAGACATTTTTAAATTGTATGTTCTTATAATTACTACTCATTCTGTGCTTACTCTGTGTGTGGGTGTGTATTTCCGGCATCTCTTCTTCCCACTGGTTCAGGTGTTTTGTCATTCTGACACTTCCACATAGAGAATATTTGTCATTGATTTAGATACTTAGGAATAAAACTTTGCAATGTGCTTCTTTCTTAAAGATGAATTTTAGGATCATGTTGTCAGTGATATTCGATTTTGTTAAATAAGGAAAGTTTTCTTGAATCAAACTGAAAGCATGAATTAATTGCAGAGAATATACATCTTAATGACAGCAAGTCTTCAATCCACAAACATCATGGACGTTTTCATTTCTTAGTCTTGAAATTGTTTTTGCCGTATGTTTTGAAATTTGCAGTGTAGCAATTTTACCAATATTCTGTCGAATGTTATCCTTATATTTAAATGTTCATAAGTGATATTAACTTTAAAGATTCATAAATGACAATCATTTTTTAACATTCCTTTTTTAATGCTTTGTTTCTAATATAAAGAACATGCATTTGTGTATTAGTTCCAGTGGCTCTTTTTGGTGCAGTTCTTAAAGGCTTTCTAAGTTACAAATCTATATTTTACTTTCCTTATACAACTCATTTTCCTCCTTGCCTTAGTGAATTCAATATCACCTGCATTTCATATTTTATTATTAGGAAATACTCTTCATTATTCTCTGGTGTTTCTCTTTGGAATATCATTTCATTTAATACTAGTGTCCTGGGGCACAGACTTGGGCACATTGAAAGGAAATTAATTAAAAGGTGGCCTGAGGGGCGGGACTGGGCGAGAGAGGCTGGACACTCCGTGGAGCCAACTCACCACTGTCCCTCTCCAGCTGGCCGCATCTGAGGCAGCAGCTTGAAGGGTATCTGTGGAGCGAGCAGGATCCCTCTGGCAGTTGAGGTCCCTTGACCTGGCCTCCAGGTTTGGGCTGAAACTGGCTCTCTGACATCCACCCAGGGGTCCCAGACTGCAAGAGGGCGGTTCTTGGGTGACACACCTGGAATGGGGCTCCCTCCTCTCTGGTTCTGGGGTGCATCACCCAAAAACTGCTGCTGCCACGTCATCGCAGCTCAGCAGCTCCTGCATTGAGCATCTGCCCCCTGATGGTCAGTGTGCATCATACCTACTGGCTGGTCGGACCATCAGATGGTCGCTTGCCTTTTATATATATAGATTACCATTACCACTCACCTTATATAAACTTTGTTCATACAAGGTTTAAATTTTTCAGTGTTTTGCTTTCAGGCAGTCACTTTTTTTTTTTTTAATACTATTCTTTTTTTTTAAGTACATTTTATTGACTTTTCACAGAGAGGAAGGGAGAGAGATAGAGAGCTAGAAACATCGATGAGAGAGAGAGACATCAACTAGCTGCCTCCTGCACACCCCCTACTGGGGATGTGCCTGCAATTAAGGTACATGTCCTTGACTGGAATCGAATCTGGGACCTTTCAGTCTGCAAACTGACGCTTTATCCACTGAGCCAAACCGGTTTTGGCATCAGGCAATCACTTTTAAAAAATATATACATTTATTGATTTCAGAGAGGAAGGGAGAGGAAAAGGAAGATAGAAACATCCATGATGAGAATCATTGATCGAATGCCTCCTGCACACCCCACTCCGGGGATCGAGCCCAAAACCCAGGCATGGGCCCTGACCAGGAATTGAACCATGACCTCTTGGTTCATAGGTCAATGCTCAAACATACGAGGTGGGCTCAACTAGTTATTTTTTAATACTTACATTGGTCCTTTGTGAAACGGCTCCTAACTGGGTTTTCTCTTTATTCAATTCTACTTCATCTTTTTTTCTTATTGGCTTGTCATTGTAATCTGATATCAATAATTGCGATTAATGGATGCATTTATGCCATTTGCCAATAGCTTCTAATTTGTCCCATGTTTTTCTGGTAGTCTTTAGAATCCTCTGTTTTCTTTTACATTAGTCTATGCTTTTAGCATTACATTTTATACAATTTGTTGGTGATTAGATATCTCTTTTTAGTTGTTGGTCTAGGATTTATAATAATCCATTTTTGGCAATCAAATTGTAGTTGATTATTAATGGAAATGGAGGCGTCTTGCAAGCCCCTTTGGACTTTGATATCTACTGAGTGATCCATGAACTTCACTTCTGGCAGGTCACCCTGACCATATGCCCACATCATTATGAAAGAGTTCTTCATATTTCTCAGAATGTGTTGTCTTCCTTTGCAAATGTATTTATTTTAATTTAACATATTCTAGGGGCTCAAAGGTGATATATGTTAAAGATTGAGGAATGGGAGGATGTAAGAATTGAACCCAATGCCCACGTCTCTAATACCTGAATTGAACTGTATTTGTGATAGGTATTTCATTGATTCCTGCTAGTCTTTGATCTGTAACCATTGGCTCACTTTCATAGCACACTGGGTGAATGTGTTGTACATGTTCATACTCGGTATTTTACCAGTTTTCTAATCTGTGTTACAATAGCTAGGTCCCTGATTGGAATCTAGTACCTCTTTATGACCTGTTTGAATTATTGTATGTGCTAGATGGATATGAAGATGTTGCATTTCATCATTTTGGGAGTATAGTGAGCTACGGATAGGTAGCAAATCTAAGTAATAACCTCTACCATCTATTGCCAACAGGGGAATGACACAGTTTGGTTTTTGATATGTTTGTGAAGTGATTTTAAGGTGAAGATGGAGACAAGCATTTCCCCATTGTCTCTGGAATAAGAGTCTCAGAACGCCCCCACCCATCATGGAGAAAGCTGAGAACATTGGGAGGGTGATGGGGGAAGCAGAGGGGTAGGACATGGCGTCTAATTTCCGGCCAGAGACGTTTCATGAACGGAACACACAGCACCCTGGTTTCTCACACTTTAATGAGACGCTTATGAGAAGTGACATCTCCCACCTGGCACTTAACACGAACGTGATTAATGAATAAAAGTGAGTCACACCCAACCCGAAAAATAAATTGAGAAGAATTAGATTAATATTAAAACATTCTGAATGGAGGTGCAGATTTTAATGTGAAAACTGCCGTGTAGCTCTCATTTTACCAACAAGTGGGAAAGTCCATTTTCCCTTCTCGACATTGTACTCGGAATGCAGATCTTGGTGACTTGGGAGAATAGCCATATTGACACCTAAATTCAGTGTAATCGTTTGTTTCAGAATAGAGCTTTTTCGCATATGACCATTTAAACTCTATCTTATGTTCTTCCAGGACTTCTGGTGATATCACACATGCATCTGAAGGTAAAAAAAAAAAAAAAAAAAAAAGGAACATAAAACTTTAGGTAGTATACAAACATTTTCCACAGAAATTTACACCTTCATGTAGAACCTTCTATGCAGATCGAGGAATTTATCCTCAAACCCTTCTGCAAACCACTGCATTGAAAATCCTTTGTGTAGCTATAACTCATTGTAAACTATCAGTGATGGAAAGTGGGTACTCTGTGGAACGTGTGATCCCTGTATGTTAAAATCAACATTCACAATGTCAATTATCCTTTGAAGGGCTTTCATTAAAGAACCCTTGAAGGGGTGGTGGAGGGGGAGTGGGAGGAGGGGGCATAAGTGGTGCTGGGGGAATACATTATAATATAGACAAATGATAGTTTCTTGCTGCTGTTGCTCAAGAATTTTTCAGACGTTATACCCTCAGCCATGACTATTTGGTGGTCAACAGAAGAGGCACAGTCCTCTGTTGGAAGCGGCAGACATGGCATTCATTCCACGGATGTCCCAGGGCCCAGGAGGATACTAAAGGACTTACCCAAGCATTTGGGTGGCTCAGACCACTCTCCATTGCGGCACGTTATTCTCTTGTTTCCGTCAAGCACATAGTAGGCCTGGCACTGATACTCCACTGAAGACCCGGGAGCGTAGACTGCTAATGGATTCGAGATAATGTCTCCATTGTCAATAGCGGGAGGGCGCCCACATTTTCCGGAGGAATCTAAGAGAGGAGATGGTCTGATTTATTGGGTGAGCAGTGGATTTTAAGGAAGCAGCGGAGTAGCTACACTCACATCCTTCTGGCCCCAAACCCACTTACAGGAAACGATAGAGCAACAAACCCGAGTAACCAAGTGAGGGCCAGCTGGACAGGAGTACAGTGGCCAAGGGCTTACAGAAGCTGCTCAGAGAGTTTGGGGGGTGGACGGGGGGAGAATGAGGCACCCTACCCTTGCACTCAGGTGGGTCTGTCCAATTTCCGTTTAAGCATGTCACCACTTCATTCCCGAAGAGGCCCAGAAGGTGCCTGCATTGATAATGTGCTGTCTCCCCGTGTCGATACCTAGACTTCTCCTCTGGTACATAGGCATTTAGCACTGGGGGAGGGCTGCCACAGGAGAAATCTGAATAAAGAGGAAAAAATGAATCTCTAATGCAGCGATCATTTAGATGCAATTGAGACGGAAAGTCTCCATAAATTTACATGCAAGTTTGAAAAAAAGAAGATAAAACTTTTTTTTTTTTTTTTTTTTTTTTTTTTTTTTTGTAAGAGGCAATTTTCTACATCTTAAGTTTCTTTCCCATCCTCTCTCAAAGGTTAATAGAGATTTTTAGGCAAATGAAAATGATGATCATGCTGTGCAAAGCTTTTTAGTTTGATGCAGTCCTATTCGTTTATTTTTCTCTTTTGTTTGGCTTGCCTGCGGAGATATGTCAGAAACAAATATTGCTGTGAGAAATGTCTAAGATGTTATGGCCCATGTTTTTTATCTCCTGGGGTTTTTATAGTTTATAACCTGACATTTACATCTTTAATCCATTTTGAGTTTATTCTTGTGTAAGGTATAAGACGGGGTCCAATATCACTCTTTTGCTTGTGTCTGTCCAATTATACAAGCAGCATTTATTAACCAGTGGCACCCCAATAAGTTCAACCAAAAGTTTAAAACATTTATAAAAGTAAAAAAAAAAAACAAAAAAAAACATGATGGTTTTTCTGAATATTTTCCTTTAAGTTTAGTAAAATACATGTAGATGATATAACATCAAAGTGCATTTATAAACCCAAGAAACACATAACAAACATGCTATTTGGCAGCCACATGTGGTTCACAAGCATCATGTGTGAATTGTGACTTTAGATCCTTAGAAAATGAGTACCAGGTTCTTAAGAGAATAAGAAGCTAAAGAAGATGATCACTTAAAACATCCAAACAGAAACTGAGGAAAAAGAACAGTGCAATGTGTTTACAGTTCCCTACACACACTCGATGACTTGAGTGCCTAATGGCACTGCAGAGAGCGCTGTGCAGCTCATTGGGGGGTTCGGGGGGATGCAAAGCAATAAGAGGCTGAAGCTACGGTTCCCAACCAAAGAGGGCGCAGAACCCGCTGGGAATTGCTACGTTTTCGGGGTCACAACCCCTGAGCTTCTGAGGCTGAGGCTGAGCGAGCCTGTGAGTTTGCATTTGACTTTCTACCCATCCCCCCAGATGCCAACACGGCCGTTTTAAGGGTCACACTCTGAAACAGGGCTCGGGGGCTCCATGCCCACCATTGATACACATCCCATTCCTCCATGTTGAGGCATAGACCTTCCTTTATCTGGCCTACACCAGATCCGATGTCCATTTTTTTAAAAATATATAATTTATTGATTTTTTACAAAGAGGAAGAGAGAGGGATAGAGAGAAACATCAGTGAGTGAGAAACATCAATCAGTTGCCTCTTGCACACCCCCTACTGGGGATGTGCCTGCAACCAAGGTACATGCCCTTGACCAGAATCGAATCTGGGACCCTTGAGTCCACAGGCTCAATCCACTGAACCAAACCGGTTTTGGCCCGAGGTCTATTTTTAATGGTGCTAGAAGCCATTCACCAAAATACCTTTGCATGTGGGTGTTCCGATCCAAATGCCTTCCTTACACTGTATAGTACCGGATCCTTCCATTTGGTAATAGCCTGAACATCTATAAGACACTTGTGCTCCTGACTTGTATGAGTTCTTCGGCTGGACTACGAAGTTGGCATTGGCAAAGCTGGGTGGTCTAAGACAAGTATTTCCTGAAAAAGCAACAACAGAGACTTTTCAGTAAATCTTAAAAAGTACAAATCAGGCAATAATTATACTCTAGAATCATAGACACACACCAAACCAATGCCTACTGTACAATGTTTTTCCTATAACTTGAAAATGTGAGCCATCTTGACTCAATTACATTGAATAATTTTACATTTATCAAAAGTGCAACGAGGAGATGGTGGTATTGAAAGCCTGAGGAGATGGGCATACAGGTCATGATCGAGACCAAACTTCTTACATCCAAATTCTTATTTGTCCACTCAGGCCACCAACAGTATGCACACATTTCCATTTTTTGCTTCTGCCCAAATCGTTTCCCATAATTGCATCAAACATCTTTAATTAACTATATTTTTATTGATTTCATAGAGGAAGGGAGAGGAATTAAGAGCCGGAAACATCAGTGATCAGGGGGAATTATTGATGAGTTGCCTCCTGCTGGACCCCCAGTGGGGATCACACCCGGGCATGTAGCCTGACCAGGGAATGGAATCCTGACCTCCTGGTCGATGCTCAACCACCGAGCCACATGGGCCTGGCTACATCAACCATCTTAGAGCATTATGGATTTATGAGGAGATAACTGGTAAACTCTCAGTGAATTGAATATTGATGAGGTTGGTGAGCAGGGACCAGCCATGACACAGGAAGAGATGGGAAGTCTGAGGGTGCCCATCAGAGCACATGGACAGTGAACATGGATGACATCAAATGAAATAATTTGGCTCCTGTTGCCAAACTTCTCATATGACTATTAATTCTTCTATTAATTCTCTAGCAGAATTCAGAACTTTTAGAGAGACCTTCTAGAATTAATGCAGTTTTATAGTTGTACCATGGACGCCCTGAACTAAAGATATTCATTAGCATTAGAATAAAATGAAATACACTATACTTATGCATTCTGGTGGTTGGGACCAATTTCCTCCTGAGCAATCAATAGCTGCAGGGCCACGGACCCGAAATCCAGGTTCACAGGTGTACGTGTATTGTTCCCCATGTGGATAGCTGCTTAACATGGAAGGTGGATTAGCATTGGAAATTGCAGGGGGTGGCCCACAAGGAAGTCCTAAAAAAAAAAAAAAAAAAGAATGAAAGAAAGAAAGGAAAGAAAGAATGACTGTATTTACTACCTCTGAACTTCATTTCATATCATATTTGGTACTTTCATTTGAAATCAAATGATCACACAGGCACTAATATCACATGACAGAAAAGGCGCACAAATGCTTCTAGGATCACCAAGATGGCTGTCCAGCTGTCAATCTGAGCAAGAACTTGAATGAAAACTGTGAAACATCTGAGAATGAGGGTGTCAATGCTTCTCTAACTAACATGAGCAATAAAAAGAAACACTTTGAGAATCATCTTAAGAAAAGTATCCTCTACTGTAAGAGATCAGCAGGGACAATGGAGGGAGAACATAAATCTTTATGAAACTGGCGACAAAGCCTTCATTGCAACCCATATGACTATGCAGGAATATGAACAGGTACACTTATATGAAGAGTTAGGTTTCATTTAATCACATTTCAGATTTTGTAGGGGGAAAAAAAAATGCCCGAAATACAAGTGATTTCATAAGGAGCCAATAAAATTAATAAAAACAGGCCATTGATTTGTTTATGTAAAAATCATTTGGTTAACATTAAAACCTATATAAATGATATGTAATGGTTTTATACTTTTATAATTCTAAAGATTTATTTCTCATGATTTTGATGACGACGATGAGTTATCTTACTGACCTGTGCCAAAAGAGAACGTTAGTTTGCATGCTGTCCTTACCTACACACTGTGGGGAAGCACTCCATTTTCCCAGGTGGCATGTTATCCCATCTTCTTGAGATAATTCAAAACCATCCTTACAAATATAACTTAATGTGGTGCCATGCTCATATATGGGTTCCAGTGTTTCTCCTCCGTCTTCTGAAGATCTGGATGACTTAATGCTTCCATGTTCTACATGAGGTGGTTGAGGACATGGAGTTTTTTCTATATGAAAGATAGAGGTTGAAAGGTCAAACACAAGGATATTGTTTATATTGAAAAATAAAATCCAACAATGCTTGGGATTGTCAAGTAAGGTCAATGAAACAAGTTAAATTATTAATAACTAAAAATATTTGAAGCTTGCAAAGATATATGTTTCCACAAAGTTGATGCTACTATCCATTTGTCCCATATGCCTCTTCAGTCTCCTGCTGTTCTTCTTGAGGAGTGAAATACCCATAGACAGAACTTTGGCATTTCCACTGTCACCGGAAGTTTCTGTTTGCATTCATTTCCCATTAGAAGTGAAATAATGCTTATTGTTTTCTGCACCTGGATGGTATGTACTGTTTGGAGATGAAGTGGAATGGATAGGGGAGAGGGACTCATTTTGTTTCTTTACACAAAGCCGGGGTGAGGCGGGGCTGGGGGCAAGGGTTTACCCTCACCGGAAAGACATTTCTATTGTTAGCGACCCACTACTGACCCACACAGCGCGGTATTGACTGCCATCGTCCATCCTGGCACACCATTTCCTCTCCTTCCTGGATCAGAAAGTTTTCTTGACAGAGGATAGATATTTTTTCTCCTTCTTGATAATTCACGGTCAGGGTCATATTTTGAGAATTGGGGATCTGGGGTGGAGGTGGACATCGTGGTGCTTCTAAAAATATTAAAATCAGATTTCTTGATGAAAAATCATGTGTCAAAATATTAAGATAATAATTCAGTGAATAGAATAATCAATAATAATGCAGCTGGAGAGACCAAATTATAATGCTCTGTTCTGTGTTTCAATAGGTTATCTTTCCATCTTGTTTGTCACTCTAACTTGTCTCTTTGTGTCTATATGCCCATGGCCTTCCCTGTAGGTTCTGTCCTTTATTCCTCCTGTTATCACCCTTGGGTAGCTTATATAAAACTAGAGGCCTGGTGCACAAATTTGTTCACTGGTGACATCCAGCCAGCCCACCTGGATCAGGCTGGCCGGAGTGGAGGGGCCACAGGCGGTTGGCCCACTGGTCTCACATCCTGGTTGAACTCCGGTTGAGGGGACCATTGGCATATTAGCCTTTTATTATATCGGATACTTTCTGTATATTCTAGGCCTGAGGAAATTGGTAAAAATATAGAGGATAGTGGGTCAAAGTGCCCTCCAGTTCAAGAAGATCAATACAGATATGAAAAGTGGAATGAACCCAATGTTACTGGGATTGGTGGTGGCAATAAGACTCAGTGCTTGCCAGACAGATATATGTGAGCAAAGACATATGCTTAGATGGGTAGATTCCTACAGCGATCGGTGGATGCAGACATGGATGGATGTGTACATAGATGTGTACACCCATAGGTGCTTAGATAAATACACAGGTTACAGGCATAGGCACATCTGAAGGTAAGAACTTTATAGCAATGGGATTCCAATATTAACGATCACACCCACTGCCAATGTGACTGTACTGCTGGGTGGTGTGTTGATAGCTGACCAAGGCACATGATACAATTCATACTCAGGGACAGTGTTTTGGTTAGTTTCTAAGTTTTCTTCCAGTTTCATAATTATTGTCATAATACATACTTAGTAAAAATAATTTTAAGACACCTTTTACAAGGGAGGAAGAAAAAGCACATTTTGGGAATTATCTAAAGAAGAGCTCACCTGTACAGGTCACCTCAGGCTGCCATTTTCCATTCATGCAGACTGAGTGTTTCTGCTCTGACTTACTCCCACATGTGTAATTTATTTTCCGATTATGCTCATAGTAATCCCGATCTGACAACTTTGTCTCAGAGGCAATTGCCCTGGATAATTTACACGTCTTGATTTCACCTGTTGCTGCAAAATGAAAATATTCCATTGAAGACACTAATTATGAAAGTCCAAGCAACTAATACAAAAAACAGAAAAACAACACAACAACTATAGAGTCCAGACTCTAATGAAATAGGACTTTAGGACCATAAATTCCACCAGGAAAGTTCTTCCTGATCATGTTGCATGAGATGGGCTCCAATGTGTGAACATACACTCCTATGTCCAGTATTGAAATTTCAGGGACAATAGTCATTATAAAGACATGTTGCCCTTTGGGGATTGATAGAACATTGGGTTCACCTTTTACCTGATCTACATAGGAAAGAGTCCTACATCACTAAATATGGTCCCATTTGAAATCCGTAAATTTTCACATCCATTTTTCTTGACCTCAAATATCTCTAAATTATTTTTAGTCTATAACGTTAATGTGTTAAAAAGGCAAAATTATCCGTGGAAATAGACTATGTGAATTTCCTAGTTTTATTATATATTTTTCAATAAATTTAATGTTCAATAACGGATTGGTCTAAGTTGCAGGATACAGAATGTGAACATTTCAGCATATCTTTACCACGATCACCAAAAACTAGAATAAGATATTGCTTGTTTGTGTTTTACATCGTAACCTATTTTGTATATACATTCTTAGGATCTTTGAGAAGCTATTTATTCATCATGTCATCCTATATCTAATAATATTGTATAGCCATAAAAACACATTTATGTTGGTTTTGGTATGTTTTAGATACTACAAAAGTTTTCATACATAGCTACATATTTAAAAAATGCAATGCAGGTGGCAATCCTTTCTGAATTTGATAAGGCATCAGTGTAGATTTTAGGAAGTTTTTGTTCATAATTTGTTAATGATGAGAGTCAGGTGAGGATAAACAGAATAAAGAGAAGTCAAGCAACTGGCCAAAGAAAAGTAATGATTTTGCAATGCAACCTAAAAAATATATATATAAAATCAAGGAGGCTAATTTAAAACAGACAAGAGGCTTGAGAGTTGGTCTTATTTTGGGGATGGATCCAGAGTGTTGAAGGAGACAAAATGAGTCACGTTCTTCAAGAGATGATGACTGAAAGAATACTTGTAGTCAAAAGAAGGTGTGATGGTTGTGGTATGTCTAAAGATGCTTGTTTTCTGAAACAATTAATTTATCAGGAGAAAAGAAACATCTTGAATAGAGTGAAAAGCAAGATTATAGGGAGGTACAAAATAAACATCAGAGAAGAAAATTTCAATCATATGTCTTTAAGTAAAATTGAGCTTCACAGGTATAAACAATATCAATATTAGGGACAGACACATAAAATTCTATTGCTAGTTTCTATTTTTCCTTTATAGACACTATTGAACTATAGACAATGAATGTTTGATTCACTATAGTTTACAGGCTGACATTTCAAAAATAGGGTTGCATGTAGAGCTTCACAATGAAAAACATCCAATGCTATTAAATGTCAATTATAAAAGGGTCTTCTCACCAATGCACTGAGGTGGTTGGGTCCACGTTCCCTTAATACACGTAACTGAGCTGTGACCAACCATTGTAAAGTCGTCTCTGCAAGTGAACTCTACTGAGTCTCCATGGTGATAGGAGGGCCGTGCTGGGGACACCACCTTGCCATCAGTCAGATCAGGTACGTCTCCACATGTACTGTGCTCCTCTGTGAAAATCCCACAACAAACATTCAACTTTCAAGTGCATGTGAGGTCTTGATATGAAGAGAAACACAAAGTGATGACGTAAGTCTAACCATTGAAAGTGGGTATACATTACCAACACACACGGGCAAGGGTGTCCACTCTCCGTCCACGCACTGGATTTTCTTAGCGCCCTTCATCAGGAACCTGGGGTTGCAGGCATACTCCACCACCTCACCGTGTTCATATTGCTCTTTAGGTGTGTCTGCAACTGCCCCGTTGGGGAGTCGAGGAGGTTGATCACAGGATTGTACTTCCTCTATGGTAGAAATTCTATGTAACTAAAGGTTGAAGTGTCTCTTGTACAACTGTTGATCCAGCAAAATGAACAGATTTTTTTCTTTAATCTATAACTTATTACATATCTTATTATAGCATTCTTTTGAGAAAGGAAACAGAATGGTGTTTACACCAGATGCATGTCTCCCAGTTCTGTCATGATACAGAACTAGCATGTTGGACAGAAATGTAAGCCCAGGAAATGTTTGCTATTCTAGATCAGGGGTGGGGAACGTCTGGCCCAAGGGCCATAAAAGGCCCGAGAAATCATCGGGTCTGGCCCTGCCAAGGCATCAGAGGTTATTTAATTAAATGTTTGACCAATTCCAGCGGGATAATTTTTAAGTTGATAATTTTGTATGGTCTGAGAATGATATCATAAATATCCAAAGGCCCTTGGCAGAAAAAAGGTCCCCTGTCCCTGCTCTAGACCATCTAAACCCATATGCAAATCAACGAACAAAAAGGACTGTGCAACTATTCACATTCCACGGAAACATTTCATCAAAACTTATTTTGGGATAAAAATCATTGGAGGCAAGCATTTGATCAACAAATTTTGAATCTACCTTATATGGTATATGGCATTGAATGAACTCTACGATGCTTAAATATTGTTTAGAAATTCTCAGGGAAACTTGAGGTGAGATCCATGCTGATAGAAATGTGCAATACAAATGGTGGAAGTTATGCAAAAATTCTGACTTAAAGAGATCACTCTAACTTCACTCAGTGTGTCCATCGATGGAGATTTTCAATATTTAGTCCAAAAGACACTTAAAGATTACTTCCTTAAATAAGAAAGTGTGAGGTATCTACTACCCAACACACATTCCTGGCTTAATGCACGGAGTTATAGACACATTGGTAGCCAATAGAAAATTAAGGGAGGAAAAGAACAGCTGGTATCCAACATCCTAATTCTTGTTTGAGCAAGTGTCAGAGAAATAATCACCTTTACATGTCGGAGGATTAGTGGACCATCCAAAGTGGTAGCACTGAAGAGAATCTGGTCCAAGAAGAGATTGGATTCTATTTCTGCAGGAGAATTTCAACACGTCTCCAATGACATATTTCTCTTTCTGAGGCCGAGCAAGAATCTCCTGCTCTATAACAGGAACAACGCATTCTCTTTCTATAAAAAGGGTAAATAATTTAATGAGAAATAATTTAATAAGACTAATCAGTGCCAAGTAAACTTTACATGTCATGCAAAAATAAGTGGCTGGGTGTTACATATACAGAGAGGATCAAATAAAGACTCTCCTTGGAAGTGGGTTATCTATTATGTCTGACACATCCCTCACATTCATAGGGGACCCTCTGATAGCAATAGATGTGTCCTGAAAACTTACTTGAAATATCAACTCTCTTATATTGGATCTGATTTTATCAATAATTCCAAGGATTGTTTGGTTTTCAAAGCTTTACACATTCTGTTCCCATGAGTTGGAATACCCCGGATCCACCCAGATTCACCTTCTATTTCTAACCCCGGAAAACAGACAGCAGCTTGGCAGACATGCAGGAGATTCTTGTAACTGTCCTCAGAACTATTCCCAATCAGAAAGTAAGGAAGTCCTGTCGGGACCTGCAGAAATGAACCCTCAGCTGGGAGGTGTCAAGAAGCAGCACGGGAGAGAACTGCTGAGGAAGTGGGAAAACATATAATGTGGGTCACGAGTACCCAGGTTTACATAATATAAAAGGTTGTGTTTAGAATAGCAAAACACATGCGTGGCAAACCGTGGAGTGCAAAGTAAGAGTGTGGTAATGAATGGGCTACACACACATTTTGTTTATTTCGGTGATCCTGAAAGTCAGTACTTACCATGACAGGTGGCTGCATCAGACCAACCATTTTCACCACACACTATGGTGCCCGTGGTGCCTCCTTTTCCGTTTTTATATCCATCCCGGCATTCATAGACCAACTTGTCATTGACCTTAAACCACGTGCCATTACTTTTGGCTCTGGCATTCTCAAATACTGGCATGCCACAAGATTCTAATGCATAATAGAATTCAAGATTTCACTTCTAATACTATTAAACGGACAATTGAATTATGTAAGCTCCATCCCAAGAATAAAAAAGCTTTATCACTTAGCATGTGCTAATAAATTATGCATCATATACAAGTAATCTAAGTGATAAATCACTGTCCTAAAATCATTACTCACTATAAAAGCATGTATTTCTACACAGCAGTTTTACCATCACTTAAATTATCCAAAAACATTTATTTTAAGAATATTTTTTTCAATGCAATTAAACTTAGACATTGATTCCATGTTAGCAATAAAATAGGCCATAATAGGTGCATTGTACTTTTTTTTGGCAAAGCAGAATAGCATTTTGTGAGTGTACAATAGATGCCAAAGTTATTAGTAGTTGTGACATATATGCCAGGAAAAATGAATTAGTTCAACAAAAAGTTATTTTTCAACAGTGAGAATAAACTTAACATTCCATACAATTAAACATTCTATACAATTCTCCTTTAACACATAATAACTTTTAAAGCTCACATGCCAATATAGCTTTTTCAGATATTTTGAATGACATATATTTTTTTTATATTTTTCAAGGTCGAATGTAAAGGTAGTTTTATATTTATAGTTAGTATAAGAAAGCAAAATGTTAAAAGATACTCTCAATTTTCACTAACACTATATTGGAGTGGTGTTAATAAAAGTTTAAATAATTTAGTTCGTATTTTATAACATACTATGCAGCTCATTAGCTTAAAGTGTTAAAAAATAGACTAAAACTATACTAATAAAAATAATAGACACATTTCTTCCTTTCCTAATGAGAGTGTTGTAATGAATAGTTGACTGCAACTTAATATAAAATGGGTCTGATATGGATGCAACCTTCAGCATTTTTTCTTTGGCTGGTTCCCATGGTAACTATGGAAATGGAAAGCAAGGAAAACAGTTTTCATTCACTTAAAGTGAATGAAAACTACCACTGCGTGGCTTGGGATGAATAAGAAAAAAACAGCAAACAGTCGCAGGGAACGTTCATAAACTTGGAGGCCATGAAGCAGAGAGCTCTCTCCCCGCAGCGACTCTGCTTCTGTCCAGATGCATCTCCCAGTCTCCACTCACTGCACATCCCTGCAGGGTTCCTACAGGAAGTGATGTCTCAGATGATCTCCCCTGCAGCATCGGACACATAAACCACACACGTGACATTCCTCTACACCTGTGTTCAATGTGCCCACATTTCACTTCAAAGCCTAACTGGTAGGTGTAGGAACAAAGTCTCTGAAAGGGAAGTCTGGTCACCTGACAACGGGTACAAAGGACAGGACCTCAGCTCAAATGCATGAGCTCACAGCGGAATACACACAGGCCCCTAGGCAGCCTGCAAAACTCAGGATGTTTTATGGTGGATAAACCTTGAACGGAATGATGGACCTATGTCTACCCTACTAGTAATTCATTGTAAAAGACAAAGGGAAATTACATGGATTTTCTCCCAAATATCTTATTTAGCTTTTTCAAATAGAGCTACATCAGCTTCTACTACCTCACAAAAAGGAAGTCAGTTAGAGTAAACGTTTGTTCAATAAAATAATGGACACCACAGTCATGGAGGACTTACTAATGCATCTGGGTTGAGCGGACCATCCCTTCTGGAGGCATGTAATATGCCCGGATGTGTGACCATCTTCTGTTACATAATCTTGATTGCACTGATATTTTGCTTTTTGATTTATGAAATATGTAGACTGAGAGTCAGAAATAAATCCATTCTCAATTTTTACCTTTGACGTTAAACATGTTGCTAAAAGGAAGAGAGAGCATAAAGAAACGGTGAGCATATGGTCGGCAAACAGTTTCCTAAGGACTCACACAGCATTACAACCTAAGAAATAAGGGCATTTGTCAGTGGAAACCTGGAAAATCCTACTCATCCAAAGCATTGTGTTGGAGAAAGTAGGTTATGAGTTTCCAAAACTGTGAAATCTAGACATTGAATACACTTGGGGGGACTAAGCCAGATTCGAAACACTCAGGATGCCTTGTGGGAAATTATTACAAATCGGTTTGTCTCTTGATTCTGGAAGCTTCCAGCATGCCAGAGCTCTCCTAGCGCCAGCCCTTTCCTGTGACCCATTGGATTTCAATCTTGCTAAGAGGTGGCGCCTGAGTGCTCTCACCATGGGAAGCAATGGCACCTCAGTGAGGTGATGGGTGTGCTACGCAGCTCCATCTGCTGGGCATGTCACTGCGTGTGCTTCTGTCACAATAGCAAGCTGTCCACGTTAAACACATGTGATCCCCATTTTCACTCACACCCCATTCCTGCTGATAACGGAAAACCCAACTGAAAACAGAAGCACCTGAGCAGGAATCAACTGGAACCCAAACACTAGAGGAAATGTAGAGTGAAAAGGAGGCTCATTGAAAAAAAGCACTAAAATAGACAAAGAAAGAACAGTGAAGAGGGTGCCAGCCCCACAGACAAGGAGGAAGCGGAGCCAAATCCATGAAAAGGACCCTGTGAGGCACATGGACACGGCCAGTGCCTAACGAAGGTTCTGGAGACACAGGCTCACCCCATGGCATCTCCATTCTCACTGGGGCTTGGTTGGGAGGTGGGGATTTTCCAGGTCACAGCCCAGGACATGCCAGTCCTACTGAATAGGAGACACCAGCGCTGAAGACCATAAGCAGAGAGGAAAAACCCCTAAGGAGGGAGAGAGCTCTGCCAACCTGCACGGCGATCCCTAGATCCTTTGGTGAAGGCATCCCACTAGAGTGCAGGGTGGAACCGCTGAGGATGGGCAGAGCACAACTACCAGAGGCAAGGCCTGCCAGGAACCAACAGATTCTGAGACTCCAGGGTGCACACAGCACTGGAAACATGCCTATTCACCAGTCACGTGAAAACAGGTCTCTAAACTCAAATCACTGAGGAGGGAAGCCAAAGAGGCCTTCTCCTTCTGGACCCTGAGTCTGCTCCTCTGTGTAATGGCGCCCACACCAGCCCCAATCATTGGAAACCCAGCCTCGAGTGGATCAAGTTGACCGGAACAACCTGGACTTCCAAAACTGAACATCAAGCCATTGGGACTTGAGGTCTCCAACCTCAAACCCCCAGAGGTGCATTCTGGGAAGAGCAACTCGGACGGGTGAGATTGTTGCTCTCAGGGACTTTGGTGCCCCCAGCGTGGGCCACGGGCTCCAATGGTGCGTGAACCTTCTCAGCTGGGTTCCCGGAGCCCTATTGCCTGGTGATTGTCACAGTGTCTGTTCTTTGTGGGGAAGATGGCAGAGCCTCCTAATCTGCCATCTTGTGCACAACACTGCTATTACAGGTTTGCTCTCTGCGGTCTTTTGCTGTTGTTTTTTTAAATTTGTATCTACCAGTAGGCTTCCTTATTTTTCCATGGATATACCAAGAAATCAGTGTTTCCACTCATACACACTTGAAAAAATAAAACCATGTAGGGCCATTGCCAAAATTAGAAGGTGATAGAAACCGTTTGCCCCAGTTACTCCAGGTGAGTGTTATAGACAATCACGAACAGACTGGCTGTTAGACCGGTTTCCTTACCGACACGGGTACACCTGGGAGGAGGGAGCCAGCCATTCTCGGTACAGGTCAGTGAGGTCTGCTTGTCTTGAAGCGTGTAGCCACGATAGCAATTAACTTGTACAGATTGGCCCTGCAAATATTTTTGTGGAGATTGTGGACGATGTCCATTTTCCAAATAATCGAAAATGCATTTTCCTGGGAATTATAAAATGATGATAAAAACTCATAAGTGAGGTGAAAAAAATTGAAAACTATCTTTATAAATCTAAATTAGAAATCAGAAGCATCCAAAAGTAGCACATAACTTAAGAAACACGACAGTTGCTACCAAGTGTTTTTAAAATCCATATTAAGTGGTATTTATCTGTAGTTTCCACAATTGAAGTATGTATAATTGCTATAGGTAGGCTTGTAGATCTATTTCCATTTCTCATGCTGCTAATGAAGAAGTTTTATTCTTGATGAAAGAGAAATACAGTATCGGTCTTTCTGCTCAGAGACTCATCCTCCCACCCACTCTCCCCGCCAGGCTTAGCGGTGCTCATGGTTGCTCTCTCCGCTCTGAACTATTGCCACGTGCACAGGACAGAGGGGTTCACTCACTGCGGCAGGGCAGTTTCGGGCTCCATCCATCTGTTTTACAAGTAATGTAATCCCAGGAGCTTCCTGTAGCAGTCTCATAGTTTTCATCACAGTAATAGTAATACCATGCTCCTACGGATACTGGGAAGGATAGTCTATATCTATCTTCCCCATGGAGGCGTCCATGTTTTATTTCTGGGAAGTCACAGGGCTTAACTAGCAAGTAAAACAAACAAAACACAGCATAAGTCACGTTTTATCTTAAGAACGTTATGAGAGATACCTTGATTCATTGATGAATTATATTCTCACAGGCACATAATTAAATTGCACTCATTGCATTAGGCTTTCTAGGACAAGAAAGGTTATAATCTTCAGGTGATGTGAGTAACACTTGTTCCCGATCATTTCACAATGTATGCAAATATCGAATCATTACAGTGTGCACCTGAATACAACACTGAGGTCAATGTTATCTACATAGACGGTCACTCTCCTTGTAATTGTTCTGCACACTGGGGTCTGTGTCATGGTGGTCACGGCCTCCTCTTTAAGGCACCTGACTGCCCACATTCGTTTGGTCTTGGCCTTGAGTGAACACAGAGCCATGGACGTGCTATGGGTACCATTTCACGTGTCACCATGGAAGATCCAGCTGAAGTGTGGGCCCCTTCGACAAAGAACTGATATACGAGGAAGAGCAATGAGATTGCAGAGACAGAAAACACTGGGGAAGGGGAAACCCCCCAGGAGTCAAATGCCCTGTGGACTGAGGGGCGTGTGTGACCGGGGATGGCTTTAGAAGGTGCACAATGTCTCCCACACTCACCCCCTCAGACAAGGGAGCCCCATGCCCCTCCCTTGAGTGAGGCTGGACTTAGGGACGGACGCTCTACTGAAGAGTTCAGATGGCTGAGGGCACCGTGTGTGACCAGGTCAGCGATGCTCTGGAGGCGGGTGCGGAGGCTCCTGCACACGCCCTTGTAGTGCGCCCCGTGAAGCACATGATGCAGCCCAGCTCCCTCCGACCCCCCACAACCTGGGCAGCGTCCCAGGGAGCGACCCAGAACAGGCAGCTAAGCGGCTCCCAAATGCTGACTCCGCCAGCGCTGACACACAGGGGGCTGGTGTATGAGGCAAGTCTGTGTTGGGAGTTTGTTCTATATTAGAAATCAATATCTAATGTCCTAGGTGCTACCTGGCTGTGTTCTTACCAAATGTTCTCATTCACATATTATTGTAGAATATTAGCAAGAGAAATATATATTCATACATACACACGTATTTAACATTGCATACCAAAAAAAGTTAAGTTTTTATTAACCAAAATGTGGATTTGATCTTAATTAGAATTGGAGGCTTTGGACATCAAAGACTGCTTTGAAGACTCTGTGTTACCTTCTCATTGAGGCCAAGACCCCCTTGATTTTTTGTTGATGTCAGAGAGGAAGGGAGAGGGAGAGAGAGAGAAACATCAGTGATGAGAGAATCATGGATCGGCTGCCTCTTGCACGCTCCCTCCTGGGGATGGAGCCTGCAACCCGGGCCTGTGCCCTGACCGGGAATGGAACGGTGACCTCCTGGTTCATAGGTTGATGCTCAATCCCTGAGCCATGCCAGCTGGGCAGATCCTCGGTATTTTTAAGTTTAAGAGAAGGAATTGCAGAATTAAGAAGTGGGTCAACTTAAGGAGGGAACTTACAGCTGCACCTCGGAGAAGGTTCCCAGCCCATGGCAGTACATTTTGCCGTATTTCCCTGGGTGGGAGGGTAAAAGCCACTTTTACAGGAGTATGTGATTCTGTCTCCCACTCTGTATCCGCTCTTGTCAGCACGGAAGTGACTGTTTGCAATTCTTGGAGGCTCGCATGTCTTTTCTGAAAAGTAAAAGTACATGTCTGTTATGCAGCAAACATTTGTAAATCATCGAGGACATGTGAATTATACAGAAATCCCATGAAAATCACCAGGGACATGAGAATAAAGTGAATGTCATTGTTTTTGTTCTTTCCAAAGAGCTAAAGGGCATTCAAATGAGCACCCTGTCCTTACATATATTTTCGCAACGGTTATATAGAAACTAGTAGAAAATATACATGATCATCTACACATGTGTTAAATAAAATATGTCTCCAGTATTTGATGTTAATCAACACTAACCTCAAATGAACGTTAAATATGTTTATTTTTTGCCTGGCCAGTGTGGCTCAGGGGTTGAGTATTGACCCATCAATCAGAAGGTCATAGTTGGAGTCCTGGTCAGGGCACATACCTGGGTTGGGGGCTTGATCCCCAGTGTGGGGTGTTCAGGAAGTAGCCTATCAATGATTTTCTCTCATCATTGATATATATATATATACATATACATATATATATATATATATATATACACACACATATATAATCTATTTCCCTTCTTCTCTGAAACCAATAAAAATATGTATTTAAAATATGTTTATTTTTTCTCACTTTAATCTGTTATATTTATCATGCTTTCGTATTTTCAATGCAGTCCAGTCTACATATCTAGTTTTCACTTCCTAGTATAGTTGCACTTAACACCAATGTTTGAAGTCAAAATCTACAAGATATATATAAAAATACACGTTTCCCTAAGAGACCAACCAAATACTATTGGGAGAATTTTGTTAAATTGATTAAGAATAGAGGAACTTCTGGTGGTTGCTTTCGAGCAGTGGGCATAATCTCTTGACAAATTGTAATCCCCTGCTCTCATAATCTCCACTAAAGCCAACGGTGCTGGTAAACCATTGCCAGGGCCGGTGTCTCTAGCAAAAATACTAACAGCTGAGGTTGAACAAACGTGTGAGGCCACATTTTTCCTACTGTTAGAAACCATCACGAAGATTTGGAAGACGAATAATAGTTCCATATTGGCATTCCATGCTGTGAATCAGTAGACACATCCAGTTTGCACAGGGATGGATGAATTGGGCCAAAGGTGGTTTGTATTTATCAGGTTGTGGTACTTTTCATCATTCCTGCAAATGACTTATTGTCAGAGATTGTCCCTTAATGAATGCAGTGACAGGGTTTTTTTTTTTTTAAGTATATTTTTATCGGTTTCAGAGAGGAAGGAGAGGGAGAGAGAGAGAGAGGAACATCAATGATGAGAATCATGGACCAGCTGCCTCCTGCATGCCCCACACTGGGGATGGAGCCTGCAACCCAGACTGGGAATCAAAGCATGACCTCCTGGGTCATAGGCCGATGCTCCACCACGGGGCCACGCTGGCCAGGCAGAGATCAAAGTTTTTGTTGTTGTTGTTGTTGTTTTAAAATATTTTTTATTGATTTTTTACAGAGAGGAAGGGAGAGGGATAGAGTTACAGACATCGATGAGAGAGAATCATCGATCAGCTGCCTCCTGCACACTCCCCACTGGGGATGTGCCTGCAACCAAGGTACATGCCCTTGACCGGAATCGAACCTGGGACCTTTTAGTCCGCAGGCTGACGCTCTATCCAGTGAGCCAAACCAGTTAGAGCGAGATCAAAGTTTTGATAAATTCTTCTCTACTGAGACCCCCAACGCTACAAAGCAGGGACCCGATGGGAGAAGAGTTGTGTCTTATCCCAGCGAAGGCCGTTTTAAGGTGCCTTTTGCGGCTTAGTTCCCCGTTTCTTACAAACGTGGGGAGAACAGATGCCCTTGGGGGGGCCTTCCCTCCCCGCAGGTAGGCCTTTCCGTGGTGGCGGGCGAAGGGGGAGCATGTTGGTGCCAGGAGCCGAGGCCCGGAGGGTGCCGTGCGTGCACAGGACCGACGGCGTGCACCGCAGCAGGCGCCCGCGAGGAAGGGGAGGTCACCTTGGCAGGACGGGGGCGGGGTCCACCCCCGCTGGGTGCAGACCGTCTCTGCTCTCCCGCTGTAGGCGTAGCCCGGCAGGCACTTGTACTGCAGCCTCTCGTTCTCCTTGTAGGAGGCCTTCGGGGACGTGGGCTCTCCATTTTCGATTCGTGGGACTGGGCAGGAGATGTCTGGGCGAGGGGGTGAGATTCCAAAGTGTCTGTTAAGGACGTGAAAGGAAGGTGCCCAACGCAGCGCCCCAGGAGGCCCCCAGCTGTTTGCACTGGGCAGGGCAGGCAACCGGGCATATGTGTCTTTATCCCTCCATTGCCTCCCACCCCCACCCCCACCCCAAACCCATTCATGCCCTCGCCCCCGTAGTGTCTGTGCCCATTGGTTAGGCTCTTATGCATGCGTACAAGGCCTTTGGCTGGTCTCTCCCCTTTATCCCCACCCTCCCCTGCCTTCCCCCAGAGGTTCGAGCATCCGGAAGTTACCATTCTGACTACAATCGTGCTGCTAATTCCATTGGGTTTGAGGGTAGCCCCGTCCTGCTGAAATAAACACTCATCCACTGTATACATAACACTGAACAGAGATCTAAGCTGCTGTGGCAGGCATTTTCGCTGAGTAACCTGCAAAAGTACGTCTGTTCTAGCTATTGGGAATAGAGAGATGACAGACGGAGCTATTCACTGTTGACTTTGTAAAGAAAAAAAAAATTAATTGATCTCATTTGGATGACAGCTCCAGAAAGCAATCGGCCTTCTGCGCGGGTGGTGTCATCCTCCAAGTTTTCTATCCAAGAAAACGGGGCACCACCGTTTCTTCCGTTATAAAACAGAGGTTGAAATGGTGCATGCACCACAAGGTCACTTTGAAAGTATAACGAGGTGACACGCATCAAGACCTCAGATGGATTGCTGGGAAGTAGTCAGTGCTCAATCAATGCCATTTGATATCAGTTCCATATAGATTCTTTAGGAGGCACAGTGTCTCTGCAATGCCTGTTTTCATGAGAGAAGAAAATCCCTAAAAACGCACAGAAGGGGTATCTTACCCACACAGTTGGGCTTGTCTGCACTCCACTGGCCGTTTCCTGAGCAGTGTATTTCTGAAGGCCCGCTCAGCTTGAAGCCCTTGTCGCACTCAAACTTGACCACCTGCCCGTAAGTGTACTCCTGGCTCAGTTCGAAGGCGCTGCTGATGAGTCTTCCATTCTTCGGTGCCTCCACGGGTAAACACTTAACCACTGGAAAAGGAACGCAACTTTTTCTAATAGGCTTTGGAAGTTGGCCGTGAAAAATACGTATCTACACAGATGGAGGTATAAAAATCAGCAAGATAAGATCGGAGGAAATTACTTAAATGTTTTTCTTTTCTTTTTTTTTTTCCCTTAAAGAAGCATTCAATAGAGCTGTTTGTTGGAGATAAAGTCCACTAAGTGGAAAAAACAAAACAAAACAAAACAAAAACAAACAAAAAACCAATATTGAGTTTCTCTCTCATAACCCCCTGAATTAAAAAAATATATATTTTATTGATATTTTACAGAGAGGAAGAGAGAGGGATAGAGAGTTAGAAACATCGATGAGAGAGAATCATCCATCAGCTGCCTCCTGCACACCCCCTACTGGGGATGTGCCCGCCACCAAGGTACATGCCCTTGACCGGAATCGAACCTGGGACCTTTCAGTCCGCAGGCCAACACTCTATCCACTGAGCCAAACTGGTTCCGGCCCTGAATTTTAAATAGTGATACTTGTGTGCTTTCTAGAGGTTAGAATCCAAAAGGAAAGAAAAATAAGTTCCAGATTTCTCAAGTGCTTGTTCTTTAAATATTAGATCGGATGAGGTTGAATTCCTATTTGGTTACTGACACACAGAACAATGTAGTGGTAAAAAGGTCAGAGAGGCAGTCTGTGCTATTTCAGAAACCGTAAGTAACCATTTGCAGAGGAGACACTGAATTATAGGCGGGAGGAAGCCATGGGAAAACATCCTCGGTGTTTTTAGAACTGTATGTACCGTCACACAGAGGCACGTCATTGGTCCATCCGTCTGCATCACATTCCCGGAAATCGATGTCCCCTATCATCTGATACCTGAAAACCAGAGACAGTAGGGCAGTGAGCTAATGGGCTTTTATAAGCAACTTTAAAGTCGATACCATGCTGAATGTCCAAACTCCCTTGGAAGGAAAATGAGAAGCATATGCATTTTCCTCTTCCTCTTGCTCTCCGTTGTCATCTCTTAAATTCCTTTTTTATCTTTCTTAAATGTTGGTTTTCCTTCCTTAAGACCCTCAAGCTGTAGGTAGACCAGAGATAACCATAATCCTTGGTTCACGACGCCAACTCTTCATTTCACGCACAATATGCTATTATTTTTTTCAATGAGTCAGTGAATCAGTTGCACTTAATAAGAGTCATAAGCTTTATGAACGGTCACCCCAAAACTAAAGCCATTAGACGCGATAGTAACCAACAGCTGACCTATGCTGCCCCTCCTTCAGCCTTCCTCCATCCTTCTCCCCTCCAAGATGGCGGCATGTTCTGCTCACTTTGGGGCTTCTTCCCTAACCAAGGATCGTGCCAGGGACGGTTCCTTGGTGTGGTGTTTCTGTTCAGAAGTTCCTGTCTACGGTATCCGTGATCAATGACCTCCACTCACACGCGTGGTTTTGGAGTGACTACTTACCCCTCATCACACGTGTAAACTACCTTGGCCCCGTATTCGAATTTGTCTCCTTCTGCGAGTTCGAACGAACCGAAGGGCGTGTCACCCGGGTGCCCACAGGGCTTCTCTGAAATGGAGAAAGGCCGGCAGTAGTACCACCTCGCCCAGAAACACCTTCCCCTGAGGCTTCAGGGACAAGGGGAGTTGACGCTGAAGTAGAGGACAGGATGGAGGATGCGGAAAAGCGAAGAATGGCAGAGTCGTTGCTTTAGAATGGAACTCATCTGTACACGTGCTTTTTCAAATTTGGAAGATTACCCCCCCCCCCTTTTCAAAAATTATAATGTTTTTATTGATTTTTAGAGAGGGATAGGTAGAAACATACATGAGAAAGAAACATCCTTGATTGGCTGCCTCCTGCACGCCCCCTACTGGGGATGGTGCACACAACACGGGTCTTGCCTGACTGAGAATCAAGCCCATGACCCCTTGCTTGGTTCATGGGTTGACACTCAACCACTGAGCACACCGTCTTTAAAGAATGAAGACGGTGTCGGGTTTCATATTTAAGTGATAACACTGAGACAGTCCAGCTGCAGAATTAAATTACAGTATTGCTGCTACAGATTCAAACACTCCGTCTTTCCGCAACGAAACGTTCCTGTCGATGTCGCACACATGTGGCTGACTTACTTTGACATGTCTTGTGTGGGTTGAGGGCCACCCAGTTCCCTCCCCTGCATTCCATGGTGATCACACCGTACGTCCGGTACCCAGGGCGGCATTTGTAGGCGGCCTTCGTGCCTTGTGGGTAGGCCTGGTCAGACCAGGAGCCCGTCAGAATTTCGGTCTGTTTTCTCGGGGGAGGACCATTACAGTCTACAAACAAGAAACACAGAACAAGGGCTCAAAGCAGCTATTTAACTAGACAGTATGTTTAGGTTAGTTTTACTTTAAAACACACACACACACACACACACACACACACACACGCACACACACACATAAATATACTAGAGGCCTGGTGCATGAAAATTCCTGCACTTGGGAGGGGGGGAGTGTCCCTCAGCCTGGCTTGCACCCTCTCCCAGTCTGGGACCCCTCGGGGGATGTCCACCAGCCAGCTTAGGCCGGCTCCCCTGTGACTGCCTCTGCGGAGGTGTGGTGCCGGGATTGGGACCAGGCAGCCCTCTTTCCTGCCCCCTCTGCAGAAGGGGGGTGCCAGGACCACCATGGCTGGCCTTGGGGTGCAGGCTTGCTGGCCCTGCCCTCTGCCCTCTGGCCGTTCTGCCAGGTCGCTCTGGTCTATAATTAGCATGTTAGCTCTTTATTATATAAAATAGCTGGTCTATATATAAAACATACGTTTTAGCTTACGGAAATGGAAGCTGCATACATTTGTAGGAATAACTTTGCAGAGAAATAGTCACACTTCACTATATTGTTTTAACTGCTGCCTTGCACTCTTTAAGTTGGAAAATATATGATGTGAAGAAGAACACAATGAGTGAAGGATGTGCCCTCATGGGGAAGTGAGTTGTTACATAAGTAATGAAAGATACAGACTTTCTGTTATAAACAGGTACGTTTTTCTTTAGAAAAAGAAAGCATGGTAAGGTGATCTGAACACAAGAAATGAACAATGGTGCTCAAGCCTACTGTCATTTTTGCTAATATTTTTGATACTGACTACTGGTTAATTTAGTTATAACTACTCCTGATGTTAGAATGATGATATTACTTTTCAAAATGGTACATTTAAAGATACATTAAGGAGAGAGAGAGAGAGAGAGAGAGAGAGAGAGAGGGAATCATGGACATGGACAACAGTGTGGTGATTTTGGGGGTAGACGGGGGAGATGGGGATGGAAAAATAAAATAAAATAATATAAATAAAGTGCATAGCTAGCACATACATCATTACTGTTTGTTTGTTTGCTTGTCTTTCATTGCTAACCTCCTTTCCTGAGTTGGTTTCATACTAACGGTTTAATGTCCTATTCTAGAATTCCCTTTTTAAAGACAAGGTGAGAAAACAATCGGCTAGGACAGATCTCATCAGGGAACAGATTCGTTATTAAAACCTTTCCAGCGTCTCAGACAATAGAGAGCTCCCACGCACCAATTTTCCTGGGAAGATTTCGCAAGCTCTGAGCACCATCATGTTCGGGAACTTGGCAATCAAGGATTCCAAGGTGCGGTCTGGATTTCGGGAAGTGAAGTAAATGTATTTTTTGTTTTTGCCAGTAGGTGGTGGTAATGCCTAGCCAGGAAACCACCCAACCAACCTCCTCCAGCCTCCCAAGGGAGTTTTTGTTTTGAAGTTTTTGTGTGTGTGTTGTTTTTGTTTGTTTTGTTTTGTTTTGTTACATGTTACTGTTCATGTTTGTTTTTTTTGGATGAAAATTTTGTTTAATTACAAGCTAACAGTGGTTTTTTTTCTTTCCTTTTTTGATATTCAGACTTACTGCAAGGCATTCAGATTATTAGAAAAATACATGAGTTAAATTTCAAATGTAGATGCCAATACAGTGTGTCGAGAACTATTTTCCGCTAATATAGCAGCCTGTTGATACACATGCTTCCTGTTCTGTTATTAAGCTAATGCAGGGGGAAAGGAATACAATTTTCTCAATTGACTTATTCGATTGAAATTATTTTTACTCACACAGCCATCTATCAAAAGAGTAATCTGGCCACACACACAGGAATGTAGGCTGTTTGCTGGCCGACGAGTTTTCTTCCTTTGAGTTATTGTTGTATTTGCAGATGACACATTTACACTTCTAATTATTTTAAAAAAAATACATCTTATTGATTTTTTACAGAAAGAAAGGGAGAAAAGGATAGACAGTTAGAGAGAGAAACATTAATCAGCTCCTCCTGCACATCCCACACTGGGGATGTGCCCGCAACCAAGGTATATGCCCCTGATAGGAATTGAACCTGGGACCCTTCAGTCCGCAGGCCGACTCTCTATCCACTGAGCCAAACCGGTTAGAGCAGTGGTCAGCAAACTCATTAGTCAACAGAGCCCAATATCAACAGTACAATGACTAAAATTTCTTTGGAAAGCCACATTTTTTAAACGTAAACTTCTTCTAACGCCACTTCTTCAACATAGACTCGCCCAGGCCGTGGTATTTTGTGGAAGAGCCACACTCAAGGGCCCAAAGAGCCGCATGTGGCTCGAGAGCTGCAGTTTGCCGACCACTGGGTTAGGACTCCACCTCTAATTCTTGATTTTTCAAATTTAGTTCGTTGCTTTTTGCCAGATGGAAAAGACAAAGGCAGACATCTCATAATCTTCCCACCAGCTTTTCACAATATTCACTGTGTGTTCGTTTATCAGGGGTTCCCAAGTGGATTGATTACCCTTTTTGATGTCAAATAATACTTAAAAGTGCTTCTTTCATGGACTTGAAATGCATATCTTGACTCTGTAAGAAAAAGATGTCGCCCCGGCTCGGTTTTCCCGTCTTTCCACGGCCATCGCCAGTTTCTTAGCTCTGATTGCTCTCATCCATCACCTTGGCTCTCATCCATCACTCTTAGCCGCAGAGTTTGGACAGTTGGCTTTGTCTCCTCCTGCAGGCTCTACTTAAATATTATTTCCTTCCCAACACAGCTCAGGCTTCATCATTACGTTATGTTTACTAAACTTTCTCTTTTTTATATATATAAATATTATGTCTATGTAATATCCATATACATAGATAAGAAGGCGTTTTTATTGTATGTTAATATTGAACACATTGTAAGCTCAATAAAAGGAGGTGTTGTTTACTAAACTTTCATCAATCCTCCCATTCATGTCGGCTCCCTAAGGGAAGGATCATCTCTGACCTCTTTTTTTTTTTTTTTAATATTTTATTGATTTTTTTAGAGAGAGAGAAAGGGAGAGAGAGAGAAACACTGACGAGAGAGAAACATCATTGATCAGCTGCCTCATGCACACCCCACAGGGAATCTAGTTGCAAGCTGGGCATGTGCCCTGTCTGGGAATTGAACCAGTGGCCTCTGGGTTCCTGACTGGACATTCAACCACTGAACTACACCGGCTGGGCTCTGTCCTCTTTTATATAGCGGAGGGACTTTGATGAATATGCAGATCTCCTCACTTTAAATGTACCTCCTGTCTACCTGTGTTCTAATCTGGAATATACTGAGTATTTCCAGCTCATGTCATTGCAAAATATTTTAAAGTGATGATTCACCGAATGGTGTCATATCAATAGGCAAGCCGATCTTATGACCTGGCTTTTACTTGCCTGAATTGACAAAGAGCTAACTGTTCCAAGCTCATTCTTAAAAATGTTCAATTAGACAAAGAGTTATTTTATCCCAAATAGTCAGAATGCTGGCTCAGATGTACACCGACCACATTCCCTTGTGTTAAATGGACAGTTCTTTCCCATCTTTAGATCTGGAAGTTTTTATTCTTATTTATTTATTTTTTTTGAATAGCCATCATATGTCTCAAGTTCTAAGTTAATGAGTGTAATCCAAGCTTTCTCACGTGTAGGTATTTACTTGGTTTAAACAATGAATACTTCATCTTATGTGTTTACAGAGTCCGTTACATGCCCGTTAATTTTCTTCTTTGGCGAAACACTATCTGGATGAACTTTTTATTTGCTTGGTCTGGTTTTCTGAGCGAATAAGACAAAATTATTCGGTCTGTAAATATGTGGTATGAATGGATTTGGCTATTGAACTAGAATAGGATTCATTTTACGCTAATTTGAGGAACAAGATTATAAAATTTTAATCAAAGTTAAAAACAAATACACTTGATATTTTAAAAATCAGCACTCACCTAACTTTCCAACTTTCAGATTTTAAGGAGGTAGTATTAATATAGACACACAGAACTAATTGCTGGTTTTCAATGTCAGTGCATCTATAAACTTGTTTGAAAAGTATTCTTAATCCAAGACAATAAATTATAATAAAATTATACACTTGAGAAAACATGATCAAATCCAGAGTGCTTTGGTAGACTGAAGTTGGTCTTTTTGTTCAATTAGTCTATTTTTCTAGAATTATTTAGCATCTGAATAATTATCATGACAATCTTGGGGATACAAACGAAAAGCCAAGGGAAGAAAAACATCACACATGCTACCCATAGTACCTGTGGCTCTTGGGGAAGTTCAATGGATGGAAGAGTTAGAAAGATGGGACATCGCTTCAGCCCTCCAGTCTTATAGAACTACACCAGCCCTTTGTACAAACACGATGTTCCTTAATCTTGAATGCCCTCCTTGTCCTCATCTGGCCAACTCCTACTCAGCCTTCAAAATCCACCCAAGATGTCCTCACCACCCTGCCATACTTTTCTCTCCACCCTACCCCACTCCATTCTCTCAGTCCAATTTGAGTCCTTGCCTTGTCTAAATGATCTTATAGACTCCTTTGTGTATCTCCGACACAATACTTTCTATGATCAAATACACTATGTTAGTAAAATGCAATAACCGTTCCTTTTGTTTCCCCATCAACTGGCCACCTTTTGGAAAATGATAGTGTGGTACATAGCTTCAAATCAATCAAGAACTGATGGTTGAATGGATGAATGAATGAGTTAACAAATGAATGAATGAATATGAAACTATCTAGGACCTTTCCCTTATATCTATAGGTTATAGACAACTTGTGGAAGGGCATGGGAGACGGTAGCAAATATAAAAGGTGAGTGAGGACCTGGGAACAGAAGTTTAGTTGCATGAAGCCAAGAAACTGTGCCATCCTGTCCACGTGCCCTATGTTTGAACTTAGGCTATGCTTGCTGAGGCCAGGAATTATTTTAATTTAGCTCAGAAAAGCTTTTGGGAGCCTTGAAGGGAACATTTTTATAGTCTCTCTTCTATCTATTACATTTCGAGTTAACAAGATTTATGAGAAACTTGGCTCTCTCTCCATTAAAGTGTCAAAACAAATAAAAGTGCGCTGTCAAATCTTTTATTCCCCTTTCCCTGTATTATTTTTGTTATCCCCCCCCCCCGTTCCATTACGTCCCCTGAGACACATTTATAATATTTCCTTATCGTTTTAAGCTAAAATGTAATACTTTCCCAAGCAATTACATCATGTTCTTTTTAGGCATTATGTTCTGAAGAAATGGACAAAGTGCACCAGAGTGGGGAGAGAACACACAATGGATTGGTTGGCAGAGGGTCATGGCCAGGCAGGGCAGGAGGAGGAGGAGGAGAAGGAGGAGGAGACAGAGCCTGAAAGAAGGGAAAGCGGTGAAAGCTGTAGAACAATCAGGGTTTGAGCAAATAAACGTGAGTCCACTTAGACTTTGGCTCCAGACCCGGCAATCAAAGGCCAATAAGGAATCGCTGCTAACCAGGGCTTCTAACTTCTAGCTAAGCATAGTGTTAGCGATCCTTAAACAGCCCCCTTCTCCTTTAACATTTTAGGCAAGAGAAAGAGGGGCATACGCATTTTTCCAGGACGTGCCTACGCTTAAAAATTACAGCAATGTGGGTGGGCCTTGGGGACATGACGCTAAGTGAAATAAGTCAGACAGAAAAAGCTAAGAACCATGGGATTTTGCCCCTGTGTGGGATAGGAAACTGCAACTGGTGAACACAAACAGCCCAGTGAAGTTGGGGCATTTCTGAGGCTAGCCTGAGCTTCGCTTTCAACATTGCAGCTGTGCTTAAGTTAGAAAGTGGCGGACTAAGAGTCATTCTCATGATAACGCATCTGGTGCTCAGCTCCCCGGCAGAACCTGATGTCACACGTAAACATTCGCAAGTGACACAAGGAATAGAAGCTAGAAATAAGTTGCCTGGTATCAATGGCCTCATTGAATAACATCAATGCCCTTTATCTAATTTTTACCACCAATACCTTGTAGCACCCAACTTTAATATTTCAAACTCCGCTCTGCACTCGCTGAGAAAGTCTAATTGAATGTGGCATGATTCCTGAGTCGTAAACAGAAGCTAGACATAGACTGAGTGTCTACATGACAAATGAAGTCTGCATAAACCCCTCACAAACAACCTGTAAATACATGGCGGGACACTACACGCATTGCTATTAAAAAAAAAAAAATGACAATAACACACGTAAAGAAACAAGTTTTCTGTGGTTAGCCAGTATCATTGTTCCGGACTTTTTAATCAATAATATTTTACTTTTAAATACTGGTTGTAACATTGAGGTGATTGTATACCTACTTTGAAAAGTGGCCGGATGTATAGGTTACACGCTAAAAGTCACACCATAGTATGTTAGAACAAGGTAACTCAAAAGGCTCTATTTTTCAAAACGTAGGAAGCACATTGGAATAAACGTATGTAAGTTACTGAAGGACATAAGTTAAAAAAAACCTGCCTTGATTTTCTAGGACGAAAGAGAGGGCCTGGTTGTGTATGAAGATTTCTCGGTGCTCAGAGGCTAGTCTGAGGAAGCCTTACACTCAAACCATGTTGGCTTAGCGGAAAGTTCTGAGAATCTAGGGACGCCATTGCAATGCATTTGGCTCACCGATGGCAATCATGTACCTATCACATCATCGCGTGTCGGGAACCAGGAGAGCAACTTTGTTCAGTCGGGTTTAAGAAACACATTCATCGATCAAAAAATAGAGACACTTGGCTCTCTCAGAATTACATTTAATGATGAATTCAGAAATTGTCCTCCTGATATCAGAAGAAAGTCATTCTAGCTAAAGACTGTTATTCTAGAATCATCCTTACCTACAACCCCAGAGAAAATCTCTACTGAACAGAGTAGGTACCCCAGAGAAGGTGTGTTCTTCCCGTCCACCCAAAAAAATTTATATCACATTTTCATTCTAATGATGCAAGTAATGGTCATCTATAAGACCATGGTAACACCAGTTCTAAATGACAGATGAATATGTCTTTAAGAAGAGTTAATACTACAGCTGAAATAAATCCAATCGTTATATGATTTGAAGGCTTTTGCTGCCTAGTTTCTTTAAAAAATATATATATATTTTATTGATTTTTTACAGAGAGGAAAGAGAGAGGGATAGAGAGCTAGAAACACAGATGAGAGAGAAACACCCATCAGCTGCCTCCTGCACACCCCCACTGGGGATGTGCCCGCAACCAGGGTACATGCCCTTGGCCAGAATCGAACCCGGGACCCTTCAGTCCGCAGGCCGACGCTCTATCCACTGAGCCACACCAGTTTCGGCAACTGCCTAATTTCTATTCTGCTTCTGCATATATTCCCATGCTGCTTCATACTTTGACATGGAGCATTTTAGTGAAAACAGAGCAAAAAAGAAAAAGAAAAAAGGAAATGATATCTTAGGAAAGTTGCAAATGGAAGTGACTGGAGGCACCACAATTGTCAAAGCCAGTTCCAAAAACACTTTCCGAAAACTTCCACGAAGCTCATTTAGAGTTAAAGGATCAGAATGCCCTGCCAGGAAGCCACGCAGAAGCTTTAAAGTTCGGTGTCAAAGCCACTCAAACACCAAGCCACGGGGCAGGAATGAAAGCGTTTTTTCTAGAGCACACTGTCACTGCCGCTGCCCGGAGACTGTCAGCGAGTCCCTGGTAATAGAGCCGCAGAAAAAACAAACAGAAAGTCTCTCGTTTGTACTCTTACCTTGGGCTACACAGACAGACCATAGCGTGAGCCACAGGACCTGTGCGGGGAGCCTCATTTTGGGGGGCCTGTCAGGGGTGCATGGAGCAGCTCACGATGCCCACTGTCCCTCTGGGTGTCCTCTGGGCAAGCTGTGGTCCGTGCAGGGACGTGCTGGCTGCAGGAGGAAGCTGGAGCTCAGCTAGGGAACTGGGAGCTGAGGGACGCCCCGCCCAGCAGGAGGGACTGTCCAGGGGGAGGGGAAGGAGCCCACTCCTGGCTCCCGCTGAATGGGGACGCGGTGACCTGCCCCGGCTGGGTTGTCATCCGCCCAGGCCGCCTCCCTGCTGGACGCTCTGGGGTCCTGGGAATGGGCAGCTCTGGAGGGGTGGCCCCTGGATTCCGGAACCCTCCCCTGGCTCCCACCCAACGCGGGTCCACTGTGGGAAACCTAGGAGATGAACTAACAGGCGCTCTTTGAAACATCCTCTGGTGGGACTGGAGGTGGGGCGAGGCTTGCACAATCTGGACCCGGACGGTGTGTGTGTGTGTGTGTGTGTGTGTGTGTGTGTGTGTGTATGTGGTCAGCTTTGCCAAGAACGCGGGGCTGGTGGATTGGGGGGGAGGGGGCACCTGCTTTTCTGCAACACGGGCCTCAGTCCTCTGAGGCTTGTTCACAGGGTGTGCAAGCAACAGGTCCACATCCTGAGGCACAAATGAGTTCAAAAAGCACGAAGTGAAAATGCTGCTTTTACACTGTACTGGGACCATCTGCAGGAAGAGGATGCAGGCAAGTGGTTTGCTGTTTGGAAGGTGAAGACAGCCTGGGGCCAGCCACAGGGTCAAGACACCCAACAGCACTTTCTCCCAGGCCCCCCCAGTCCTCCCTCCCCGCAAGCCCTGGCCCCCTCCCGCCCCTCAAAGGGCGCCCTCTCCCCTCTTCTCTAAGAACATGGACTCAATGGGCCATTTTGGTGCTTCCTATAAATCAAATAATGGTATTGATTCCTCTATGTGTGTGTTTATTTATTTTTTAAGGACTTGTCATTTGAGTGACAAATACTTTTCTAAAACATATATTTTTTTAAAGAAATTTTAAAAATATATTTTATTGATTTTACACAGAGAGGAACTGAGAGGGATAGAGAGTTAGAAACGTCGACGAGAGAGATACATCGACCAGCTGCCTCTTGCACACCCCCCACTGGGGAGGTGCCCGCAACCAAGGTACATGCCCTTGACCGGAATCGAACCTGGGACCTTTCAGTCCGCAGGCCGATGCTCTATCCACTGAGCAACACCGGTTTTGGCTAAAACATATTTTTATTGATTTCAGAGAGGAAGGGAGAGGGAGAGAGAGGGAGAGAAACATCCATGATGAGAAGGTATCATGGAACGGCTGCCTCCTGCAAGCCACACACTGGGGATCCAGCCTGCAACCTGGGCATGTGCCCTTGACCGGGAATCAAACCCTGACCACCTGGTTCATAGATTGATACTCAACCCCTAAGCCACACTGGCTGGGCCCTGGGTTCCATTTTGATTAGAACCTGGGCTCTATTCTCTCTCGTCGTTGATGGTTCTCTCTCCACTCCCCTCAGGACCCAATAGGAAGAGGACCGAGGGAATTGGTGTCTTTCCTCCTGGCGCACACCAGACACGATGCACAAGTTGCCCTATGTATGCGTGGACGAAGGGAAAGGTCATTTTTCCAGGTTCATTTCCAGACACCCTACTTTCCATATAGAAACCTACACACCCCCCAGCCCCCTGTGAGCGGACCCTGTGGCCTCCTCTCATTTAATAATGGGCCCAGAAGACGAGAACGCTGCCTCTGCATTTTCTTCCATCCTGTTTGGGGGGAAATGGTATACACAGGGGCCTCCCATCTTATTCCTGGCCCTGGCTGTGTCACGTGATGCTCTAACACCAGGCTGTGAGCTCTTCAAGTAACCCACCCTCCTCAGGGAGAAGAGAAGGACCAGCCCCAGCCATCTCCTTGGCCCCTCCCTCGGCCAAATGGAGAACATCCGGGAAACACAGAAAGCTGGGGGAGATGGCGACGGGTGGCCCCCTTTCCTGCACCCGCTGCCTCCTGAGTTCCTAGACATTCGCCCCCGGGTACCCTCTGGAGCCTGTTCAAGGCTGCGGATGGATCTATGAGCTCAGACTCCTGTTTGCTCTGCACGGAGATGGCCTCAATCTTTCCAGCTCCACCGACCTCGCAATCACTGCTGATTAATGATTGATGCTCCTGTGTCGTAGACGAGTTCTGTGAGTCCCTTTTCACACGAGTGGCAGGAGGTTAGGACCCAGACGGTCTGGCCTCACAGTTAGACGTGCAAGCAGCAGGCTCACAGCCCTTCTGACTCAGTGTATGGCCAGCCATCTTTGCTGCGAACAGAGGGGACTCTTAGCATGGGTCAATGCCATGAGCAAGGGCCCCAGGCAGTCCCACCCCGAAAATAAAGGGAAATGCAAAGGAGCGGTCACCCTAGACTTCTGATAATAAGAGACACGTGCCCCCAAACTCCGAGGAGAGAACACCCACCCTTTGGGGTCGGTCCCTTGAAGTGGCAAACCTTTTCATCGTTTTGATGGGGATAAAGACCGCCAGGGAGAATGAAGACTTTGCCTGCGGGGACTGAAGAAAAAATAAGGAGGGGAGGGAGTTAAAAGCTTTTATTTTTGCTTTTTTAAAAATTCTGTTTTCACAGACTGCAATAGAAGACACCGTGCCCTCAAATCTGTGTCAAGATCATGTGTCAAGGGCAAATATACACATGTGTCAAGATCTTAATCAAGGGCAAATATAACATCTGAGAAGTCTTCCCCACACACATTAGCAGGAAGCTTTGGCCCTGTGAGCGGCTACCTGATTCCTGGCGAAAGTTTGGAATAATGGCCATGGGGGTCTTCCTTGTGTCTACATGTTATGCGTGTCTATGGCTATGCATAGCATATATGTAATGCTTTTCAACTTTAGAGGGGCATTTTAAAATTATTTTGTAAAATTAAGTCCTCTTTGTGTTTAAAAATAAGCCTTAATATCAACAGCATATTTTTAAAAAATATATTTGATTGATTTTTTTTTTTTTACAGAGAGGAAGGGAGAGGGATAGAGAGTTAGAAACATCGATCAGCTGCCTCCTGCACGCCCCCACTGGGGATGTGCCCACAATCAAGGTACATGCCCTTGGCCGGAATCGAACCTGGGACCCTTCAATCTGCAGACTGGCGCTCTACCCACTGAGCCACACCTGTTTCGGCTCACCAGCATATTTATGGAAAACTGAAACTTGACTCCCTCCCATGTGCTGATAAAACAGAGTTTTTTTCGGGCTGCTGGGCTGTTCTTGGTAAGATTGTGAAAGGGTTATGTTTACCTTTTGCGTAATCTGGCTGGAAAACAAGGATTCTGTGTTTAACGAAAATGGTTTCCTGTATTTCTTATCGTCCTTACTGGATCTCTGATTGTTTGAGAAAATGGATCCTTCGCCGTTAAAGGGGACACGTTGTGGGTGTGGGTGTGTTTTTTTTTTTAACAACTATACAGTTCCCCGGTATTTGCCTTTGATTTCTTTAGTCGTGACTTTGGTTCAATGAATAACTAAGGATTGTCTCACAGTGACCTATGATCTCATTTAATCGAGTGCTTTATACCTTTTGATAAGTTTTTACAAACTCCCCCCCCCAAAATCAAAATCGAAATGAAGCCTCGTTGACCTTGAACTAATTTTGGGATTTTCACCAGGGTCCCTGGCACATCTCGAAAGATGTGTCCTGTCTTCCTGTTGGAGATATGAAACGTATAGGCTTGCTTGATGTGTTAAATTAAACGGGAAGCAAATATATTCATAAAAATAACATATTTATTGCAAAACAACCTAAAGAAAGTTCTAGCATCAGAGACGTGATGCTAGAACTTTCTTTAGGTTGTTTTGCAATAAATATATTATTTTTTATGAATCACATATAGATTATTACACTAGGTAATTGATACATTATTAATATAGTAATTAATACAAGTGTTCCTGCATTAAGTACTTCCTCTTCAAGGACATTCATGGAGAATTCTCCACCAGAGACAGGTATCTGATAACTACTATCAGCCTGCGTTCACTTGGACCTTCCAGTCAGTAATGGACCTTCCAGTGCCTGTCAAGGCCACGGGCACAGCCCACAACACGTTATGGATGGGAGCCCGAGACCTGTCCTTCCTCCCCCACATCAGTAACAGGAGGCCATTACATGGATGACATCACGTGAACGTGTGAAGACCACCCTCTGAAGGTCAGGGGGGCCTTTGCTGGAACATCCGAGAGGGAGACGGTGGGTGTTGAACCCACAGCACACGCAGGGCCCATGCCCTGCAGCGAGGAGTCCATTGGTGGGGTGAGATCCCCAGAAGCTGTGGTTGAGAAGGTGCGAGCTTGGCTGACCCCTGAGAACATGGAAGAGGTGCAGGGCTTGGTGGGGATTTGGAAGTGTCGGGGGGACTTTGATGGAGTTCGGTCCCAGAAAGCACCCCTAGGATTCTGGGAGGGGGCAGGCAACAGCTCTCAGCAGAGGAAGAGATCTGGCCAGTTGGAGCCAGTTCCTTACAGCTTCTTCCTGGAGATCACGTGAGTCACTTCAACTCTCATTTCATTGTCCAAAGCGTGCACTATGCACGCACTCAACATAAAAGCTATGAAGTGTGGCCCTACTGTGCGCCTCCGACTCCCTCCTCTCATTACTTCCTGATTTTTTGGGCTTAACCTTTATTCTCTGGTTCTCCCACTTACATTCATTTTCATAACTAGTTTTGCCATTTCCTTCAAATCTTAATATTATATCTGAGTGGACTTATTCTTTTTTTTCTTTTCTTCTTCTTTTACTCCTAGTGCTTTCCAACGATGGCTTCTCCACAGTTACCGAGGTCCTAATTTTGATGCATCTTTTTTCTCCCCTCTCTTAGCATTTCATAATCACATTTTTTAAGACAGGCTCTTGGACTCTTTCTTGATTTATTGCATATTCATGAGTTTATTTCTCTTATACTAAAATGTCAACTTGACTGAAATTCCCAGTAACCCAAATGGCGCCTTACACACTTAGCACAATATTATTGACTCTATTCCTTATGCTGTCCTTTCCATACCCATGATTTATTTCATAACTTCCTAGTCCCTTCCCCCCCTCCAAATTTCTATTTGGAATTTGTGATTTGGGCTGTGACTCCCTCCCAGTCATATACAGCAGTCTCTGTTTTGTATTTCATGGTTGTTTCCATTGGAGTTCCAGAGGCAACTAGATAAAATTCCAGAAGCAAAGAATGCTTAATTGACCGAAATTGGGTAACACTTTGGTCAGTAAAAATATTTTCTAATTGCTTATCTTTTAAAGCCCATTGTTATTACAACATGTTACATTTTCTTGCCTGCGGGACCAGGTGGTCTGAGGCTGTGTGGTGGGTGTTGTAATTACTGCGGAATGTGAAATCGGGGACCCGGATGTGGAATGTTCATCCATGCCAACGAGCTTGAAAATCAGCATCCAAACAGCAGGGAATTTGCTGAGAGACAAAATGTAAGGTTGTTAGCTTGGGGAGGAGAGGATTGTGGGCCGAGAAAGGCGGGTGATTGTAGCAGTGCTGTGAGATTGCTGTGTGTGTGAGACATAAATCTACTGATCAGTGAGGAAAGTTCTCAGGGTCAAGTGGCCAGAGAACTGTCTTAGGTAAACAGACAGTTGTGGCTGCCCAGCAGCGGGCATCCCAGCAGTGCCGCCTGCTTAGTCATGGTGAGAACCAGCTCCTGTCCCTGCACAGTGGGGGCCGGCGCCAAGCCCTTTGCCAGGAGGACATACACAGCAGATAGGCCTTTCAGAGCCCAGGCCAGGGAGCTCAGTTGCAGGTTCGGTCCCTGATCCCCCCCGGTCAGGGTGCATCCAAGAATCAACCAATGGATGCATAAATAAGGGGAACCACAAATCAATGTCTCTCTCTTTCTCTCTCCTTCCTCCTCCCTTTTTTCCCTCCCTCCCTCTCTCAAATCAATCAATAAAACATTAATGAAAAAAGAAACTTTCTTGCTCCCAATATCCATATATGGAAGATTCTTCTTTCTCATTCATTGTCCGTAGTATTTGATTGCACTTGGATCAGATGACCAGGCAGACAAAAAATAAAAAATAAAAAAGGTAGAATTTTGATTTCTTCACACTGGACAGCTATTGCATTGGCTGTTGTCATTTTTTAAAAAATTTATTTGATGATCTAAGGAAGAGAGATTAGGGCCCTGACTGCATAGTCAGGGATTACTGCATGCTTTTCAAACTCTTGGGCCACACAGGTTGAAAATTGCTGCTCTAGAATAAATGACTGGCTCCTAGTTTTATTTTTCTAAGCCACTGAGTTCCACTTAGAAACTCAACATTAGCCCATCATCTGGGATTGGCTCTATAGGGAGCTGATCTTCAGCGAGAGATTGTAGCAGGGAAGGGATGTGCAAAAGAAGGAACAATGGGTGGGGGGTTAAACCACAAAATTATTTGATTTATTATCCTCATGGTCTCGGTCCCATCTGAACTGTGTTGTTGTTGTTTTGTTTTTTTAAATATATTTTATTGATTTTTTACAGAGAGGAAGAGAGAGGGATAGAGAGCTAGAAACATCGATGAGAGAGAAACATAGACCAGCTGCCTCCTGCACACCCCCCACTGGGGATGTGCCCACAACCAAGATACATGCCTATGACCGGAATCAAACCTGGGACCTTTCAGTCCACAGACCGAAGCTCTATCCACTGAGCCAAACCGGTTGTGGCTGAACTGTGTTCTAAGTGAATTAAACTCCGGCTAAATTATTTTTGAAGGGTTGCTTGAGCACAACAGATAAGTCACAGAGAAATGATGGCCTTAGATAATTCGGAAGTTAATGCCTAGGAAGGTCATTGACTAACGGGTCTTGAAATTAGTGGGAAAATTCACTTTTGAGCTGTCAGGTCATTACCACCTAATGGCATCCAGCCTTTCTGTCCCACCCTGAGCCACTGGACCACTCTCTCAGATGCAAGTGAGCGCACACGCTCGAGGGCTTGTAGGCAGATAGAGAGGAAATGGGCACGCAGAGGACAAACTGGAGTGACTTCTTATTTCTGGGTCCTAAATCTGGGTGCATGCCTTGTCAAAAACGTTAGTCCTTCTATCCTTAAATCTCATGCAGGGCACCTGGGCGAACTCATCACATGTCGATGTATCTTGTGCTGATATTTGAGCAGAAGGGGGTGGACTGTCCTCTTTCCAGATTGCTTTCTGCCACCTCCTTCATTAGTGGCCGGATTAGTGAACTGTGCACAGAGCCAGTGCAAAAATTGCACTCAAATCATTCAGCTCGGTCGCGCATGCTCAGCTGGGTCAATCTGAACTCAATATGGTGCACGTGTCTTATGCTTTGCACGTGAGTGTAATTCAAGGCGTCTGCTCTAATTGCCTACATGGCCTGGCTTCTACCTGCGGAATCTATAATATTTTTCTGATCATCCACACTTATTATTTTTATGGGAGCTCAGAAGAATCACCGAGCAGCCAGATCCCTCCCCTCCTCCCCTTTTAACTTCAGGACATTTATTTGTTTCCGTTGCTCTGAGGGTACAGACTGTGGTTTATCTCTTAGAAAGTAATCAAAGCTGTTCAACCAGTTGTGTGAAACTTGAAAAGCGTAATTAAGCTCATTAGTTGCTAAACAGCAAAGGCATGTTTGTATTAAGAAGACGCTACTAGAGAAACAGAGTCAACACTCGAATTTTAAGTAACTTATATATTCAAGCTGCAGAAATCAAGCGAGTCATGGACACAGAGCTACCATTTAACACCTGGAAGCGGTGAGCAACCAGAAAAGAAATAAAAATACAAATTTGGGATACCTAGGCATAATTAATATCTATATCACACTCTAAAGGAAATATATGAATTTCAGAAATGTTATGTGTTCATATACACAAGGGACTTCAATGTCTATAATGACGTATGAAAACTGCGTGAGATTCTTCCAATTCTCTTCACTTATTGTTATGCGCTGTGTTTACGCCTATTTGCTATTTGTGATGAAAACTGTTAGCTTATAGCCTTGGGACATGCATTAACCATCAGGAAGATTGGGCTTCCATATCATTTATACCGAAATGGCTACTGAGCATTAACTTTAGCTTTCTGTAGACTCTATAAAATATATTTACAAGATTTCATTGTAAATCTCCCAACATAACATCTGGCTCATAGTAGTTCCTCACACGGCACTATGACTATGTGAACGTTTGTAAGTCTTTATGTTTGAGGAGTGACAGAGCTGTGACCCAGTCCATCCACTTACTAAGCTTCTTCTTCTTCTTTTTTAAAAAAAAAAATATATTTTATTGATTTTTTACAGAGAGGAAGGGAGAGGGATAGAGTTAGAAACATCTTATCGACCAGCTGCCTCCTGCACACCCCCCACTGGGGATGTGCCCACAACCAGGGTACATGCCCTTGACCGGAATCGAACCTGGGACCTTTCAGTCCACAGACCAATGCTCTATCCACTGAGCCAACCGGTTTCGTTCACTCACTGTTGTTGCTCATCTGCTAATTGACAACGACCGTGAATGAGAAAAAGAGATCCTTGCTGACAAGTTTGAGGGTGACAAGGGTCAGGGCACAGGGATGCCTCCTGCAAGCCACCCACGAGCAGGGCTGGGGACAGTAGGCACCCGGGAATGGGAAGACCCGAGGTTAACCCGGAGTTCCCGAGCCTGCTGGAGAGTTCCCGCCCAGACACATGTGCTTTGTGCCTAAAAGAATAACGCGGGGGCGATTCCCGGGCTATTGAAACAGAGTGTGCTTCCTGGTGACTGAATCACACTTGGCACTGAAGGATTCTCCCTCCGGCTCCGTGTTCTCCCTCCGGCTCCGTGTTCTCCCTCTGAAAATCACGCCGCAGCCAGAGTCAGAGGCAGATCAGAGGCAGATCCTTGGGCAGAGGCGCATCCTTGGGAAGGATGCACAGATGCGCATCTGGAGGGAGCGCGGAGAAGGGGGAAGGAGCAGGAGGAAGGGGATGGACGATGGGAGCCTGCCTCCTGACAGGGGTCCACTGGGAGGCCTGTGCCCACATTTCACACCTCAGACGGGCGTTCGTTTTCAAATGACAGAAAGCACTAGCCACGTGGGCACTTGTGTTCATATGTCTTCATCCATCGCCACACGCCCTCCTCCTGTGCCACTTCCCTGCGCTTCTCAGGGGGGGATTTGTGGATTGAATGTGACTTTCTCCTTGTCCACTTCTTCTCACCGTGTCCCCTTTTCGATGAGGATGAAACAGCTCTGATTCCGCTCACGCAGCGGGCCACGCGTGGAATGTAGGGCAGGCCTGTTACCTTCTCTTCCCGCCCGCAGAGGGATGTTGATAAGGGGACCCGTGAAGGTGTGAATTGTAACCTATAGAGCGGAGTTGAGACTGTTTCTAAAAACGGATCCCGGCGTTATAGTAGAAGGGAAGCTTTCACACACACAGCGAGAGAGAGAGAGAGAGAGAGAGAGGCTATGAAATGGGAGGGCAAAGGGGCACAGAGCACAAAGGAAGCGCGAAGGAGGGAGATATATTTTAACAGCAGGATGTGGCGGGACATGACACGGAAAAGAAAGGGCATGAGAGTAGACTGCAGTATAGAAAGACACGGCGGCAGGAGAGGCAAAAGCCAAAATCCGTGACCAAATTAGAACGTCTGCCTCCAGGGAATTGAAAAATATACCAAGGTGAGCAAAATACCTTCCAATTACAAATTTGGGCCAATGCCCCAAATGGCCAGATTTTAACAATCGCAGGATAGTATTCCTTATGTTACACTATTGTTTTAATTATTTTTTAAAAAATTTTGAAGTATAACATTTTCCACTTGGACAATTAAAAATATTTTTATTGATTTTTATAGAGAGAGGAAGGGAGAGGGAGAGAGAGATAGAAACATCAACGATGAGAGAGAAACATCATTGATCGGCTGCCTCCTGCACGCCCCACACTGGGGATCTAGCCCGCAATCCGGGCATGCGCCCTGACAGGAATCGAACAGGTGACCTCTTGGTTCCTGGATCAATGCTCAGCCACTGAGCCACACCAGCCAGGTTCCACTTGGACAGTGTTAAGGCACTGAGGGTGCAAAGGAACAGAGGCCTTGCTCATTTCCATGGTCTTCCTTGCAACCCCCCCCCGCCTAGCCCCCATGAATGAGGGTATCTCAGATAACCCCAATCTCGCCATGGGCCGTCTCATCGCTGAGTCTCGGGCCCTATCCCGTCATGGACAAGCGTTTTGGTTCTTCTGAGCAAGGAGGAGCCCTGAAAGCATGAGCCATGCCCTGGGGGTGCCTAATGGCTCCCCTTGCCCTCCGATGCCCATGCGCTCAGCGTCTGTGGACCCCGATGGAGTCAGTTTTTGGCGCAAATGGGACCTGGGCTTGTGTATATGGCGCTTTTCCCAGGTGAGCAGGCTCTGAGAGTGGAAGACCAACTGTGGTCCCTCCGGTATATGCCCTCCTCTCCCTGCGTGGACCGCTGGCTGGAGCATCCCCAGGGCTGGGGCCTTGCCACCTGCAGCGACAGTAACTGGCCAGCACATGGATCTCAAGGTTTCCTCTCCTGAGCTGGCCGCCCAACCATCCCCCAATGCTCCCCCTCCAGGGGCCCGGAGTCCCTCCCTGACCATCCTAGGGGGAACCCTAGGGGTTCCTGGAGAGCATGCTGCTGCGCGCAATGAGGCCGCTGGAGAAAGACAAATGTCACAGGATCTCACTCATTGGTGGTAAATAATGAGCAACATGCACCGATGCACAGAAACAGGCCCGGAGCCAGGGAAGCATCCATCAGATGCTCAGACCTCAGAGGGAAGGCGGAGGGGGGGGGGAGGGGGAGAGATCAGCCGAAGGACCTGTGTGCATGCACCTGAGCCACACCAGTGGCCACAGACACCAGAGGGTGAGGACATGCGTGGGGGTGGGGGTTGGGAGAGGAATCATGGGGGGATAGGAACACATATGTAACACCTTAATCAATAAAGAAAAAACAATCATTAAATTCTAAAAAATAAAATAAAATAAAGAGTCCCTGCTTTTCCTGCATCAGGGAAACGCCTCCGGTCCTTGCAGAAGGAGAGGAAAATTCGGGGAGATCCCCAGGCCCGAGGCGCAGGGATTCCCTCGCAGCGCCGGGGTGCAGCGCCCGGGGGATGGGGGCGCCTGGGACTCCCCCGGCATCCCCTCCACCCGCCCGGCCCGGCCGGCGGGGGACCCCGGGTCTGCACCCGGGACTCCCCATCCGAGGATCCACCGCGCGCCCCATCGATCCTCCCTCCCCGGTCCCGTTATGCAAATGAGGGGGCGTCCCATTGGCCGGGCTCCCGGCGCAGCACCGCGGGGGCAGGTGCGGGCCTCCCTGGGGTCCGGGGGGCGGAGTGGGGGCGCCCTGGGGGCACCTGTCGGCTTCGGGGAGGCGCTCCAGACCCGCGCCCCCCGCGCCCCCCGCTCCCCGGCGCCCCCTCCTCCCCGGCGCCCAAGTTACTTCTGCCTCCCGCCTCCCCCAGCCCCGGGGACCAGGGGCGGCGCCGGCCGGGGGCGGTCCCCTGGCGGCGGAGAGCCCGGTCGGAGCCAGACTTTGGCTCCTGGGCTGGGCTTGCATCCTCCCCATCGATCCTCCCCATCATCCTCCCCATCATCCCCCCTGCAGCCCAGGCTTCCGGCCCCAAGCGGACCCTCCCCCTCCAGGCCCCTTCCCCCTGCAGCCCCTCCCCGTCCCCATCCCTCACCCCCCACCCCGCACCCCCTTGGCCACCGCATCCCGGGCGCCCCCTCCCTCTGCCCCGCCCCCTCCCCTCTCCGCCGTCTCCCTCCCTCTCTCCCTCCCTCCGCTGCTCCTGCCGCTGCGCTCGCTCAGCTCTGGGCAGGAAGGAATCAGGATGGTCGATCTGGAGAGCGAGGTGCCCCCTCTGCCTCCCCGGTACCGGTTCCGGGACCTGCTGCTGGGGGACCAGGGATGGCAGAACGACGACAGGTGAGCGATGAGAGCGACGCGGACAGGGTCCTTCCGTGCAGACAGCGGGAGCCCGGGCAGGTGGGGAGGTGCAGGGGGAGGAGGAGGGGGGGGGGCAAAGGAAGCCAGGGATGGGGGGACGGGGATGGCACCCCCACTGGCCTGTCTCTCCCTGTTGACTCCATGGAGACGTGGCTACAGACAGGGACTCCTTCCTTCCCTGTGCGCTCCGGTCCCTGCACCGGGCTCATGGCATTGATGGGATGCTGGTCCCTGTCCATGTGTGTCTGCCCAGAGGGCATGTGTGTGGGGCTGGGCTCAGAGGCACAGAGCGTCCAAAGGGCACGCAGGATCCGTGCCAGAGGATCCCCGGTGTTTGGTCCCCGAAGGCGTGGGCGATGGAGTCGGAAGATGCGGTCAGGTGGACTGGGAAAGCAGAGCGGAAACTTAGGGGAGTCCTCCTCCCCATCAGGGATGTCTTAAGGGGGTGTTCCCCTGCCTCTGGGTGTTCCTGCGTTGGCGTTACAGGTGCACAGGCTCACGCATGTAACAGGTGGTTGGCTGGGGAAAATGCCAGCCTGTGCCGTGGAGGGGAGGCCCTCTGGAGAGGAAGCGGTGAGCCTCCGTGGTCAGCGTCCGGATGCTGTGTGTGCAGAGAGTGATCCGAACTGTTCCTTGTGGAGAGAGCACAATATGATCTTTTCACCGTTAGTGCATTTTTTTTTTAACCTAAAAAATAGCGTCCAGGCCACCAAATGAACACTGGTCCCCCAAACTAGAATAGTTATTATCCGCAAAATATTGCTCCTGTGAGTGTCCACATATCCCTGCTTTGCCTAAACTTCTGAAACTCCTCCGGCTAGCTCTGTGTCACTATTTGAAAAAACAAAAAACAAAAAAAAAAAAACAATAACAAAAAAACACGTTTTCTGTTTGGCTGAATGCAGCCTTTCCTGGAACAGCCACTTCACGGAGCACATGCCGCGTTGCCTGGTTTTGGGATGATCTGCTGCTAGAGAGGTTTCCTTGAAGTTCACTTTGTTTCTGGTGCAGTCTTTTCATTGCATATAAAAGGTCCGGTGTTGGTCTGATTGAAAAACCGGTCCCTTCCTTCTCTTCCTCATCATCTCAGCTCCCACTGTCGCCCCTGTGCCTTCACCTGGGAGGGCTTTATCTTGTGCATCAATGATCGACTTTTCCCGGGTCTCTGATGAGTAATTTAAAGGGACATGGGTGTTCTGCAGAAGATACTGATTCGATTCAGCCTTTTTATGCAAAAATGTACAGGCTGGCTAAACATGAAAAGGCTGAATACCAGTTTACCAGTAGGCTCGGAGATAAAGGCGTTCTGGTTGAATGGAGAAGATAAAGGAAGGGGTATGTAAACACATTTGCAATGCTCGTTGACATTGAGATCGATTTTGTTAGCCCAGGTAAATGGCTGTAAGTGCAGGCGTGGCCATGGTGACCGGATCTGTGGTTGATAGTGTAGGACCTCATCATCATGTAGAATAGAAATCCCCTCTTCTGGGTACCAAGTTCAAGATGGGCTGAATACATATAGAGGGCATCTTTGGGACTTGGTGGTGGTAGCACCGTTGGCTCTTTAAAAATAATATTTTTTATTAACTTCAGAGAGGAAGGGAGAGGGAGAGGGAGAGAGAGAGAAACATCAATGATGAGAGAGAATCATGGACTGGCTGCCTCTTGCACACCCCCTACTGGGGATGGAGCTCACAACCTCAGCATGTGCCCTGACGGAGACTCGACATCTTCTCGACATCCTAAAAGCAATGGGGGGAGAGATGACGGTAAAGGGGATCCTTTCTACCTTGCTCTTCATTTGAAGCATTTTCAATTGAGTCTTCGTGGGGCATGGCTGACTGGCATGTGATAATGGGTGAGGCCTAGGATTGATGTGTGAGGCTGTGTCATCGAAGAAAGAATACTGTGGGCCTGTCCGGTGTGGCTCAGTGGTTGAGGGTTGACCCCTGAACCAGGAGGAGGTCATGGTTGGGTTCCTGGTCAGGGCACATGCCGGGGCTGTGGGCTCGATCCCCAACGTGGGTGGTGCAGGAGGCAGCCAATCCATGATTCTCTGCCATCATTGATGTTTCTCTCTTCCTCCCTCTCCTTTCCTCTCTGAAATCCATAAAAATACATCTTAAAAAAGAGAGAGAGCATTGTGGGCCCCTGAAGATACAGAGAGTGTGCACTCCACACCATAAGCTCTTGGCGAACTAACTGTGGATGCGTAGTTCACTTAAATTTACATTGTACCAACTTTGGGTAGAGAAACACACATGTAATGTGCATGTGATATGTATGTGTACTGTCATGTGTTGAATAATAACTTTTTAGTTAACTGCAAACCACATATGGTCTCATGAGATTATAGTGGAGCGGAGCAATTCCTATCATCTAGTGACGTAGCCATGAAAATGTCCTAGCTGAATGCATGACTTCCATGTTGGCTGTGATGTTGGTATAGACAGACCAGGGTATTACCAGTTGTATAAAAGCCCAGCAGCTACTATCAGGAACAGTCCATAAGACTTGATCGTGGTTATAAATGACCAAGTTACGGATTTATGCGTTTACTAAACTGTACTTTTTTATCATTGTTTTAGGGTATTCTTTTTCTATTTACAATCCCAATCTGCAGTGTTATATCAGCGACAGCCTCATATATCTTGTACGTACTTAGTCCCCGATGGCATCGATTTCTCTTGTGCAAGATTTAATCCAGATTTTTGGACAATAACATGCTCTACAGGCTTGTAGCCCGGAGCGGTATACTTCACCTTACAGCCTGGGTGTGTAGTGGGTTAGACTCTTGGTCGGCAAACTGCGGCTCGAGAGCCACATGCGGCTCTTTGGCCCCTGGAGGGTGGCTCTTCCACAAAATACCATGGCCTGGGGGAGTCTATGTTGAAGAAGTGGCATTAGAAGAAGTTTAAGTTTAAAAACTTTGGCTCTCCAAAGAAATGTCAATCATTGTCCTGTTGATATTTGGCTCTGTGGACTGATGAGTTTGCCGACCACTGGGTTAGACCATCTTGGTGTGTGTTACTGCATGCTGTGATGGTCACACAATGACAAAATTGCTTAGTGACGTGCTCCTTGGATTGTCTATCCTGGGCTAAGTGGGCATGGCTGAATACATAATGTATATATAACAGATCTATCTTCTAGATGAAACATAGAATGCAGCCCTAGCTCATATGGCTCAGTGGATAGAACGTCAGCCTACGGACTGAAGGGTTCTGGGTTCAATTCCGGTCAAGAGCGCATGCCCAGGTTATGGGCTCTATCCCCAATAGGGGGCATGCAGGAGGCAGCCAATCCATGAGTCTCTCTCATCATGGATGTTTCTCTCTCTCTCTCCCTCACCCTTTTTGAAATCAATAAAAACATATTTTACAAAACACACAGAATGCACGTGTAATGTATGTGCCGTGTATGTAGCAGCACCAGCCTGACACAGTTCCCGACTCCCTCTTCTTCACCGGTATTCTCATGCTTGTTTCTGAGCAGGACAAGGAAAAGGGGAGAAACACAGCTGAGCGGGTCATTTAGCACACGAGGGACAGGCGTCCTGGGGGCCAGAGAAGACATTGGAGAGTTGCTACGTGCCAGCGCGTATGCCTCCTGGAGGGCTGTTGTGTACACTGGGCACGTTCATTCATTTCTTTGGTGTTCTCAGTAAAACACACAAATCTAATTCAAGTGCTCCGAATGGCTTTTCTCCAATGGCCATGCGTGCCTGCAGCTGATAGAGGAATGCATGCTCCCTCTCAGGCCCCATTAAGTCAGGGATGGGCAGGAACAGAAGGAAGCACGTGACCAGGGCTTGCTGAGGAGGTGCTCACGCAGATAATTAAGGGTGACTTTCTCCCCAGGACGTCGGCATTATGGCTGATGTGCCTTAGGGTGAAGGCCTTGGGAAATTTCCACCTTAAGGCTGTTGAGCGATCTTGCACTATTTGTAAATAGCATAATCAGTGTTTGCTTGAAATTATATTAGGGATGGACCCAAGTAGTCAATATATTTAGAACCTAATATTTGAAGACTTGGTCTCTTCCAAGTTACTCTGTAATTGAACTGATATGACTGAATGGAACTGCTTTTCTGTGGAGGACATTCTGTACTATGAAGAATTGTTGTATTGAAGATCCAAGGAGTCCTGGTGCCATGCTCGATTCCGGGCAAGGGCGTGTGCTCGGGTTGCGGGCTCAGTCTTTTGTAGGGAGCATGCAGAAAGCAGTTGATTCATGTTGTGCTCTCCCACTGATGTTTCCCTCTCTCTCTCTCTCTCTCTCTCTCTCTCTCTCTCTCTCTCTCTCTCTCTCTCAACGAATAAAATGTACTTTAAAAGACATCCAGTGAGACTGAGCTCCAGTTGTCCACAGTGCATCATGTCTTCTGTTTGAATATTTCTGAGATTCATAAACCCAGAGAGGTTTAGAATGTTCTCCTGAAGGTAGAGATTGGTAATTGTGAAACTTAGGCCCTAAATGCCTTCAGACAGTGAAAACAAGCCTTTCTCATGCTTCATCATGACTTAGTCATTTTAAAGTTGGGAACACAATGCACTTGTTGTGGATAAATTATCGCCGAGGAGGATAAATTGCTGTTAATGGACAGTTCCCAGCGCTAGTCACGCACAAGTGGGGCATTTATTTAATTAACACCATTTTAGTTCCCAAAGATCCGCTCAGTGGCTTCAGCTCCATTAATTTAAAATATATCTTTCATATTTTATAGGCGGCATTTAGCATAATGCAACCTAATGCTTTGTCGTAACTGTGGACACATTAAGGGATCTGAACAAAGAGTATGATGCAATCAATTAATGGCTTAAGAGGTATTTATAAAATGGGGGGGGGCATGCGTAGATAGCTTTCTGAATATGGGTAATTTTAGATATTGTAAAACTAAATCGGAGGCATCAAGTTGGAGGAGTAGGTTTTGGATGGGTAGATCAGTGTTTTTCAACCGCTGTTCTGCGGCACACTAGTGTGCCGCGAGATGTTGCCTGGTGTGCCGTAGGTGCAGACAAGACAAGAATTTTATAATTTTTCACTATTTTGTTTACTTAATATTTCATAATAAAGTAATTATAAAATACTTTCTTTGTGTTTATTTGATTCCTATTCAAGAGAATTACTTTATATATAGTCAATATAGGCACAGAGTTAAATTTTTTAACATTTTCTAATGGTGGTGTGCCTCGTGATTTTTTTCATGAAACAAGTGTGCCTTTGCCCAAAAAAGGTTGAAAAACACTGGGGTAGATGACACATTTGTATAATTTATCAATTTTATGACCCTTGTTAACTTACATCTTATTTTGAAAGGTAGCCATTGAATGTAAAATACTTGTTCCAAGTTCTTAAAGTTCAGGGCAGTAAAGAATAAAGTGTACTTTTTACTGTTTAATTATATAGTGGAATCAGCCATGCATGTGCAACATCTATAAAAAAAAGACCTAAGCACTTATCCTGTGAGAGAGAATCCAGACAAGCTGTGCTTCTTAGCACTATTATATTAAAGAACATCACAAATGAGGCAACAAAAACTTGCCTACTATCTTAAAGATGAAAAAACAATGAGGTATATGTAATACATAGAACAGAAAAAGGCATTACTAGTTACTATGTTTAATATTCTCAAGAATTCAGATTTTAGTATTTTATATAAAAGTATCCATGACTCATTCCTTTAGACTGGTTCTCATAAATAAAGCTGAAATATAGCTTTTCAGATGACCCAATAGTTTGTGTGTGTGTGTTTTTTTTAAAAAATATATATTTTATTGATATTTTACAAAGAGGAAGAGAGAGGGATAGAGTTAGAAACATCCATCGATCAGCTGCATCTTGGGGATGTGCCCGCAACCAAGGTACATGCCCTTGACCGGAATCGAAACCAGGACCCTTCAGTCCGCAGGCTGATGCTCTATCCACTGAGCCACACCGGTTTAGGCCCAATAGTTTGTTTTTAAGGTTGGATTCCATTCAATCACGCTCACGTATCCACCTTTGAATGGAGCGATGGGTTAGGGACAGCTCTTCTGAGAATACCGAATCTTTTACTTCCCAGAGTATTTCTGACACATAATAAGTCTAAGCGAGGGTAGGTTGGAGTGCTGTAATTTCATTTTCTACATCAGGTATGTGACAGTTATTAAAAAATATGGTTTTATTGATTTTCAGAGGGAGGCAGGGAGAGGGAGAAAGAAGGACAGTCAGATTTTTTCCACAGGATTGTATAGCATCGATCATATTTACTTGGATCTTTTTTCTTTGTTCTTTTTACAAATAGAAGCATCGCAGAAAAACAGAAAAAATGCAGCCTGCCAAGCGTGGCTGGTCTTGAGGGGACAGTGGCTGCCAGCAAGTCCCCAGATCTTTGACCTTTGACCCTTCTCCTGCTTGGAATCTTCCCCGGGCCAGTCTTTGAAGCTGTGCTATGGAGTGCCCTCAACCCTCCCGCGGTTATGCCCACGGCTTCCAGAGAAAAACCACTCCCCACGGGGTGTGCATTCCTTGAATTCCCAGTGGCATTGCTTCCCATTTTCACAGCGTGTAGGTTTGGGCAAGAAACGGCCGTTGTATGGAAAGCCAGGGAACAGCGAATGGGAGAAAGAAAGGGCTCCCGAGTCTGGCTGCCCAGCCCTGGGCTTTGCGCAGAATTAGGGTGAAGAATTGCTATTAGCAGGGCACATGTAGGCCGTCTTGTAAATCACCGTGTGAAGAAGGATAAGAGCGGATTAGCACGGTTCGGCCTCACTTAAGCTCTGTGGGGAGACTCGTAGGCTGCCCACAGATTGCAAATGACCAGGTAGGAACCACGGGGCCAGCTGTGTGGTTCAGCAGTAGACAGCCTGCTATCGCGGTGTGTCAGGATGGAAATCCCCCGCCTTCTCCTAGGAACCAGGGGGAGGGGTCAGCTGGCCAAGTACCAGGAAGGAGTGATGGATGGCAAAGTAGTTGTGAGGGTTGTTTTTAAAAAAATATATTGATTTTTTACAGAGAGGAAGGGAGAAGGAGAGAGAAGTAGAAACATCGATGAGAGAGAAACATCCATCAGCTGCCTCCTGTACACCTCCCACTGGGGATGTGGCCGCAAGCAAGGTACGTGCCCTTGACCGGAATCGAACCTGGGACCTTTCAGTCTGCAGGCCGACGCTCTATATCCATTGAGCCAAACCGATTTCGGCTGTAATTTTTATCTTAATGAGGAGCAGTGTACAGTGTGTCTAATGTTGCAGTGTTAAGTCGCAATGGAATGATTTTCTCGAGGTATAATAATTATGTGGAATGTGTCAATGAACGTGCCAAGTCTTTGAACAGAAGGCATGTTATTCTAAAACGTGTGTTTCCTATTCCTATTCTGTTGACCAGTCTTTAGCTCAGCTCTAGGGATAAACCACTGTTAATTAAATGCTGATTGTTCTTTGTTGTTGTTGTAAGAGTAGTATGTTAGATATTTTAGGCCGTCGACTCAAGTCTTCAGAAGTCATCCCTGTGTTACTTGACTTTCTGTTATGATGTAGAAAACTCATGTTTGAAAACACATTTTAAATATAGGATATACCGGTGCTCAGAGTCTCATCAGAATTGGTGCACATGTAGATGGCGCCCTATATTTCATCGAGTTTGAAAAATAAAATATGGCTTTTATTTGTTTGTTTTTCCACTCACACACACCCCCTGGCTCCTTTCTGGCACCCATCATTTTGGTCTCTCTCTGCATCTATGGGTCTGCTTCTGTCTTATTTTGTTTATTAGTTTGTTTTGTCCTTTTTTTTCGATTCCATAAGTACATGAAATCATGCAGTATTTGTCTTTGTCTGATTTATTTCACTTAGCATCATCAAGTAGCTTGGAGAAAAGTAGTCCTTGTTAGCAGACAATTTTATTGCTCTTTTTTTTGGTTTTGTTTCATAAGCCCCGAGTCTATTTTAACAGTTTTATGGTGATTGCGCCTGGGAGAGTCAAGCTCCAAGGTAAATAATTCTTTCATTATGTACAGGAAGCAAGACTTTTGTTCTCCTATGAACACCATTAAACACTGCAGCTCAGATATCAAGAAAACTCATGAAGAATATATAGTTGGTGATGGTAAGATACAATGGAAAGAACTACAACTTATAACACTTAGGGATTTAAAATCCACACCCCATCCCAATTTAAAAATATATATATATATTTTTTATTGAATTTTTACAGAGAGGAAGGGAGAGGAATAGACAGCTAAAAACATCGATGAGAGAGAAACATTGGCCAGCTTCCTCCTGCACACCCCCTACCAGGGATGTGCCCACAACCAAGGTACATGCCCTTGACTGGAATCGAACCTGGGACCCTTCAGTCTGCAGGCTGCCGCTCTATCCACTGAGCCAAACCGGTTTCAGCTCCCACCCGATTTTAATTTTTGTAGCTGTTTAAACTATTTCTCCTGGCTCTGTGTTGTTTCCATTTGTCTTACTGAAAACATACCTTTCATCAGAAAAATGGCAACTGGATGCTGCTTCTCCCAATAGCAGTGTAAGAGGGTGAAGCGATAGCCAATCGGTTAGCAGATTTGCACATCAAGGAAGGTGTTTGGACCAGAATAAGCTTGTTGGAATGTTCAATTGAGGAAAATACTAGAAAACACTGAAGGTTTAGGGTTGACCCTCTTATTTCTGTAATACTCAGACATGACGTGTTTCCCTTGGTGTCATTGTTCTTTAAAAGTGTTGATGTTCGATGAAAAAGGCAATTTGGAGATGGTAGAGTCAAGAAACAGTTGTTATGGTCATGGATCAGAAGACTCAGACTCTTTGGACTGTATTGATTTCAGTTTTCCTGGTTTTAGTGTTGCACTAGAATTATGCCCAATGTTAACTTGGGGGGTGGCTGGGTGAAGGGGGCACAGGAAGTGCCCCCCACATTTCTTTGCCCTTCCTGTGCACTTAAAATCACCTCCAAATAAAATATTTTTTAAAGAAGCAAACAGTAAACAAAATAAATGCCTCCCGGGTGAATAAATATTTCCCATTTCCTTCGCTAATTATTAGCTATAATTACTGAGTCTTATCAATATTTCAGCCAGTCTTCTGAGGCACTGCATTCAGATGCTTCTCCCTCGCTCCCTCTCAACTTCCTTCTTTTAGTCATCAATTATTTAGTGCTCCAAACACTTTGAAAGAAGCTGGGTAAACAGCTAGAAGAAAACATGAACATCACGTATCAAATCTTCACTCTGACTTTGAGTTCTTCAGAGTGGCTCGCCAATTGAAGTTAAGATCATTTTCACCTGGTCTAATTAGCAATCCCAACCGCCCCTCAGTAACTTCTTAAAAAAAAAAGTTAATTACGCAATTATGTAGGGCTGGACAATAATTAAATAAAAAGTACAATTTCTGCCCTTTCCCACCACAAAAAGCACAGTTGGTTTCAGATATAAATAAACCACTAAGTGATTACACACACACACACACACACACACACACACACACACACACACCAATATGTTTAGGTATAATCTATACCTCCATAGAAATTTAAGTGTATCTCTCATAATTCTGTCTTTTTTGTTGAGTCTTGTTGGCTTTATTCTTAACACTTAAAATTAGTCGTAAGAGTCATTTTAAAAAAAACGAAGACTTTTAAGGTCATTCTTTAAGTTAAATGCAATGGATTAAATCTCTATGAAGCATAAGCTATTATTTTCTATCTCTTTTATTATTTTTTGAAGTATATTTTCCTTGGTTTCAGAGAGGGGAGGTAAAGGAAGAGAGAGAAACATCCATGATGAGAGAGGATCATGGATCGGCTGCCTCCTGCATGCCCCGCGCTGGGGACTGAGCCCACAGCCCAGGCCTGTGCTCTGACCAGGACTCAAACCATTGAACCATGACCTCCTGGTTCATAGGCCGGCACTCCATCACTGAGCCATACTGGCTGGGCTCTTGCCTACCTCTTGCATGAGGTGAGATTTGGTCAGGTATCCTTTGTATACCCAAATACTCAAGTTTTTCACAGCTCAGAGAAGACCACGCCTGCTCTGGTGGCTCAGATATACTTCTCCCTCTTGTTTACATGTGTTCTATTTTTTAAAATATTTTATTGATTTTTTACAGAGAGGAAGGGAAAGGGATAGAGAGCTAGAAACATTGATGAAAGAGAAACATCCATGAGCTGCCTCCTGCACCCCCCCCCCCCACCTCCCCACTGGGGATGTGCTCACAACCAAGGTACATGCCCTTGACTGGAATCGAACCTGGGACCCTTGAGTCTGCAGGTCGACGTTCTACCCACGAAGCCAAACAGGTTCGGGCTACTTGTGTTATTTTATCTTATTCTGGCATCACCTACACCAGGCCACCCCCCAGAAGCTCCTTTCATTTATACCCCATTTGTTATATGGACTAGAATTTACTCTTAAAAGTTTTCTGAGAAGCATTATTTTTACCTCGCATTTGAAAACACCTCGCAACAGAACAAAGTGCTAAATCTCATCATCTATTTCTGTCCCTCCTATGCTTTTTCTCACAGCAGGTCCCCGTATTAAGTTAATGCCTGTAGGAGGCATGCGTCGGCCGCATTTAGCTACGGTAATGGTATGCCATTTCCTTCCTGTCTCCAAGAAGTGTCCTTGAGGTAGCTATTTGCCAGTTGGCGCTAAGCATGAGGTTACTGTAACCACAGCTGATCTGTTCATGCTGACACTGCAGGCAAGCTCCCACGTGGGTTTCACACGGTGTCCCCTTTCCCATCGTCCCTCCCGCCACAGCCCACCTCTTTAGGGCTGCCCATCTGGCCTTGAAAGTGGGTCAGGGGACATTGCTTTCCTGTCCCGGCCCATCTGGTTTCTTGTACACGGTTGGCTTCCTCCATTCATAAAAGCTGCGTTGGTCATGTCATTGCTCATTGAGACAACTCTCCCTGTCTTCTCTGTGGTCCAATGGACGCAGTCTAAGCTCTTAACATCCAAAGACCACCGATTCCCATACCAGCCGTCCTCTGAAGTCACGCACAGTGCTCCACTCAGCGGACTCCTTTGCTGCGTTATTTGCCCTGTCTGGGAGCTCATTTTGGTTAGGGTCGCCGAAGGAGGAACACGCGAGGCCAAAGAGGTAAGGGATTCTGAATGTATTAGCCCAGCGGTCGGCAAACTCATTAGGCAACAGAGCCAAACATCAACAGCACGACGATTGAAATTTCTTTGGAGAGACACATTTTTTTAACATAAACGTCTTCTAACGCCACTTCCACAAAACAGACTCGCCCAGGCCGTGGTGTTTTGTGGAAGAGCCACACTCCAGGGGCCGAAGAGCCGCATGTGGCTCGGGAGCTGCAGTTTGCCGACCACGGACTGTACGTGGTACTTGGTAAACGAACGGACTGGTGTGAACGAACTGGCTTTGCCGGAGGGAAAACAGACCTCTTAGGTCTTGATGACTGGAAGGGGTTTTGCAATGTGGAGCCCTGGCTTGGCTCCTGCCCTGTTGCATCAACTAAGCCCGGGGGGGGGGGGGGGGGGGACGGGGGGCGGGAGCAATCTCTTTGATGTTTCTATTGCAAGGAGGTGGCTCCCAGCCCACAGAGGGCTTATCTGCTTCTGCAAAGGATTTATAGCATTTCTAAGGAAGAATGACGCTTACAACCAAGAACTTCCTACAGGAACCACTGGAGGGGAAAGGGGGAGGGCGGGGGAGGCGGGCAGAGGAAGGCCTTTCCATATTAGAACAGGGAGGATGGAGGCTCTTGTTTTTCATCGTTGGAGAAAGACCAGACATCGGAGGAGGCTCCTGGTGCCTGCCGTGTCCCTCCCTGGTCTGTTCTCACACATTCGCAGCTGCATTGTTTTGACTTTATTCTTATTTCTTTTCTTTTTTTCTTCCGGAATTCACAGCACATTGCTGTAACACGAGGTCATTTCTCCACTTCCTTTCATTAATAGTGTCTCTTGCACTCAATTTTAGGCGACAGGAGCGTGGAATTCGCTCAGGCTTGCTTTATGCCACGTTTAAATTGTGTTATCTTGATGCACAGTAAGCACCTGACTGATGTATTTACAGGGATGGATGGAAAAAGAAGATCATGAAAAAATTAAATTAGTCAAAAAGTACAAGAGGATGTGGTTGAATATCAATCAAACATCTGAATGTAGGAAAGCTTCCTAAGATAAAAAAAAAAAAAAAGATTAGCAAAACAGTTTAAGAAAAAGAATAAATTTGATTTAAAGTATCCATGTATACACACACACACATGCACGAAGCAAAAGGCAGATAATACATTTGAAACATACAGCAATGGATTCATTGCTGCATTATAAAATGTTTCAGAGGATATTTTGCAAAGAATTAAGAAAAAAATTAATGAGAACAATCCAGGAAAGATGAAACCCAAATAAATATTAATCACCAACAAGTGGAGACACGCACATTGGAATGAGACGCCATGGTTAGCGGTGCTTTTTGGATAACTGAACAGGAAAGAGGAGAGAGAAAAACGGGAACTTTCATACACTGATGGTGGGAATGCAAATTTGTACAACTCTGCACAAACGATTTGGCAATATTTATCAAGAACCTTGAAGTGCTCAGTCTCTGAACAAGTGAACAACCACTTCCAGGAATCCACTGGGAAACACTTTTAAGAAACAGTGCTCACTCGCCACTGTTCATGTACGCTAGTGTCGCTGGAAACAAGCTAAATATTCAAAACTGGAGGAGTGGTGACTCACGTATGCAGTATGACTATTCATGAGATGAATTACGATTCAGGCATAAAATACGTTGTACTCAGGTAGTTTTTAACCACATGGGGAACGTTCTTTGACATATTTTCATTACCGTCTGCGTTAATACATGTGTATATGTATCTTTATAATATTAGGTAACAACAAAAACAACATTCTGCATGATTACTCTGACCTATATTAACAGTAAGTAGATGCCACACAGGAAGAATGGTTGAAATGCCACTTGACCTTGAGGTTTTCTTACAAGGCTCTTAATGCAGGTGGGATTGACTTAAGGAGAGGATGCAGCCAATGAGTTTTCCCTAAGTCAGTGGTCGGCAAACTCCTTAGTCCACAGAGCCAAATATCAACAGTACAACGATTGAACTTCCTTGGGAGAGCCAAATTTTTTTAACTTAAACTTCTTCTAACGCCACTTCTTCAACATAGACTCGCCCAGGCCGTGGTATTTTGTGGAAGAGCCACACTCAAGGGGCCAAAGAGCCGCATGTGGCTCTCGAGCCACAGTTTGCTGACCCCTGACCTAAATAAAAGCAACTCCTGTTTACCTACTTATTTTTTTTTTTTAGGGATGGCCTTTGCTTATGTGTACCGCATTTGTGTTTCAAATAAATGTGTTTCTCAGGAAATTGCTAGCTTTCGGAAGGCTAATAATGTGCTGTCATCTTTTCGTAACTCTACACAAACCTGAGTGTAACTCGATGACCTGTCCGCACTGAAACATTTCAAAAGCTGGCAGGTTTGACTCGGTGTGGGTATGGCAGGGTTTCTCTATGATCACAAATTAAGTAGAAGTAAGTTTCACTTCTAAAGGAAACCACATCTTAATTATCTCAAGTGAGAAGTAGATAGAACGCCTCCAGAATTTTTTTTTTTTTTTTAGGAAAAAAATATAAGAAAAATTGTGCGCTTATTAATTCAGCATTTTTGTCTTCTGACTCTCAGTTCACAGTCTATTTGTTTTGGGTTATGTTTCCCCTGGAAAATCATTGACCAGGTCCCCTAAGACATTCCAGATTCGGGTAAGTTACACATTATTTGGCTTGGTGTATTGGTTATAGAAATATTAACCCTCCCATTTTTCTACACAAGCTGTAGACAGGAAGGAAGAAATGGACCCCTCCATTTTAAACACCTCCCCCTTCAACACCCTCACAAGCCCCACATCTACCTGCCACGCTCCACCTCTCCTATTGCCTGTAGTTCTAGTCTGTACACAATCCTAAGTGTGAAATTGATGCTGTGTTCCTCAAACCACATGATCTTCATGCCCAGCGCATGCGTGTTAAGGTCTGGTACAAAGGACCCGACAGGAGTTATGGCGTGCAGATAGATGGTGTGACCCCAGAGGGCATGGCGGCATCTGAGTCAATCCCCATCCATCTCCAGGCAGACGGCGGGGGAGAGGCAAGGACAGGGAACCTCGGAGCTTCCCTCTCCTCCCCCCTCCCCGCCCTGAGCCCAGGCTGGGCCTGCTCCCCCTCTCCATGACCCCCAGGGACAGCGCTGTGAGAACATGCCCCCAAACCTAACAGCGCTGATCAGGTACAGCTTCTGCAAAGAAAAAGCAAAACAAAACAAAAAAATAATCTGAGATCATGAATCACAACTCTAAGATCATGAAGAATTTCTTGCATTTTCCCATGCCAAGTTGGAATTTTCCATGAGGTCTACCTGAATTTACTGTTAGAAGTTCCTCTTGTTCCTAACATGATTCTCCCCTCCCCCCACACACATTTATTCTGTCCCCTGAGCTTTTGGTTCAGAAAACAGAAGCTCCTACTTGAGGGAAACAGAGGTCTCCATGATAATTAAAGAGAAAGGGGGTTAGAGCCCAGCTGGTGTGGCTCAGTGGTTGAGCATCGACCTAGGAACCAGGTGGTCATGGTTTGATTCCCAGTCAAGGGCACAGGCCCGGGTTGTGGGCTCGATCCCCAGTGTGGGGCGTGCAGGAGGCAGCCGATCCATGATTCTCTGTCATTATTGATGTTTCTATCTCTCTCTTCTCCCACTCCCTTCCTCTGAAATCAATAAAAACACATTTCTTTTTTTTTAAAAAAAGGATGTTCTGTTTTCTGATGTCTGCTGGCTGATTTATTTTAGAACCAATACAAGGGAGCTTGTGCTTAGTTTGAAGCCTGTGTAAGTGGATAAAATATACACTTTGAGCTAAAAACCTCAGTGCTCCCCTGTGTGTTAACCTAAGAGGTAACATAGAAAGACTCCAAGGCTTCAATTATGCTCTTGACTTTGGTAATCTTTTATGATGACGGCATATCTACCAGAAAGCATTAATATGCAATATGAAATCCATGTTTTTCTGACAGAGTGATCCATCACAACATACGCCACGTTTAAAATAACCAGATTTCTCTCTGTGTTTTTTATCTTGCACACGATATTGAATCAAAACACCGGAGGAAGAATTGAGACAACCCTAATGTCTGATTTTCCAAAGGATTCTGCCAGGATCTTTGGGTTTAATTCCGTGTCTCCCCTCCCCCCCCCCAACCCCCAACTCCTGCTGAGAAAGGGCACACGTTTTGAAGTCGAGTCTTTTGGAGGGATGCCTTCTCCCTGGAAGCTGATGATCAGCATATGGGAGTGGGAATGAATGGGAGGCAAGCTGTTGACTTCATTGGACACAAAAAATGTCAGGTATTAAAAGAATTTTAAAAAGGATCCAGTGATAGGCTAAACATGCTGGAGAGTTTCAGTAAGTGGATGTGAAAATTATCCTGATGGGGCGTTTGCAGGAAGAGGGGTGTGGTGGAGGGGTATTTTATAACTGCGGTTGCGGTATTTATCTTATAATTGGGGTTGTGGTATTTATTTTATAACTGGGGTTGCGGTATTTATTTTATAACTGGGGTTGTGGTATTCTGCTTAGTCCTGAGAGCTGTCAAGTCATCGTTTCCATGGGAAAGATTTAAGACCTAGATAGGAACACGGAAAACTCACACAATGGCAGCAGCAGTATTACTGGCACAGGTATCCCAGCCCATTCTGTTATCTTTTGGGTTGTCATATGTAGAACCCTATCATTGATACTGATATGTGATTATAAACAGTTGACCCTTTGAACAACATGGAATTGAACTGCAGGGTCCATTTCTATGCATATTTTCCCAATAAATATGGTAAATGTATTTTCTACATGAATTTTTAAAAATATTTTTATTGATTTCAGAGAGGAAGGGAGAAGGAGAGAGAGATAGAAACATCCACGATGACAGAGAATCATGGATTGGTTGCCTCCTGCACCCCCCCCCCCCCGCCCCCAACTATGGGGATGGAGCCCGAAACTGTGCCCTGACCAGGAACGAACCTCCTGGTTCACAGGTCGATGCTCAACCACTGAGCCACACTGGCCCGGCTTAATGTCCCATTTTAAAGAACTCCCCAACACATTCCGATGCTCGCTGAGAAATATCGCTCCTGGAATTTTTGTGTATTATTAGAAATTTAGAAGGATTTAATTTAAACTATAAATAGATCGGAGATGGAATTTTTCTGGGTTTGTGATTTGATGCTTTAAATCACACAAAACAATGTTTAGGTCATTTTTAGAGGTTTTTACCCCTTAAGATTGTTCTTAACTCTCTACTGGAGGTCTTGCATAATAGCTCAGAATAATTCCGCCACTTTTCTTTCCTCTATGAAATTTCCCACACTAAGTGAAGTTGAAAGTATTGCTGAACTTGAAGGGAATGTTTCTGTAGGAGAGACATCCAATTTTTAAAGTCTTCCCGAGTGTAATGACATCATGCGATGGATAGGTTTCAAGCTGAGACAGCTGGTGTCGGGCCAATGAAAGAAGAGGACATAAACATCCCCACACTGGGGATCTAGCCTGAACCCAGGGCCTGTGCCCTGACCGGGAATGAAACCGGGACCTCCTGGTTCATAGGTGGACGAAAGTCCTTCTCCTTTAATTTTCAGGAACCGATTGTGACAGTAGGAATCTAAACCTGGACGATGTTTTAATGGTTGTGTTGGGAATCGGGGCCGTGGGAAACATCTCATCATTCATGGAAATCACAGCTTCCGCCAGAAGCTTTCTGCGTGGCTGGAAACAATATGTATTAATAAATAGAATGGAATCAAATGATACGTGTTTCCAAACCTGCTAGGCTTTTGAGACCTCCGGTGGGCTTGTTTTTTCTTTGTTAATCTCTTGGTAAGAATGAGGGTTAATTTTTCCCCTCTTCTCTCATCCAAAAAACTTCTGTTTCCAACTCCATCTTCTTATTTTAGGCCACTCCACTCATCATTCCCAGTTCTGCCTCTCCCCCCTCTCCCAGCTGCTCACATCCGGAGAGAAACCGCAGCACTGGGCCGTCACCGGAGACATTACCTATTGTGTTAGGAAACAGCTTTGATCACATATAATGGGACCGGAGGGAGCAGGCCCGCCACGGCGCCCTGACGATGCTCCGGCCATGCTTTCTCCTGTGAACTCTGCGTCTGAAAACACAGGGAGGATGAAAAGCCTACTCCGGGAGAATGGGAGTCACAGCAAAGGATGTGCCAACCACCCGAGTGTCTCTGACACCAGCCACCCGCGTCCAGACTAGAGACGCAGCGGGCAAATTCATTTCCAACGTCTACGTGGAGTTTTCCACATGTGGCCCTTTCTGATTACAGCTCTGTTCACATCATATCTGTTAGTTTTGGGAAAGAGTTATGAGAAACTAAAATATTTAATATATATTAAAATGTATTTTTAAAAATACTTTTATTTCTTTCAGAGAGAAAGGGAGAGAGGGAGAGAGAGATAGAAACATCCATGATGAGAGAGAATCATGGATCGGCTGCCTCCTACACGCCCCCCACTGGGGATGGAGCCCATAACCCAGGCATATGTCCTGATTAGGAATCAAACCATGATTTCCCCTGGTTCACAGGTCGCCGCTCAATTACTGAGCCATGCTGGCTGGGCTAAAATGTACCTTTTAATAGGTAGTACATTCACAAGGTTTAAAAAATTTAAACTTAGAAGTAATAGAATAAAAAAAAATCTAGTATTTCTGCCTCCACCCAGTTTGCATTTCCAAAGACAGCCAATTTAGCAGCTCCTGTATTTCTGATACATGCTTCAAGAAACAGTCTATACATTTGGAAGCAAATGCATATATGTAAATATATAATTGCATACACACATATATATTTACATATACATATACATATACATACACATATACAAATACATACACACACACACACACACACACACACACACACACACATATATATATATATATATATATATATATATATATATATATATGAAATGAACATTTGTGTGCACATTGTTGTGTGAACATAAGTTTTAATTTCTTTAATGTCAGTGTCTAAGAGTGAAATTGCTAGGATCTATGGTAGTTGTATGTCTCATTTTATTTTTTAATTAAAAAACACACAACAAGCAAACTTGTCCAGAGTGGCTGGGCCATTTATATTCCCATCGGCAATATATGAGCAATCCAGTTTTCCACATTCTAATAGCATTTGGTGTTGTAACTAACATGACTGTTTTGGCCATTCTTATAGGAGTGCAGTGGGTCTGATTTTTAAATTATAAAATGTTATAAAGTTCATTCAGTAGAACCATCCAGAAAATTACCGTAAACTGTAGCAGACATCTACTTTTTCCGACATCAGATGATTCTTCAAAGATAAAAATAATAAGCGAAAGGTTAACTTATTGTTAAAAATGTACGGTATCCGTTTTTATTCATTTTGGTTTTGTCTGGACTCCTTTTATCTCCCAGTATCCTCTTTTCCATTAATATTTTTATCTTCAGAGATTTATCTTTGTGGGTAGTAGACATGAGTGTGATGTTTTATTGCTATTCGTTCTGACAAAATTTATAGTTCTGTGGTTACACTGGAAGAATTCTGACTTATAAATCCCTCATGAGATGAACACAAGGCATGGGAGTGAGAGGTGACTTCAGCCTTCTCACTTCAGGATCCTCACAACTGCAGCATGTTAAGATGTTAATTCTCTGAGACACTGCGGAGAGACAGATGGGATAATTATCTACGTATGAACTATAATTGCTTGGAAGCCACAAACGAAATCATGAACCACATTTCTTATACATGAAGCTTAACTCGACTGAATATCCTTGAAGAATTCCAAGTCTGTGGACTTCAAGACCGTCACAACCATATTTAAAAGGGATGTCTTGCCTGTAAATGGCTAAATAGTTATGTCATCTATTTATAACCTAACAGAACATACCTTGCTGTCTATTTCTTTTCCTTGTTTGTTTTGACTTCGCCTTGAACACTGTCTGGTCCTTGAGGTTCCCACCTGCCTTTCCTACAGGTGACTCTGTTCCTTGGTTACTTTCTCAGCGGGATTGGGGGTGGAGGGAGTTTGCTGAGCTCTTGTTATCTTTGGTCGGGGAAGGTGATGTTCATCTCCGTATGGGTCCAGCTTTAGCAGATGTGCTGTGGAAGTGAGCATTGCTGAACTCTGGACCAGTTCATTCCTTCTCAGGTGCTTCCTTAACTCAAATTTCATAAGAAGACTCACACCAGCAGTTCCTTTGTCATTCTTCGACAGAATCTCTTGTTTAGGCACGTCTTTCTTGCTCATCCGTTTCTCCAGTGTCAAGGTGGGACCTTACCCATCCTAGGCAACCAATAAATCTACGTATTTTTGCAGAATGATCGAGGGAATGTAATGATGGACCTAAAAATGTCTCCCTCCTTTTATGTTCCATGGACATGTTCGCATTCTTTCTCCAGGAAGTTATTTTTTTTCTAACTCCTGCTTTCTTTGGAGGCTGAGCAGGTTGGGATTTTTTAAAGGCTGAGCAGGGGGAGATTATGCAGAAGGGACACTGCAGGACGTTGTCTAGGATTTAGCTTTGTTCAACCACTTTCAGAGAGCCTACACTTACAGCTCTATTTCTTTTATCCAGGATTCTATTTTTTGGGAGATGAGAGTTCTATAAAAATGTCTCAGTGTTTTTACTTCAAATCAATGTTCCCTTAATGATTATATCCATAAATCAAATGCTGTCAGGTTGCTCCATTTTCTTGTCTTCCGATGACTTGATGTCATTTTGGGGCTATGTCTAAGGAAGGGTAATCCTCATTTTTTCTTTTCTGAATTCTATTTGTTAATTACTGTTCACATTCACTGTTATTTGTAGTATGAGTTTCAGGTGTACAGCGTAGTGGTTAGATAATCAGGTACTTTACAAAGTGTTCCCCTGGTATTCCCAGTGCCCATCTGGAACCGTACTTATTTACTGCACTATTGTTAAAACCTATTCTGTACTCTATGTCCTCCTGCCTGCTTTGTGACTATCAATGGGTACTTCTTATTCCCTTCCCATTCTTCACCCAGTCCCCCAACCCCCTCCCCTCCGGTGCCCACCAGTTTGTTCTCTGTACCTTTGAGTCTGTTTCTGTTTTGTTTGTCCATTGCTTTTGTTCTTTGGGTTCTACCTGGAAGTGAAGTCACGTGGTATTTGTCTTTCTCTGGCTGACTTGGGTAAATCATCTTTTCAAATTTGTCCCTAACTTGCGGTTGTATCTCTAATTTAATTTTTAATTTCGCAATTCAGTCCATTTCCTCTGGAATCCTCAGATGTTCAGAACATTTGATGACACACCAATATTAGGAGATTGTTTTTCACAGTGGTTAGAGGAAAAATGAAGGATGTTTTTTTGAAGTGAGGATTACATATTTTTCTAAAGCCATTTATTTATTTTTCATTCAATTGGATACATTTCATGAAAGTCCATACACATTTCTGAAGCTCTAATCCTTTAATACATTTGTAAGTTAATTTTTCACCTGGGTGGTGCCAGGGTAATAAGCAGAAGTTAGGGAATTTTAAGGATAATCATTGTATGACAAGTGTCTCATTGAAAATGGTCTTATGATTTAGTGACACCTAATTTTAATAATGCTTGACATTATATGTAGTCAGACATACTTCATTTTAGAGTTTCTTATGAACATCATTACCTATACATTTTATTGTATGTAACACCCTTTTCCCATAAGGTGATGCAAGCAAATCCAAGGGAATAAAAATGTATAACAAAAATAAGCATAATTTAAAAAAATTTGGGGGCTTTTTAAAGAAGCCCACATTGGAATAACTTTGACTACATTTCTTGAACCCTTGTTAGAGTGGCGTTCAAGTGTTGTTTTTAACTGGAATTATCATGAACTGACCTTGGCTCTGTGTCTTTCCAGTTGCTTGTGGGTAAATACCTTTAAATGACTATTAATAGGACAAACACCTTTATAAATAGGTAACAGCTGAAAAAATTGGAATTATATCCTTTATGATTTTAAAGAAAACTCCAGATCACAGAAAAAGCGAGGTAGTGGTTGGTCATTGGTGAGTGTCTGTACCTGGCTGGGGGTGGGGAGACCCGTGAGGGGGTGTCTCAGATCCATTTAGAATGTGGGGCACCTCATCCTGGGAGGGTCCCCAGAGTCCTGCAATTTGAAGCCGATGAGTCCATGCTCAGCAACCCGGAAGCAGGGCCGAGGTGCAAACCACGATGCTGGGAAGTGGCTTGCTTCTGGTGAAGTCACGTGCATGGGGAGGGAAATGTCCATCGGAATTCTACTTTGATGATAAGAATGGGAGGACCAGTGGAAAGGGAGGCGGGTGATTCTGAATGGTCCACAGTGCGTAGGCCGGGGCGCACGCCAGGTGAATGACTAGGATTGTCCTCCAGTGTTCGGAAGGCTGGTAATTCATCTCTTTGTATTGCCCTCGTTGAGATGATTCAGCTGAGGGCAGTCTGTGAGGGGGTCTCTTTCCTCCTGCAGTAGACTTGAAGGTTTATTTACTATGCACTGATGAAAATATAGAACCCACCTGGCCAGCGTGGCTGAGCTCAGTGGTTGAGCATTGACCTATGAACCAAGAGGTCACGGTTCCATTCCCGGTCAGGGCACATGCTCAAGGCAGCTGACCAATGATTCTCTCTCATCATTGATGTTTCTATCTCTCCCTCCCTCTCCCTTCCTCTCTGAAATAAATAAACAAATATTAACAAAGAGATTTAAAAATAAAATATAGAACCTTATTGTTGCAGATTTTGAATTTTCTTTCTATTATCTCCAGGATTTATCTTTTTAATCAAATGTCTAAGAAAAAGACTCCCATTTTTAAAAATGTTCCTTTAAAACTTTTAGGGCTGAGATGGAATTTTATTTTATTTTTTAAATGTTCTTTCCCCCCATTTAATGCTAATTTAGTTTCCACAATTTCTTCGATTCCCTTATTTCCTTTGTATTCTTCATCTGAGGATAATCCCAGGACATGGGCCTTGCTACATCAACTCAAATAATTCGTCTCCAAAGTCTAGCGAACACCGTGCTAATACTTGCACAAATAGATTGCCTGGAACAGGATTTCAAAATGAGAAACCTCAAAGCGATGGACTAAGCCAGCCATGCGCTCCGAATTCAGACATCATTTCCCTCCTAGTCTGGGAGGAAATCGGTTTACTCCATGGGACTGTGCCTCCATTTATGATTTTTCTCTCCAAGTATAAATGCACTGAAAATGCTATGTATCAAAAGCATTCAACACTGAAATAGGGATAATTGCCAGCTTTGGGAAGCAGTCTTTGCAAATTGTGGTTTTCTGAGACAGTCTTAAGTAAAAAAAATTCTCCACCCTCACCCCAACCCCCATTACCTTCCAAGCTCTGTCCACCGAGTGCAAGGATATTGGGCCCTAATGATAGGTATGCTATTAAGCATCGTCTCTAAGTTGTGAATGAGAGCGAACTTTCAATCAAGGTTTCTAGGATTATATGAAGCCCTCTATTTCACTGCAGTGCTTGCTAAGTCATGTGGTTTTAAGCCGTGGTTTATAAAAGAAAAACAGTGCTCAAAACATGATTATTCTTTAAAACCTATTAATAGAACAGAATATTATTCTCAAAACATCTCTTTAATATGTACAAAAAGTTTAAATAACAGAGTGGAAATAAGTGATTTGGTCTCAGTCACAAAGACTTGTTAAATATGTTCAAAAAATATGGCTACTGGTAATTAGAAATATGGCTTCTGGTAATCGAGTCACTATTTTTCTAAATTTTTCCTTTTCAATTTCTTTAAGAAACATTAGGTACGCAGAATTCTGCTGGGCATGGTGGAGATTCACGTAGGAAATCAGAGACACAGTCTCAGAATTAGCTGTATCTGCTTTCTTATCTCACCATTTCCCTCTTTCGTGGCTAATGGGATTGTTCCAAGGTTGGGTGTGTAAATGGTAGGTGGTTCCGGAAGTTAACTTTATAAATGAACTCAGCCATTGAAAGGTTCTGTTGATGTTGGTTCTGGAAACTCAAATGATGTCCAAACACATTACAGGAAAATTGACCCAATCACTTACTTTTCTCCCCTTCTTGCTTGGCTACCTCTGTATTTATGGTACTATTCAGAGTTGGAATGAGTTGTTCTTGGCAGCGTGTCCTGTATGTCCAAACTCTGATGTTTTGAAAAGATGTTTTATGGATTAAAGTGTTGAATCAGAATATTATTCCTACTGATCCTCATTTACAATCGCTGGGATATCAATAAATTGGAACTGTGATACAACAACCCTTTCTTAAGAGGGGAAAAAAGGGACCAACGAAGCCCGATTGGTGTGGCTCAGTGGTTGAACATCGACCTAAGAACCAGGAGGTCACGGGTTCGATCCCAGTCAGGGCACATGCCCGGGTTTCTGGCTGTATCCACAGTGTGGGGTGTGCAGGAGGCAGCTGATCTATAATTCTCTCTCATCCTGGATATTTCTCTCTCTCTCTTCCTCTCTGACACCAATAAAAACATATTTTTAAAAATGGCCTGGTGGAGACTTTGTTTACTGTAGTTAAACAAAGGCAGCTAAATGACTCATTTGAGTATCTTGATGGTCAGCATAATCAGAGCAAGAAAGGGAACTCAAAGACCAGCCTACCTAGGCACTCCCTCCCGGCTGACACTCTCTGTAGCTTCTAAAAGCCTGCTTCTGCCGCCCTTCACCTCCACCTGAAGCCATTCCTCCTAATCACCTTAAACTGCTGAGATAAAGGCATCGCTGATTGCCTCCTGGGGAGAGGCTCTGCTGAGGGACGGGAGGTCCAGCTGAGATAATCATCGGCTCTTGAGTTATTTTCCTTACTTCCATAAACTTTGCACAAATCCACATTTCTCAGTGAGGACAGTGTAAAGCCTCACTCCCATGTGTGTATACTCTTGTGGGGGAGGAAATTTTATCAAACTTGTGTGGTCATGATGGCATGCAATGTATTTTTTCTCCTACATGTGTTGACCATCAGAAGTCCATGTCAACGCGTGTAGGAGAAAGAACACATTAGATTCCAGTTTCTCTGTTACGTATTTTACGTGCGTTCTCATTGTACCCTCATAACTATTCGGAGCTTGGCATTAGGACCCCCATCCCCATGTTATCCCCAGAGGAAACGGAGTCTCAGGACCGTTAAAGATCCTGTTCAGAGTCCCATAGCTAGTCAGCCAGTTTGCACGTAGTCACGTAGCTCTGCGTCTGGCCCACTTTTCTCAGCATTATGATTCTCAGGTGTCTACCTGATCTTTCGGGAGCTGTCTGGGGAGTGTACCCTGAGGACTGAGGATCTGTGCTTTGCTGGGGCAGGTAGACAAGGAGGGGCCCAGGCTCGCAAATCTGAGTTCAAGAACATGCCCCCCTTCAGTCTGCAAGCCTACGCTCTATCCACTGAGTCGAACCGGCTAGGGCTGATTGCAAAACATATTTATCTGATTTTCTTTCTTATTTCTAATTATTTTTTCAATTTTTCAATTTTATTTTCCCCATCACCTTTTTTAATCACCTACATGTCCTCTACTACATCCACCCCCCCCTCCACTCCTGCAATCACCACACTGCTTATCTGATTTTTTATTATTGGGCAATTACATTGCTTTGCTTTTTCACAATCAAAACAAGATTGTTGTAAGGCTATAAAATGTACATATATTACTGTGCACCACTGCTATATCAGTTGCTCATATCTTCCTAACATATTTTTGCTGAGACTTGTTGCATTTTTATGAATTAATGCATATGTACACTAAGTGGCCAGATTGTTATGATCTCTGAATGCATAATAATCTGGCCACTCAGTGTGTGTGTGTGTGTGTGTGTGTGTGTGTGTGTGTGTGTGTATGTATGAGGCCCAGTGCATGAATTCCTGCATGGGTGGGGTCCGGCCAGCCTGGCCAGGGGGAGGGGACATGGGCAGTTGGCCGGCCTGCCTGCTGGTCGAACTCCTGGTCGAGGCGACAATTTGCATATTAGCCCATTATTCTATAGGGTATACATAATAACCTGAGTGGCCAGGTTATTATGCGTTCAGAGATCATCATCATCTGGCAGCTCTGTGTGTATTTTCTTTTGTATACTGTCATTCCTGGTTTGCCTGTAAGAATCTTCACATTTACTGTGTTTCTCTGTATGTCAGCCATTTCACGGGGCCCAGATTAAACAATGGTGCCCCTTGGAATTTAACGTCGAGTATGCATACATATTTCATCGAAGTACACCATTGCTGTTTGAGATACAATCACTGATACTTTTCTGAGTTGTAAGACACGTGTGTTTGGCAAACACAGTCCCATCCTTTGCTTAAAATTAACATCCGATGTGGTTTTCCAGGGAAAAGGCTTTCCACCCCATGTCCTGACACAAGGGCTGTGTTCTGTATTTTGAACACCAACCATGCCGAGGCGAAACCAACAGGAATAGAAGATTTCTGGGGAAGACATGGGGAGCGATATTCTGACAACTTATTTGCTATTAATGAATGCATAATGCCCTGTAAAATAATCACGTTAACCAGCACACTGGTCTTCCTGCCTCATCCCCATTTCCTGAATAGTCTGTCAGGATCAAAGAGAGCATTAAAGAACTGGCATCAGCTGCCAGAGCCGAAATGTGTACATCCTCTCAACCCTCCCCAAAGTCAAGGTAACAACCTAGGACGCCCATCCTTTGATCTAACAAGGGGATGCGAGGAGTGTGTGGCGGTAAACGGGTTTCTAGCTCTTGAGCACACATCCGGGAAGAAGATTCTGATGTCTCCGAGGCTAGTTCCGTGCGGACCCTCGTTCACGCCTTTCCCGCGGTCGCCATCGGTAACTGGCTCAGGAACAAGGTACTGTGGGCGAGGCTATGGCATCAAGGGGCTGGGGTGATGGAAGCGATGTCGGATGCTTTTGTGGATGGGGGTGAAGCTGCCGTTATCTGTTCTTTGCTTATGTATTCATCCATAACTGTTTGAATAGCAGTTTGAATAGAGTGTCTTTACTGCCCTGTAGTTTCAACAAGCTGCTATTGCATGTGTTAAACCTAATGATTTTCATGATCCACAAGAGATACGCATGTCAGAGAGTTCTCTTTGGCACCGGTAATATTCAGTTCAGCCTTGGGATAATTGAGCACGTGAAGAATTTTTAATCCCACTTTTAATCACCATCAAATTGCGCTAATTCAACATAAGGCTCTTCCTCTGAAATTATGGCTTCAGTGGAAATTATTTTGAACGTGTGACGTTCAAGATTGGGTCTAAGAAGAGTCATCTGGTCATGTTACTTATTTTAGGACATGTACTGAAGACTTACATATGTGTTTATGTGTAGCGTCATTGTGAGCATGAAAGTATTGCCAGACTAGTCCTGGTTTTGACTGACTGCAATAGACTTCTCTCCAGACGCCCATTCCTGGCTTTGCTCCTTTGATTCGTACGTTTGAGGCCGGGCTGGCAGGGCTGCACATAGGGCTGTTACAGATGCAGGTAGTCCAGGACTACCTCCACCTCCCGAGCAAGCAAAGTGCTGGCCAATCTGACATCCTGACGAGCAGTCATGCTCCAGGAAGAGAGAAACTCCCTTAAGACGTAAATCCGGGCTCCAGTAATGACCCAGCTTTTATGATCCAAAGTAAAATGGACTAGGGCCGAATCTAGTGTTTGGCTCCTAACCCACAGTGAGCGAAGATGTAGTGCGTCTCTGACGGGCTTTTGAGTCAGTAACACCTTTGCTTGGGTGTCCTCGGAAGATTGGAAGTCCATGGTTCTGCCATTTCTCTCTTATCCTTGCTTGACTGCAAAGATGGTTCCTGAGAGTAGTGAGGACAGGTTTACGCGTTGTTTGCATTTGCGACTGAACTAGCAGCTGAGACTTTTCTCTTGTGCTCGGAGGAAAAGAGAGAGGGAAACAGCTGGTGGTACCCAAAGTCACTTCTTGGCCTTTGTAAACAGGAGGGGGCTACACCCAGGATCGTAATGTTTGTTCAGAGAACCCTCTGTCTCATTCTAACTCAACAGAGAATATTACCTTATGCAAATTCGAAGGGACCTGTCTCATGGATTTATAATGCTCACAGCACTGTTGTCCGAAACAAATGGGAAAGTGGTTTGAAAAGGAGACAAAATATTTGACATAAAAGGAAGCAAAAGCTTTTAATCTTTTCTCTTTCATAGAACTGACTATGGAGATTGTTAGACTAATGATATGATGGTTATCCTTCCATTAGGATCATTATCCTTTATTTCCCCCCAAAATGCTTGTGAGAGGTAGTTAACAGAAATTCATTTGAGGCTAAGAAAGCTGGTAAGTGAAGAGTCAGGGAGAAAGATGGCTGAGAGATTTGGTATCGGCAAGAAACACGATCTGAAAACCAGACTTACATTCACGTCTTGCTCTGTCCCACGTGGAAATGGGGACACTTCGGTTCAAATAATGTATTTACTCTTGGTTTCAGTTTTGTACCATGAATGAAACTTAGCTTTAAAGAATTTCTTGTGTAGATGAAGATAGGACCTTTTGCTCTTACTATTTGTAAACGATAAATGATCAGAAATGGGAGAGGAACTCTTCAAAATGTGTTCTATTTTCACTGTAAAATTGCCCTTTTTAAGACCTCAGTTTTTTCACTTTCTAGTGGCATGACCTTGGGCAATGTGAGGAAATTTCTGAGCCTCATCACTCTCCTTTGTACATCTCATTTGTGATTAGGAGGATCATCACTCTTAGCTTGAGGACTATTTGTAATGTTAAGTTTAAAAAAATACCTGCCTCACCCATAGAAGGTATAGATTAAAGTGGTAGGATTGGTGGACAGAATTCAGGCACATTCTGGAGAGGAACATTTTCATGGGTGATGAAAATTCTTTCTGTGTTGTTCGTATTAATCATTGGAGACCATTTTTCCCCCTTTTATTTCATTTTTACCCGTAATTGTCAATTTCCTACTGAATGCCTTGCGCATAATTAGGATAAAGTGATTGGGCTGAGTAGCTGTAGAAGATGCTCAAGTTAAAAATCTGGTTTTTAAAATAGTTTCTTGCCCACCAAATTGGACCTTTTCACAGAAACTGTTTCAGTGAACAAAATGGGAAGGAATTTGACATCTGCGCGTGACCGTGAGAAGTGACTTCCGCTCTCCGATTCGTAGAATGTATTTTTTCACATGAATTATGTCCGTCCCTGCACACCAGCAGCTTTGCTTGCCATTAAATTATTTAATATCTCACACACACACACACACACACACACACACACACACACACGGACTCTTGCTCCTGGGGAAATATCAGATCAGGTTCTTGTGAGCCTCTGGTCATATTTTCATCAACTGACCAATACATCCCCTTGTTTTACGTGTTTATGAGAAACATTCTTTAATATATATGACTTCCAAACAATT